>NC_143397.1:149705865-150008896 GCF_052110815.1 Crocodylus siamensis
AATGAGAAGAACAAATTCAAACAACCTGGTTTTAAAAAAAACAAACCTTCCCTGCCCCTGAACAGGTAGCTAAGAGAAAGTTGGAGTATTTGAATGATACATTCACTTGCATGTGAAAAATAATAGCTATAGTCTTCTGGCTATATTAAATTTATCATACATACACTATGATAATTACAAAGGATGAAGTGATTTCTTGGATAAATTCGACCAGAGTAGGTATCTCTGCTGATGCAAATGGGACGTTAATGTAGGAATATAGACAAATTCCAAATATCTGAGAGGAATGAAGTCCAGTGCTCAGATTTCAAATGGCAAAGGGTGTGCCTTGATCTCATTTTCATTTTAACAGATTTGAAAGGTTGTTTTCCCAGGCATTTTTAAAATAAGGTTCCTAGAATGAACATTTGCCAGGCCCCTCAGTTTTATTGCCAGTTAGTGCTCAATCAATTCTCAAGGTCTCATGCAATTGGTTTGGTAAGCCATTGCCTATACAGGTAGGTCTAGTGCTCAAGGATGCAAAAGCTTTAACATTCAGTACAAACCAATACAGCAGTGTTTTACTGAATCTATGGAAGGCCTGAAACAAGGAGCTAAGCACCTCAATAGTGTTTAACCCTCAAAACTAAAAATAGCAACATGAACAGTGAGCTTGCTTATCCAAAATTGTTTCTCTACCCCCTGTTTCCTACTCAAGTACCAAGGCTTTCTGCTTCATCCTTGACAATGTTTACAAAGTTGAAAGGACACTGCATGTTTCAGCATATTTAAAACTAAAAATAACACAAGATAAACACTTTTTCAGCTGTAGCCATTTTGTGTCGTCTTCAAGGGATACTCAGGTCAGCCCATAAGACTACCTTACAAATATAGATCAGAAAGAAATATTTCCACAATTCCTCTCCTTTTCCTTTGGTATTTGCAGGATAAGAACTCAGTATTCCTCAGAAACCTCAGCTCTGCGGCACCTGGGAAAATGGGACTCAACTTACCTATACTGTTTTATCCAAGTATTACCTTTCAGAATTGAACTTTCTATGTTCAGAGCTAACCATCCATTGAAAATCTGCAAACCTGTGTCAAAAGATGTATTTTAAAATCTGACACCCCTTTAAAAGCTATTAAAGCTAAATGAGAAAGCAGCTTGGCAATTCTTTTTACCCTTTTCACCGACAGACAGTTTTGCCGCCTCCAATTAATTAATTAAGGATTATTGGAGCCAAACTCAAAAGAAACACAAGATTTTTGAAAGTGTAAGGGCAAAGGAAGTGCCAGGGTTCTAGGCCATATTGCTGTTTGATCTGAATTAATGTTTTTATATTTTACTTGACATCCCAATTTTGATATTTCATAGATTTCATAGACATCAGGGTTGGAAGGGACCTCGGGAGATCATCGAGTCCAGCCCCCTGCCCAAAGGGCAGGAAGTCAGCTGGGGTCATAGGATCCCAGCAAGATAATCATCCAATTTACTCTTGAAGGTGTTCAATGTCGGTGCTTGAACCACCTCCGCTGGCAGACTGTTCCAGACCTTGGGGGCTCGGACAGTAAAGAAATTCTTCCTTATGTCCAGCATGGAGCGGTCTTGCAGGAGTTTGTGACCGTTCGACCTAGTCATCCCTTGGGGCGCTCTGGTGAACAAACATTCCCCCAGATCCTGGTGGTCACCCCTGATAAACTTATAGGTGGCCATCAGATCACCCCTGAGCCTACGCTTTTCCAGGCTAAAGAGTCCCATGTCTCTCAGCCTATCATCGTAAGATCCGTTTTCCTGACCTCTGATCATGCGCGTGGCTCTCCTCTGGACTCTCTCAAGCTTCTCCACATCCTTTTTGAATTGTGGAGCCCAAAACTGGATGCAGTACTCCAGCTGCGGCCTCACCAAGGCCGAGTACAAGGGGAGAATGACGTCCCGGGATTTGCTCGAGAAGCATCTATGGATGCAAGCCAGCGTTTTGGTCGCTTTATTAGCCGCAGCATCGCATTGCAGGCTCATGTTCATCACGTGGTCAGTGATGACCCCCAAGTCTCTTTCTTCTGTAGTGCTATCCAACGTAGCACTGCCGAGCCTATAAGGGTGCTGCAGGTTTTTCCTCCCAAGGTGGAGAACCTTGCATTTTTCGGTGTTAAACACCATGAGGTTCTCGTCCGCCCATTTGCTGAGCTTGTCCAGGTCAGCCTGGATCACCCGCCTATCTTCTGGCGTGGATGCTTTGCCCCAAAGTTTGATGTCATTGGCGAACTTGGCCAGTCCACTCCTGACTCCAGTGTCCACATCATTAATGAAGATGTTGAACAGGATGGCTCCCAGGACAGAGCCTTGAGGGACCCCACTGGTCACAGGGCACCACGATGAGTGACTGCCATCAATTACAACCCTCTGGGTCCGACCACGGAGCCAATTTCCCAGCCAGCGGATAGTGGTGGAGCCAAGGCTGCAACTGGCCAGTTTGGCCAAGAGGTGATCATGGGATACCAAATCAAAAGCTTTTTTGAAGTCAAGATATATGACATCAATCTCTTCTCCCTCGTCCAGGTGATAGGTCACCTGGTCATAGAAGGAAATGAGATTGGTCAAACAAGACCTACCCGCAACAAACCCGTGCTGGCTGTCCCTTAGAATGTTAGCCTGGGCCAGTCCCTCAAGGATGGCCTCCTTAATAAACTTTTCTAGGATCTTCCCCAGGATAGAAGTCAGGCTAATGGGCCTGTAGTTAGCTGGATCCACTGTCCTCCCTTTCTTGAAGATCGGCACCACATTGGCCTTCTTCCAGTCTTCGGGCACTACACCAGAGCGCCAGGAGTTTTCAAAGATCTGTGCCAGGGGCTGGGCTATGATGCTCGCCAGCTCCTTGAGTACCCTGGGGTGCAGATTGTCAGGGCCGGCTGACTTGAAGGTATCCAGCTTCTTAAGATGTTCCTTCACGAGGTCAGCATTGATGGAGGGTAGGGGATCCCAAACACCTGGATCTCCCTGTCCCACAGCAGGCATGGGCGTCCCATGGGACTGATGAAAGACTGACGCAAAGTACCTATTTAATAGGTTGGCTTTTTCCTGGGCGTCAGTTGTCAGTTGCCCCATCTGGTTTAGCAGGGGTCCAACGTTGCCCTTGCTTTTCCTCCGGCTCCCCACATATCTGAAAAAGGACTTTTTGTTGTCCTTGATGCTTGAAGCTAGTTGGAGTTCAGTTGCAGCCTTGGCTTTCCTGGTTTGCTCCCTGCAGGACCGGACCAGTGCAGAATAATCCTCCTTGGAGGTGAATCCCGTCCTCCATCCTTTGTAGGCTTTCCTTTTTAGCTGCAGGAGGTCCGCTAGGTCCCTGGAGAGCCAGGAGGGCTGCTGTGCCTTCTTGCTGCCTTTCCTCCGTGTTGGAATAGATTTGGCTTGTGCATTGAGGATCGCTTCCTTGAGAAGCAACCACTCTTCTTGAACTCCCATCTCCCTGGGGTCACAGTCCCTGAGGGCCTGACTGACTAGCTTCTTGAGCTTGTCAAAGTCGGCTTTTCTGAAGTCAAGGACTTCTGTGTTGCTGACTGACTTGCCAGCTTTACGGCGGATGGTGAAGGTGATCAGCTCGTGGTCGCTGTCACCCAGCTTCCCATCGATCACTAGGTCGCCGATTAGGTCGTCCCCCGTAGCCAGTACCAGGTCGAGCAGCGCTTTGCCTCTTGTTGGCCCATAGACTTCTTGAGTCAGGTAGAGGTCATCCACACACGAGAGAAAGCTTTGTGACCGTTCGGATTTTGCTGAGTGATCTTCCCACGAGATGGCTGGGTAATTGAAGACACCCATGAGCAAGCAGCCTCAGTTAGTTCCCGGGCGAACTCCTGGTCAAGCTCAGGACTTTGAGTGGGAGGTCTGTAGTAGACTCCCACTGCTGTGTCCCCTGTGCCATATTCCCCACGAATTTTTACCCAGAGGGTCTCTAGCTGTCCATGCTGGTCACCAACATCAGCTTGCAGGGACATGTAGCTTTCTTTCACATAGAGAGCTACACCCCCTCCCCTTTTGTCTACACGATCCCTCCTGTACAGGGTATAGCCCTCTATACCCGTGGTCCAGTCATGGGTGGAGTCCCACCAGGTCTCCGTTATCCCAATGATGTCATAATTCTTAGCACTGAGCAGGAGGATGAGCTCCTCCTGCTTGTTGCCCAGGCTCCTGGCATTAGTGTACAGGTAGGCAAGTGTCCCCTTGGGGGCTCTTGCCTTGCCTACAGATTGTGCCAGGGCTGGGGGAGGGGTGGGCTCCCTTAAGTGCCTTGGTCTGCTGGCTTTGCAAGGGCTGCTCAGCGGGCCAGCAATGGCAGTAGTCCCCCCATCCCCCAGCGGGCTTAGTTTAAAGCCCGGTGGAACAGGTCAGCCAGCCTGGCTGAGAAGAGCCTCCCTCCCAGGGGGGAGAGGTGGAGGCCATCTCTTCCCAGCAGCTCGCTGCCTCTCTTGCCAAAGAGCGGGCTGTGGTCATGGAAGCCAAAGCCTTCGCGATGACACCAGCTCCGGAGTCTTTGGTTCACTGCGTGGATCCTCCTCTCCCTCCTCAGCCCATAGCCCGAGACTGGGAGGATTGACGAGAACACCACCTGAGCTCCCAGACCCCTAAGTCCCGCTCCCAATTCCCTGTAGCGCCTCATGACCTGGCTGGGGGTGCTCCGAGCCGTGTCATTGGTGTCCACGTGAATAAGGAGCATGGGGTAGTGGTCTGTGGGCTGGAGGAGCTGTGGGATTATATATATCCTATTAGTGACAGTCATTTTGTGAGTAGGTCATATGTTTGTCACATACTTTAAGAAAAGTGTATGGACTTTAGAAAGCTACAAAAAAAACAAAACAAAAAACAAAACACAAAATCAGGATGAAACAGAAATTAAAATCCTTATTCATAAAAGTGGTGGCATTTTGTTTCTTTGTTTGGGGTGGGAGGGGGAGAGGGGGAAGGGACGGGAGAAAAACACTGGGGCCTAACCAGATTTAAACCTTCCTGTTTTATTTCTACTCCACTAAAATGCTACAGGCAAGTTTGTTTTTTTTAAAAACAAACTACAGTTTGTACTTCACATTTATTAAAAGTAGTAAAAACAATGCCATTATCAAACAGCCACCCAGTCCAGTAGTAACACCTATAGCTGATGCTAAGTATATCTATCACCCCAAACATATATACACTACAGATTTATACTAATTGAGAAAAATTACAAGGGCTAGGTTTGGTCCTTTCCTCACAGAATTAACAAATTATATTCTGAATCATGAAGACAAGTTTCTGTAATACTCCAGTCCATGTAACTACAGATGTTTTCCCTATTACACAAAAGGAAAGCCCCCTTTTTTTCCTTAAGAAAAAACAACGATTTTAGACATCAACATATATGTATATGTATATGAGTCGCACAGGGTAAGATCTAAGGATACCTTAAGTTTTCTACAATATCTTATGGAAAGGATGTTTCATCTGAGTCTTGAAAAAGTATCCTAAAATTCTTCCTCACTTGAATAGTGAATGCAACTGTCTCGGGCATAGCTACACCTAGATCCTTCCCTTAGTGCACTCATCCAAAAGATTCCAGGCTTAGTCAGAACAGCATGATTTTTTGGCACCTCACTTCACTGGTTAATGAAAATTTTTATTGAGAGAGTATTATATCAATAAACACTTGTGAGGTACGTCTGTACATAGTTCACTGTTCTGCTTGCTGGTCAGGCATAGAAAGAAACAGTATGCAAATAACGCATACACTTACTGCATGGTTTTCTTTTTCTTCTTTAAACACAGTCAGATAGCCTAAGGAAGTATTTCCAACTCCTAAGATCCCATCAATAAGAATATCATTCCAGCTAACTCCACAGAAGAGACATGAGGCAATTATTTCCATAAACTTGTCCCTAAGGATTTTGAGCTTTAAAGTGCAGCTGGAAAACTTTGAGATCAGTCCTACAGCCCCTTCCATGCCTCTTGCACCTGATTTTTTCTTGCCAGTTTCCTCTGTTAAATGTTGCTGCCTGACCCAATGAAGATATAATTAAGTCTACTTTAATTAGCAATGTCCTCTGAGAATACCAATTCTTGCTGATGGGTATCCTGGAGTACTGGCCAGACAGACATTCTTAAAAAGTATAATAGTAAAGTGTTGGGACAGACTCATAAAAGCCACTTTCTTCCCCACCCCGGTAAGTAGGAAGCTTCCCTTGACGGGTTGAGAAGTTTCAATCTGTAGAACAGGGGTGTCCAACCTTTTTGAATGTGGGGCCAGATCACAAACTTTTTATCATCCAGTGGGCCATATTCAAATACGTCACAGGAAGTGGTACCACATGAGGAAGTGATGTCCCATGACCTTTGACACCAATGAAGTTGCAGGGGTTGACATGGTGCTGGTTGACATGGCATGCATGCCCGGGTTGACATGGTGCTGTAGGAGCCATTTGGCTACAACTGGGTTGACCTGGTGCTAGAGAAGCCGTGGGGTCAGGCCAGGGTTAACCTGGGGCCTGCCTGGCCTGCCAGTGCCAGGTTGACATGGTGCTGCAGGACCCGCCTGGGCAGAACCAGGTCAGCACCAGCCAGGAAAAGCAGCATGCAGCTGAAGCCAGCTTCCCATGTGCTCCTGGGGATGGAAGGGGGCCGGCCAGGTCTACACCAGCCAGTAGAAGCAGCGGCGGAGCCGTGTAATGCTCAGGACTAACCAGTTGCAGCCTTGTCCCGTCCCAAGCGGCACATAGCTCCACCGCTGCTTCTGCTGGCTGGTGCAGACCCGGCTGGGCTCCTCCACAGCAGCACATGAGAAGCTGGTTTCAGCTGCGTACTGCTAGAGACAGGAGAAGGCCAGCCAGGTCTGCACCGGCCAGCAGAAGCGGCGGTGCAGCTATGTGCTGCTCGGGACTAACTAGTGCACACTTGTCACGTCCCAAACGGCACACGGCTCCACCACGACTTCTGCTGGCCGGTGCAGACCCGGCTGGCCTCCTCCCATCCCCAGCAGCACATGAGAAGTGGCCCCCTCAGGGCCTTGCGCATGGATGGTCAGGCCCGGAGAGCCGCAGCGCCCAGTGGGAGACTGGCTGGGGGAGCAGGTGCCGCCTTGCTATGGGGCAGGGCAGGGCAAGACAGGGCAGGGCAGGGCAGGTTTGAAGCAGGCAGGCGGTTGAGGAGGCAGGCGTGGGCTGGCAGTGCCAATGGCAGCTGCTTGGCCTTCCGTATGGGGCCACCTAGGCAGCGCAGGGCACGGGCACCGGCAACCACGTGTCCTACAACCCCGGCCCGGCCTGGTGCCCTCAGCTCTGTGCAGGAACTTACCTCTGTCCACCATGTGTCTCTGTCCACCACGCATGCGGGCAGGGTGCAGGCCATGCTTCAGCTCCCCTGGCCACGCGCCGGGGCAAGAAGCAGAGCCAGGGAACAAGCTGCACATGCTGTCCCCAGCAGCAGCAGGACCCGGCTCACTGATGAGCCTGGCCCCGCGAGGGTAAGCAGCTCCCCTCCCCTCACTGCCAGCTGGGGCCTGCAGGCCGGCGCTGCCCGCCTTGCCTTGCTGCTGCCCTGCCACTGCCGCCGTGGAGCACAGAGCTGGCGTCTCACGCCAGGTAAAATGGCTTGGCAGGCTGCATGGCGGCCCATGGACCGTATGTTGGACAAGCTTGCTATAGAAGGTAAAAGCTTTCGTTTTAAAGAGCTTTTAGAGAGTGAATTAATGAAAAGCTTTTCTTCCCACAGAGAGGTTGTGGACAGAAAACTACCAGCCCTTGTGAAGCTGTCCATCATCTTTCCAAATTGTAGAAGAAGAAAAAGTAGTTAGAACTATCAGACTTATTAGTGGGAAACCCATCAACAAAGCAATGGCAAAAACATTCTTTTTTAAATTACCAGGTTCACTTTCCCCAATATTTGAGAGAAACACAGGAGCCATTCTTTGAGGAGAACCAAAAACTGAGGCCAGATGGAAAAGATTCTCTTCCAAATAGGAAGAAGAGAAAGCAAGCAGCCAGGACAATGAGTTTTACTCAAAAGTTAAAAGAGAAACATTTTTGTTTCTCCATTACCACAGCCCACGCTTATCTTGCCTCTTTTGCCCAGATAAATGACCTAGCCCTTCAGAAGCAGAACCTTGGTTGGAATCCATGTGTTCTGGAGTTCCTGACTGAAGAACTGCCCCGTGACAACATGCTCCTACCCCGCAACAGCTTTTGGCTTGCTATCAATGTTGCATATGGATATTTTCTCTCTTTTTGCATATGGATATTTCTCTTTTTCAAAGATACTGATAAAAAGTATTTGATGATTGTTGTGGTTGTACCAATGTGCACCCAAATTGTTAGGAGCCTGGAAAACCTCCAGTGAAAGATATTTCACAATCTCCTTTAAGCACCACACTTTATAAAACTTATTGAAGTTTTGCCTCAGATTAATCTAAATTTGCTTTTCTGCAGTTTCAATCCCTTGCTTCACGTCCAGGCCCATGACAAAAGAACAGTTCTCTTCTGCTTCTTTATAGAAGCCTTTAAAATATTTGAAAGCTGCCCTCCCATACAGTCTCCTTAATCTCTTTTCTCCAGCTAAAACATACTTAGTTCTCTTAAGCTTTCTTCAGATGAATTGACTTCCAAATGCTTGTCATCTTTGTTTCTCTACACCCTTCTTAAAATGCAGACACCAGATCAACACAAACTAGTCCAGCTGTGGCCTAAACCAGTGCTGAGTAGTGGTACTATCATCTGGCATGTCTTGCATGCAATATTTTGTTAAAGCAGTCCAAAATTGCATGCATTGTTTTGGAACTGCACTGCACTGCTGACTTGCACAAGTTTGTGATCCATCATAGTACCCAGACGATTCTCGGGTCAGTTGGCTGCAACAGCTCACTGTATGTGTAGAAGAACATATTCAAGTCTTTTGAAAAATTCTCATTGACAGTCTGCTGTTATTACTGGGGATAACAGCAACACTTTTCCTAAGCAGCACACCAGAGCCCTTTTCTACAATTACAGGTTTCCCTTGCCAACCACAGTTTTGAGTATCCATGACTAATATTCTATATACCGTTTTGGCTACCACGATATACAGTTCTGAAGTAAACACAGCTTTCCGTGGCTACGCATCACGGTTTTGCCAAGCACAGGAACTTTCAGAAACATAACCCTAGTGGTTGGCGAGGGAAACCTGTATATTGCAACACCACCAACCTGTCCTAACTTACTGTGTTGTGTGTTAGTCAGAGGCAGCCCCAAAAGGTTTACCAAGGGGGTGAAAAATGTTTTAACATTGCTTCAAATATCAATATAATAGACAAAATTCCAACTGATACTCTGAACCTGCATCTGCTTCTCTGGCTAAATGTTTAATTAATTAAACAACAAAGTTTAAACCATATTTCAGCACCTTCTGAGCCAGTTCCTTTTGTTACTGCTGTTCACTATGGCTAGGTGCAAGATGACATCTGCCATACATTTGGAAAGATAATCTACAGAAAATCTAGAGCTATAACTTGACCTGTAACCTACAGAGAGATACACCTGGAGAATTCACACAGGAAACTTAGCAGCAGGCACAACGGAATGAGTACAAAAAGGCATGCAGACAGCTGCATAAGCACACAGACTGTATCAATTTCATTTCATAGACATTAAAGCTGGAAGGGACCTCATAAGATCACTGGGTCTAGCCACCTGTCCAAGGGCAGGAAGTCAGCTAGGGTCAAAGGATCCCAGCAAGATAAACATCCAAATATATTTCTTGAAAAAGTGTCCAGAATAGGTGCTTGCACCACCTCTAGGGGGAGTTTGTTTCAGGTCTTGGACAGCAAAGAAGCTTTTCTTTATGTCCAGTCTAAAATGGTCTTGCAGGAGTTTGTGACCATTGGACCTTGTCACCCCCTGGGGTGCTCTGGTGAACAGATGTTTCCCCAGATCCTGATGCACAACCCTTATGTATTTATAGGCTGCCACCAAGTCACCCCTGAGCCTGTGCTTCTCCAGACTGAGGAGTCTGCAGCTGGGTTAACTCCCTCCCACCACAGGCCCCCCCGCTTACTTCTGGCTATGCTGGGGGTCATCAGCAGTCCCAGGGGTGCAACAGGCTTCCAACTGTACTGCAAGGGCCATTCACACAAAACAACTTTGCACCAGAACTCAGAATTCTGAATTCAGAAACCTTGGCTCAGAATTTCTACTCATAAGCCCAAGATGACATAGCAATAACTACCCTTGTCTACAGATGGAAGGAAAAAATGCTAGTGTTGGAGTGAGGTTGAAGTCATGATGGTCCAAGATATCACCCACAAAAATCCTTGCCTTCTACAGGGGGAAAAAAGTAGTAATTTCCAGTCTCATGAATACTGTGTAACTTTTACGAGTCCACCATTGTATGTACAAGGAAGATGGCACGACTGTCCTTACATTACAGAAAACAGCCTTTCCATCTGACATGGTTACAGGCATTTGTTACACTGTTATGAAAAACAAACTGTTCCTGCTTAAGCAAGTAAAAAAGATGACCTCATCTAAACATGCAAAGTTCCATGGAGGGAAAGTTCTCTTTTCTGATTTACAGGATTCATAAGACAGTTACATTAATAAAAAGAAAAATGTCAACTTCCAAATACTGATAAAGATATGACAGCTTGGTACTGGTATTTGACTTGTGACTTCCAATAAAGCTAGCTACTTACAATTGGAATACAATTCCTAGTATTAAGCCTCAAGAGCATCAGTGAAATTTTATGCATATTCTGGGGAAGACACAAAGCCTTCGCAAAAATAAGAGAAAGAAAGATGAATTAATCTGCAATCATAAAATTGTTCCAATACAGTGCTGTGAATTAATTTTCAGTGTGATAATACGTGTTATTCAACTGATGCAAGAGCACATTAGTATAATTAAAACCTAAAGTTAAATCTATTATTTATATTAACAACTGATAGCAGTAGATGACTCACTGAAGGACACAGGCAGCGAAGACATTTGTGATACAACAGTCTTAGAAATTGAGTTCCACTTGTATTTTTTTCCCCCCCAAAGTACCATATGCTCATAACAAGATTATACACTGAAAACACTTTAAGTGCATTAAACACTTTACTCTTCAGCTATCGTTTAACAACACCGCATTTACTAAATCAAAAAAATTATAATTATATAAAGGAGGGTAATTGTCCAAGGGAACACTGAATATGTCCAGACATTACCTATTCAAGCAAGTCAAGGAGTACTGAGGTCCACTGTATGTATACATATTTTTTAAAACCACTACCAAGTTTACAAAGAATTTAAAGATATTTTTCTGGCTCTCTAGTATGTGATGCTGGTTTTGTACACAAGGAAACATCATAAATAAGAGCTATCATTTGCATTGCAGTAGAGCCCATCAGGGCAATCCTAGAAAAAGTACTGCCCAAACACACTGCTCTTGTCCAGGAATTTACAATCCAATTTGAAATGTGGTGCAACTAAGAAACAAACAACAACAAAAAGACACAAGAGAAGGGATAAAAAGGTGATTATTAAAATTTTGTAGGTACATTAGTTATTGCACAACTTCCATGCCATGGGCGACTGGAGCTGCCTTAGTCAACGACCAGTTAGAGACCTGGGGTAGGAGGCAGGGTCCCCCATGGCCAGCACTCTTGGAAGCGGTTGCAGCATTCCCACTCCCCAGCCGGCATTCATGAGGGTGCACCGGCGCTCCCGCCTGCCCACTGCCTGAGTGGGGAGTGTGGCCTGACAGGGGGTGCAAATGCACCCCCTACACATCACCACTGTTTCATGCAAAACAAGTGTTTGATCTGTGAAGTCTGCTGTAGAGATCTCCCCTCCCTCAACTCAGATACAACTGTATATCACTGGATGGATGACAACAGGCAAAGCATAAATGGGTATTAAAAGAAAGATTTAAAGAGTTGTTTAGGAAGCACATTCATGCATCAGGGTCAGGACATAAAAGTAGATGCCATACAACTAAGAATGGGTATTATAAAATAAAGTACTGCTAAAGGCAGGAAGCCAATTCGAAAACAAAAAGTACACTTCTTGTAACTGGACGAACAAGTTAATACAAATGTATTTAAAAAAAGAGCTCAAGTGCATAGACAGATATTGGATACTCATAATTTGCAAAGTCACCAGAGATGTGCAGAAAAATCATGCACACACACAAGCTCAAGTACTATATTCATTATTAATAGTACACATTTACTCTTGTGGTCACACATTTCGTAAGTAAAAGGGTGAGAATCTAAAGAATTGAACCAACCAACAAAACAAATACCCGTAACAGTTCAACTCAAACCAGGTACTCAGAGCAAATGTAGTGTCACAGCCACCGGAACAGGAAGTTCTCTCCTGGTGGATGTTGGGATAGAAAGCATCAGGTTCCAAAAAAATAAAGCTTTCAGTTAAACCGATTAATTTTCTAGCTCTGATAGTTCACAATAGCCTTCTGAATTGCATGCTAATGAATGTCTTCAAGTCTTCAGACAGCTCTTATGACAAAAAAACTTGTCAAGTAGCAGCAGAGTGAACAAGAGCCTGGTTGGAAGTTGAAGCACAAGTTCTGTACAGATGCACATCAATGAGAAAGCTTAAACTAGAAAACAGCCAATTCCACTGGACTCTTTCCCTTACCACCAACACACACGTGTGTGCGCACACACAAAAATCCATCAAACAATATTGGAACAACACATTATTTACTAAAGCCTTCAGCCTTTTAGAATAGCAAGGTAAAAGGAGTAGCACATAAAAGTTTGGGTTTGTTTTTGTTTTTTTTTAAAAACCAAAAAACACAAAACACTCAGAAATCAATACTTAAGTTTTCTTTCATTATTTTCTACAGCCTCTTAGAAATTAAGGAAGCATCTTCCTACAAATGGTGTGTTGGCTTTTTCACATCCACAAGGAAAAGACAGTAAATAGACAATATAGTTACACAATTGTATACTGGCTTCAAATACTAACTTACAGTGTTCCCCACCCTTTGTTTAAATGTTTACCTCTGGTTAAGTTCTTAGCTCTTGCCTCACCAAATCCCTCTTTATCCCGCAACAAATTCAATCTTAAGCCAAAAACTGCAATGGAAATATTTGATCCTGATCATATTCAGGATTGCTATGCTGCAAGATGAGAGAGACCAGTACTCATAGGAAGCAGAGTCCCTTTGAAATAAAAGGTTACGAATTAGACTCTGGAAAACTGAAGTAGCAAATTAAAAATTAAATCTAGTAAGTTTTACGTACAAGACACCATAACATTTCTAAATGGTGTGACAAACATTGTTCAATTCTCAGCCGATGAAAAAGAATAACTAATATCACAGTAGTTTTGGAGCAAGATGTTTTCAACAACTATAGCAGAACACCTCTAAATTTTAGGGCTGCAAATCAAATACTGTGCATTCACAATTTGTGAACTGTCTACATGGGAAGCTTTAACTCTCGTACATCCAAACATCAGGGTCCCCAACTCCATCTATTCTATGGAATATGAATATGGTATATGGAAGTGCCCACTGCATGTAACCCCCACCCCAGCATCAACTCTTTCAGTCATAGTGAGCCACCACATGCTTCATTTGAGCTGTCTGACAGATCCTCAAACAATATTAGAGTGATGAGTTCTTGATCACAAAACAGCAAAATACCTCTAAAGTGGGAAGAGTTAATCCCAGCTCTTTTCACTTTGTAACCCCTCCTTTAGGTCAAGTTCCGCCTCAACTACATTGAAACCAACAGTGGTCAAGTATTCAATTAGCATTTCATACAACTAAAAGCTTAACTAGAAAAATATTGTTATTAGATCAATTTCACTTACATACCCGCCCTTGCAGCAATAAGGTGAGTTGCCTTGTTGGGATTTTCAGCACTCAGTATCAGGTTCTTCACAATCTTAGCACCAAGCGCTGTAGCATGGTAATGTTCCCGTGTTTTTTCTATGGGAAAATTTGTAGGATAGAGTCCACTAAATAGTATAGTTACATCTGCCAACACCTTGCTTTTCAGTTCTGGAACTATTTTCCTGATGTCAGGAACTTCCTCAATCTCTTTTTTCAAGAATTTATCATATTTTGTATAATAATCGGTGTGTACCCGAACAAGTATCTCTTCGAGGTATATTAAATGATCATCTTGATCTGTATCATCTTCTTCTTCCTCTTCTTCCATACTCTGGTCTAAAGATTCACCCATGGTAATCCCAGACTGTTCACTGTTTTGGGACTCTGTTTCAGCTTCCTTCTTGTCTGCACACCCATTTCCTAGATCGCAAAGGCTGTCCGGTTCACTTTCTTCTTGCACTACAAGATCACTGGTCTTTTCATGAGGATTTATGCTAGATGGACACTTTGCATCCCCAGAATGGTTCACTTGACCGTCCTTTCTCCCACTAACATCAGTGCAGCTTTCTTGCAGGAAACTTTCATCTTGGGTAGGTTGCTTTGATTTCTTCCAGCTTCTCTTTTCTTCATTTTCACTATCTGAGGCAGAAGTACTGGATGACTTCCTAGCATCTAAACCACTATCACTTTCACTGTCACTAGAAAGTTCAAAGTCCAAGTCATTTGCTGCCTTTTCTTGGATCTGCTGCTTGTCCAGAACTGTCCTAACATCTTGTTCTGGTGAAATCTGAGGCTCCTTAACAGTCACCAAATCATCAGTCACTATACTGTCCGCTTTGTGATCAGTAGTATCACTTAAGGAATCTTGCACGTTAACTTTATCGTTGGAATGCAACCCACAGTTGATAGATTCACTGCTTACAAAGTCACTACCATTTGTAGTACAAGTTTCCTTTGCAGATTTCTTGAGACCATTACTTTGCTCTTCCACACATGTAACAACATTCTTTGCTTCTTCAGAATCTTTTCCTGTTACCATTGTAGTATCTGATCCTTCTGGTGTTTTTGAAGAATGATTTACTAAAACACAAAAAGAATAAAAAGCTTCCCATTTATCCTTCCAATTAGATTTTTATGAAACAATAAAAAAAAGTTATCATTCTCTCACCTACAAATTACTCTATTTACTCAAATATAAAATGACCCTAAACATCGGATGATCCCTAACTATTAGATTCTATATATGGAAAATGTATATATTTATTATAATTTTTTAGGTACAGAATCTAATTACTGGGGGGTTGCCATAAATTTGTCCCCTTCCCACTGCTACAGCAGGGAAAATAAATTTGCGGGGGGGGGGGGGGGGGGCGGGCAGTTGCCCCCAACTTCTTCCGCCTGCAGCCTTCCCCACCTTGCTGTCAGACCCTGCTCTCCCTGAGTACATGGAAGTGAGGAACAAATTTGAAAACACTAACCTGTGAATAAACATGCCTACAGTAATTTGCATATAGTATATATAGACTAAGTTCATCCAGCATTAACGCATTTTACTGTTTCTTAGAACTGCTGCAAGTTTTAGCACAAGTACTCCATAAACACTTTAAGCAGCACTTTTATACCTACTTATATACGGTATGAACTATGCATAATATTAGTCCAAAGCAAAAGGTTCATTATTTACCACCATTGGGCTTGGCCCCAGCAGAGTCAACAGCATTTGAAGCCTGGCCCAGCAACATCTCATTGAGGGCAGGGCTACGCTAATCATATGCAACAGGCTGAGAGAGGAGGCAACAGAGAGATTTTGGGTGAACTGTTTGGGAACCCCTTTGCTGACTTTCCCAGGTATTTAAGGCTGGTGAAGCAACAGGCATCATTGGAAAAGGGGGGGAAAAAAAAAGGTGCAACTCAGCTGTGGGAGTGAAGAGGAAGTAAAAATATACTCAGTATAGTGGCTCACCACAACTTAAAAAGCATCACCACTGAGAGGGACTGCACACGACGGGCACCCACACATATCTTATACAAGTAGGCTATACTAACTTTAGTGGTAGGTTCCCTTCAGTGAGTAGATAGTCTACGGGACAGCATGGTTGTCAGCAAGAGTTGGTGGGAGTTTCTCAGTATTTGCCTATTACATATCAAGGGGTCAATCTGTTGCTGTATGTCAAGGGTAGGATGTTCCCTGAATTGAATCTTCAGTAAGTCCTCTGCGACATTGGTTATGTGAATAGTATGTAATTTCTTGACATTGTATTTGTATTAATCTTGTGTTACTCCAAGTGGGATCCTTTATTTCCTCAACGTGTTCATAGTGCCTAGTTTGCCAATAAAGTGGAAAAGGGTCTCCAAGAGTGGGTGAGGGATTGGTCAGAACCTGTAATTATATGAGAAGCAAAGGTGCAATATTTCTGAAGGCGTTTTCCAGCTACTTGAAAGTGATATTTTCTTATGTGAATATTATGTAAATTTTGTAAATTCGAATTTGTAGTAATTTTGTGATACCTCAGGTGGGTTTTATTTCCCCTTCTTTAGAATGTTTGATAGTGTTTGTTTTTCTAATAAAATGGTATATTTTAATATTAAAAAAAAAAATCAAAAAAAAAAAATCCCTTCAGTGAGTATTATGCAATTTCTTGAAATTGTATTTGTATTCCCTTTGTGAGACCTCAGATGGGGTCCTTTTTAAATCTGTTTGATATTGCCTGTTTTCTAATAAAATGTTACCAAAAAAAAAAAAAGTTCCCTTCAGTTTTGGCAGGCATCCTATGTGCAGGCCCAAACCCAGAAGCTTAGAGTTAGGATGCCCCCAAGTTTTGCTTGCTCTCAGCTGTAAGGCTGCAAGAGAAAGCTAAGGAGGAGTCTCCCATTTCTATGAAGTAGGCATAAAGCCAAGATCTTCCCACTCAAGTAGCAAGTGGAATATTAACTATACATTACCTCCACAGGTACTACCCCATGCCAGATAAGTGGTTACCCCTAGTGACTAGGAAAACCCCTTTAGTGGTCATGGTATTTCCCCTGCCAAATATCTGAAGCCCTAGGTGGGGGTGGAGGTGGAGGCTGTTTGGTTGTAGGGCCACTTATGGTTCTTGACTGACTCATGGATTTAGAATCGATTTGGCTTGGAATACGAAAAATGTTCATATTTAAAAAAGGTAGGTTCCCTTCAGTATGGGCCATGTTTTGTAAGTCATGCTCTGTGTTGGCTTTATTTAAATCAACTTTAGAGTTGGTTTCTGTTACTGAGCACATGCTGCTTTTGACAGCAGCTTAATGACAGACAATGTACTAAATGAGATTTCCTTGTAAACAAATGTAAGAGGAGGGGTTTCTTCCCCCCAGCACTCATGGGGGAAAACCCTGTTTTGTATTTAAGTAAAAACAGTAATTGTCTATATATACACACATTAGATGAAACATTTAAGTGCAAGTTCAATATTCATAATTGGGATTTTTAAGAGCTCTTAAGGGACATCAGGAGGCCAACTTTTATTAAAAGTGTGATGTCTAGCCACCTTTAGACCCTTTTGAAAAATTCAGTTTATACTGATCTCATCACCACGTTGTCCAGTTGCCTCCAAAGTCTTAAGTTCTTGTTAGACAAATTAGTATTATTCCTCTTGAGAAGGTAATCTACAGCCTGCAAAGGGGTCAATTCATTCCACATTTTATTAAAAGGGTGCTGATTCCCTGCTTCCTTCCCAGCCATCAGATCCATTCTGCTTTTTACAAATAATCAGCCAGATCCCCAGCTCAGCTTACTCTGTCCAAGGGCTGAAACCACTGCAGTATCTATTTACCACTGCCACTTAATTCAAGTCAAGTTAGTCCTGAGGCCGCTGCAACCATTGGGGCACCTTAAGATGCTGTAACAACTCACCTAGGTTAGTTGAATTGTTTTGTACTGTCGATGATTCTTTGGGAAGAGTAACATGGTGGCACCCACCTCCTCTCTAGGCATGGATGGCCACAGGCTCACTGGGAGCTCATCCACCCTTTGACAGGTCTTGTTTTAAGTCCTGCTGCATGCTCACACACCCTCCTCACACAGGCAAGCCCAGGCGGGTGCACTGGTTTAGTTACTGACAACCTGACCAATGAATAGGCTGTACTGCTTTACACGGTACCAGACAGCAGACCAAGAGACTTCTGGCCTGACGAGGGCCACTTAATTAGCCACTCCAAATTGTTGGGCATCATGCTTTTTGGTGGCACATTTGGGGGCGGGGGGGCAGGAATGAAAGAGCAGCCCTCTGCATACAGCAGGTACAACTAGAGTGGCAACAGGAAATTGGGAACCTGCAGTGGCAGCCAGTTACAAGTACTAGCTTACCCTCAGAAAAATTGCCAGGGATTGCTACCCTCTGAGATAGCATTAAAAATAACAAATCAAGTATTTATCTCAAGGTCATATAGAAAGTCTGCGCTATGGAAGTATACTGGAACTCGTCAAAAAACAACTTAAAAGCTCCAACTGTATTTTTTACTTGCCACTTTTTCATTATACTTTAGAACACTTTAAAAACTGAAAAAAAAAATCTCCTAATAAAGATGGGCTAATCAATCCCTTTATTATTGTGCCAGTGAGGTTAAATGAAGAAAGCAAAGGGCAGAAAAAAGAATGAGTTTTTAAATACCTTTCAGAAAAAAGAATCTGTAAATCTATCTGTAACTAGAGAAAAAGATTTATCATCTAAATGACTATTTAGTTCTGCATCATCAAAAACAATATTAAGGGAGGAATTATGAGCAGAGATTTCCATCCTTTATGAACAAAATGTAGTAATGTAAACTTGACTGATTGTTGATTCACACTGCCAGTTAAGCATAGTGATTTCACACATTAGTGCACAGAGTGACTAAACAAATTAGACTGCTGATGCTGTTTAAGTTTAACTATACTAGCTACTATATAGATACACAGATATCTATGTCTATATCTATTGAGAGACATGGATCTTTCTCTCTCTCTGTACATCTCATTAAGTACAAGTAAATAAATAAATGTATGTAGGTTACATTTCAGCCACTTACCAGGCACTGGCTTTTCACCCCTGTTTCTCCATCATATTTCAAATTGCTTAAGACTGCTAAACCTAACATTGTTTCAAATGCAAAAAGGGACACATTTGATAGACAACAAAATACAATAAATTTCCTTACAAGATTGTATGCCTAAAATTTGCTTGCTTCCCAACTAACTCAGTGCCTTTGTCATCAGTGCTTTGAGGACTTGTTAGTAAGCGCTAGTCCCCGAATATAGATGTACACAACCCCAAAGCTGTGCTTTTACCAGCACAGCTGATTCCAACTCTGTTGCTGCTTCCTTCAGCAAGGTAAAGCTTTACCAGCAAGAGAACAAGTCTGCCAGGAAAATTACATCTGCACTTGGGGGCTTTTGCTGACACAGCTATGTTGGGTCACACCTCTGACCAAAATAATTCTGTTGGCA
Organism: Crocodylus siamensis; assembly: GCF_052110815.1. NCBI lineage: Eukaryota > Metazoa > Chordata > Crocodylia > Crocodylidae > Crocodylus > Crocodylus siamensis. Next base: position 149,725,141 of record NC_143397.1, read on the forward strand.
AAAGCCCTTCCCCCAATCTGTACCCCACAGTGTAAACATATGATGGAAAAGCAATTTATAATACAGTTACCCTTCTTTCTCATTTGAGCTTCTCTTGGTCCAGGTGGTGCATTGATATCTCCAATCCCCTGGAAATATACATATTTCTTCACAGTTATCAAATTGGGTGCAAACTTCCAAACATCTTCTCTGTCATCAATAATGCAAACCATGGAATCCCCACATGGGAAGAGATTCCTAAAAGAAGAGTGGTTTGTTTTCATTACCCAAAGACACTTCTGAATGACATGAACAACTAATCAGAATATTAACTACTATCCACGTTATAGGCTACCATAGGAGACAGAAATGACCAGGAGAGAGACTGTCACAAGGCATGAACCATTTTTGGAAAACTCAAGAAAGATGGATTGAAAAACTAAGGTAAAAGTTGCAAGGTCACCTTGAAGTACATTGAGTGGTTTGATGCCAGACAAAGCTAATCTTAGACAAGATAAAGCTTAAAGAGGGGATAAGAACAGGCATATACATATTGATTAGAATGGCACCTATAGGAACATTTTTGACCTTATTTAGTATTTTTCTTGATATTTTAGCCAAGCCATAAAATATAAAACCAGGTCCACTTTGGAATGTTTGCTTTTTGGTCATGAACTACAGTTCTTGCTGAATTGTCCATCTGCAAGCATACCTAGTTAATGCTATTTAGCAACTTAGTTTCTGAAGCCTTGGTAAGAAGTTCCTTTCCCTAACAAGTTGGCCATCTGTTAGAGGCTTTTCAAGACTTAAGAACTTAGAAATTTTAAGATTAAATTGCATGCAAATACCCATAAGATTATGCCTTTAAATAAATGCACATTTTAAAAAATTTGCTTGATATGGATGATCTGTACTGATCTTTTATATCTTTTCTGTATGTTGCTATTTAATTTGCTATTAACACTTTAGATATTCTTATGTTACAAGTATCTTATTTTGGTGGGACTGGCTCTCTGAACCTTTCTTCATTTTCAGAATTCACCTGAGTCAACAGCTTGAAGGCTAAATAAAAATGATTTGTTAAAAGATATGTTAGGAGTCTCAAACGTTAATTCATTTACCATCTACCACAGTTCTTACTGGTTAGTATAGCAGTCATTTTTATGCATCTTAGTTTTACAAACAATTAAAGTTATTCAAAGCAGTTGGACAATGTACAAAATAGTAGTTAAATGCTTTTCCTTTTTAGTTTCAGCACTTAGACATAGGAAGCCTCCAACTTTTAAGTAAACAGACTATTGCAGAGTGTTTTAATCCAGGTTTAACATACTTAAATTTACTTAGGACCAAATAAATAATCTAAAAAATCTTGTTATGGTTTAATCTCTTCTGCTCTACCCAAACACAAAATGATTTTGGAAAAAGAGGAAGAAGAACTTTTTGCATTTTTGCATGTGCTCAGATGCACGTATGTGCACACAAATACACACAGGCAAGCACACCCCTCACATGAATTAATTCCAAAGATACTAAAACTAAGTAAAAAGTGTTGGTATTTCTTTACAATACACAAAATAATTAACTGTACTGAAAAATGCAAGAATATAACTACTATTAGAAAAGAATATTTGCCATCCTGAATCCTCACCTTCCTAGCAGCACTCATATAGCTATTATGAGCTCCAATAAAAAATGTCAAAGCTGGAAGATCATTTCATAAATTCATATTTAAGTGCCTAAGTCAGGGGTGGGCAAAATCCGGCCCATGGGCTGAATGTGGCCCACCAGGCCATTCCATCCAGCCTACAGAGCCCCTAAAAAATTAGAAAATTAATATTTATCTGCCCTTGGTTGCCTGTCATGTGGCCCTCGATGGCTTGCCAAAACTCAGTAAGCAGCCCTCTGCCCAAAATAACTGCCTGCCCCTGGCTTAAGTGGTCTAATCTGCAAAGGACCTAAAGTAGTTGCTGAACATTCAGCATATCTGGGGAAAAACATCATGCTTTTTAAGTAGCTAATCATAACTATACATACAGGGGACTGCATGCTTAGAGGCAACCAACATGGGTTCATCAGTGGCAGGTCCTGTCAGACCAACCTGGTGGCCTTTTACGATCAGATCACCAGATCATTAGATGCAGGGGTAGCAGTGGATATAGTCTTCCTGGACTTCCGGAAGGCTTTCGACACTGTCCCTCACCCCGTTCTCGTTAAGAAACTGGGGGGCTGTGGTCTAGACACCCACACAGTCAAATGGGTCGCCAACTGGCTGGAGGGCCGCACCCAGAGGGTGGTAGTGGATGGGTTCTTCTCAACCTGGAAGGACGTGGGCAGTGGGGTTCCGCAGGGCTCGGTCCTTGGGCCTGCACTGTTCAACATCTTCATCAGTGATTTGGATGAGGGGGTAAAAAGCACCCTGTTCAAATTTGCTGATGACACTAAGATGTGGGGGGATGTGGGCACACTGGAAGGATGCAACAGGCTACAATCAGACCTAGACAGGTTACAAGGGTGGGCAGACGAGAATAGGATAGATTTCAACACAGACAAGTGCAAGGTGATGCACCTTGGGAGGAACAACCGGCACCATACCTACAGGTTAGGGAACTCCCCTCTTGTCACCACGGAGGCGGAAAGGGATCTGGGGGTCATCACTGACTCCAAGATGAACATGGGCCGGCAGTGTGGAGAGGCAGTTAGGAAGGCCAACCACACCTTGTCATGCATCCACAGATGCATCTCGAGCAGGTCCAGAGAGGTGATCCTCCCCCTCTATGTGGCACTGGTCAGGCTGCAGCTGGAGTACTGTGTCCAGTTCTGGGCGCCACACTTCAAAAGGGATGTGGACAGCATGGAGAGGGTCCAGAGGAGGGCCACTCGTATGATCAGGGGACAACAGGGCAGGCCCTATGAGGAGAGGCTATAGGACCTGAACCTGTTCAGCCTCCAAAAGAGAAGGCTGAGGGGGGGATCTTGTGGCCTGTTATAAACTAGTCGGGGGCGGGGAAAATCAGCAGGCATTGGGGGAGTCACTGTTCCCCTGAGCACCGCCAGGAGTGACCAGGAATAACGGTCACAAGCTGGCAGAGGGTAGGTTTAGGTTAGATATCAGGAGGCGCTACTTCACAGTCAGGGCGGCTAGGATCTGGAACCAACTTCCAAGAGAAGTGGTGCAGGCTTCTACCCTGGGGGTGTTTAAGAAGAGGTTAGATGCACATCTTGCTGGGGTCGTTTGACCACAGTATTTTTTCCTGCCATGGCAGGGGGTCGGACTACATGATCTGCTCAGGTCCCTTCCGACCCTAGAAACTATGAAACTATGTCAAAGTTTAGGTTTCTACCTTGGAAAAGTCTCGGTACAAATTTCTAACACTAAAAAATGTACTAGTTAGATAACACAGGACCATGAAGAACAATATAAAATAATTTGTGGCTTACAAATTATTGTAGAGAGTAGAGGTTTATAACTGTAAAAGTGACTGAAACGTCTTTATAAAAATGTATGTTCTGTGAGCACTACAAACCAAGTCTCACTGGGCGTATCTATGTGAGACACTAAATGCACAGTAGACAAATTCTGCTGCACATTAGTGCATCACAGCAAAAGCTATGCTAATGTGTGGGAGAATTACTCTCCTGTGCATTAGCATTACTTAAAGACAGTGAGCTGGCACTGCTGCACAGTAGCACCAGTTACTGTGCATTGAGTTAGTACCTGTTATGACAGATACTAAACTTAATGCACAGTAACAATGGCACATAAAAGCATGTGTGGATGTGCCCACTGAAACATCAACTAGATTTGATTGCTGAAATAGCTGGCTAGTGCCCATCAGTTCTATTGTGAGGGTGTAAATAGCAAGGAATGAGTTCAGAAGACTCTTAGGTTTAATTTCCTCTCCTTTGTAGCCATTATAGCATGTTATAGCCACATACATACCTAAGATTCCCAGTCTTAGAAAATGGATCAATACACTCATCCCTTGACAATATCCGATGAGAAAAAAGTTTCTTTTCGGGATCCAAAAATCCTTTGGAAAGAAGAGAATAAGAAGTTAGTGTTTCTTCAGTTAGACATTTATTCCCTGTTAATATCCTATGTATTTAAGTCATCCATCTGTTTATTTTAACTTATGTAATACAGTGGTGATGCTTGTTACTATCATAAATAGAGATATATTATTAATATGACTTGGTAAAATGATTTTTAAGAGGAAAAACAGCTGGTTAAATACTGGTCACATTCAGTGTTATTTTTATCTTAAATATCCCACTATAATGCCTTTAATATAGTAGATACTTTTGAAGTTACAATAATTAAGTTGTGGTATCAATGAATGAGTTAGCTTGAAATAAATGGATATAATAGGTGATTATATAAGTATATATACACACACACACAGAATTCTGGAAACTTACATTTATACCCCTACATTTGGTTCTTTAAAGCTAAACCCTGTCCTTAGCTCATTATGCAAAGGGACTGCAGAGAAGTCTCACAAGAGTTGGCAGTATGCTGCAATGCGTAAGCACATTGGGCAAGTTAAATGGTAGTGTCAGCCAGAGCTCTTGCATTTGTAGGTTTTAAGTTGTACCTATAACACTATTTTAACACACTTGTACCAACAGCAAATATATCCTGGATTTCCTTAAAACTGGCAGGCCTATTAACATGTGTGCATGCTGACAACATTCTAAGACTGAATGAAAAACTAAGTTAGCTTCACTAATTTTAAGGCAAGGAAAAATGTAATCAGTTTGGCAAAGTGGCAGATTCATACATACACAGGCACACACGCATGTGTTACTACACCTAACCTTTTTAACAATGAAGTTTAACCTTTTAATGAACAGGAACTGTGGCTCTACAGCTGCTTTGAAAAGCAAAAAAGAAGGCATTCCATAACTCATCTGGATTTGACATTTTAGAGAAGTGGTCATATTCTCACTTGCTTTGAAATTAGCTTCAGCTTCTCACTATTGCAGATACTGCAGTCAATATTCATACATAAAAGACTGATATTTAAAAAGGTAGCCACGGTGTATTCTACAGCAAAAGGTTCAGACTGACTATGGATTCTAGGGACGAAATTTGAGTTTCTATCAAGGGGCCTATTAAATTTTCAAAGGACATTAACTCAGGAGTTTCTGGAAGTTCAGCTCGTTTAAGCTGCTTCAATTTGGGCATCCAAAAAAATAATCTGAGGCATCCAGAAAAATACCATTCTTCACTTCTAAAGATTCAGGCCTAAATATAAAGTGTCATTGGAATAACTTAAAACCCATAAAAGCAAGAAAATTCCGAGTTAAGGACCGAGGTTCAACCTTAACTCACCCGACTATGCTTAAGAATTGCTGCAAACTCGTAGAATCATCCCCTGATGTGAGACCCTTGCAGTACCTAGGCATAATGAATTGAGAGAATTAGCTACAGAGAACCATTGCCAAAACACTTAAAGATAGATTACATGTAGTTTGTCAAAGTATCACACGTTGCATTATTTCTGTACAACTGTCTCACGCTTGTTCCCCCTCACCCCCATACCACCTGCCCATTATCTGAATGTATACACAAAGGCTCTCCACTCTAATCAGTATATTTCTGCCCAATTTCTAACTGAAACCACAACCAACTAGATTTCGATTAAAATTGGAAGGAGACAAAATTAAACAAAAGAAATATGGATGGCAAGCAGGACTTCTGCATGAAAGAGACAAGTAATAGAGTCACTTACCAAAGTTCTGTTAAAACCCAATTCATTTGGGTAACTAACAGCAAGTAAAACATTATGGTCACAGCTCACTAAACACGTAAAACTACATCCATAGAAGTGAAGGCCTAGTTTGGGGGGCAAAGGGGAGGAGAGGGAAATCAGGCTATGTTTGCATAGGTCTTGGCACGGGTTACGTTTATTGCACAATGGCTCAGTAAAATGTAACATGCCACACGTTCTGCCAATTTATGTTGTGACAAAGATGTTCCATGTTTGATGTGGAGCAGCTTTGTAGCTGGTTTGTATCATGCTTTAAATTTGAAAGTGTGGCATGCAGTCCAGCATGGCTTAAATATCCTTGGTGCTTATACATGAGTGTGGAGGCTGCTTCAAAGTGCTGGAATTAATCAAGTCTGCTGGAGCATGTTCAAGTGTCCCCATTGCTGTTTAAGCACTGGGATGCAGATACAAGAGATGCAGCCGTGCTTTTATTAGAGGCTCTCAGAGCCACTCTAATTGGAGTACAACCCCCCAACCCCAGAGCAAGTGTAAAAGTGCCCCTTGTGCACAGGAAGCCCAACTACTCCCCCTGCAACAAGGACATTTAAAGCTACACTGTGCAATCTGTTGCTGGGTTGACAGGTCCAGAACGTAGGCAGCCTCTTAAATGCCTGGGTACCTTGGAGCCTCTTATATGTCTGTGCAACTGGAGTCTGATTTATTTGGTTTTCAATGCCAGAAATTGCACTCCATGCCACACACTTCATCTGACATAAACAGGAAATGCTCTTTCTGGAATCCAGATAAAAATCTGTCATGTCCCAAAAAGACAACTAAATTAATGTCTGCCAGGGCACAAGACAGAAACCATTTCAAGCTTTCACATGACCTATTACACCTCAATATTGAGTAGCCAAACAAAATTTCAGTGATGTTTGCCATTAAGTAATTGAACAATCCAGTTTTTTTCTAGGGAACGTCTATTCACTACTTTTCTAAAATGTTGAAAAGTGGAATGGTCAAAAAGTATAATCCAGCTGCTTACACATTTCAGAGAAGTGGTGCGCAGGCAACAGAAAAGTATTTGGCTGATGAACCAAGATTCATTTGCTTTAGTAAAATGTTAATGTCTTCTTAAATCTTTAAAAAGGAGAATAAGTTTTTTCTACTAGTCTATCCGGTGAGATTTTTTTCTGTACAAAAACACTTGAGACACCCAGTGGTTAAACCACATACTGTCAAATAAAATATCAACCGATTCCAAAGGGATCACTGATTAAAAACACAAAAAGTTCTTTCTAATGCATTTATAGAAAAAAAAAATCTTTACATTAGTAAAGTAGAGATGCCATAAGCTCCTTTTGAGGATGCTATGAGATGAAAGATAAGGACTCACTCATTCCCAAGCACTTGCTTTTCCCAGCCCACCCCAGGTTCATCTCTGGGTAAGCTTATGCTCATCCCTGCTGGCCCACAATGTGAGGAGTTCAGTGCGTGCCCCACTCTCCTTTCCCCTCCTCTTATGCAAGAAGTTAAATACTGACTCCTCGGTTCCTGCTCCAGGGCTGGAAGGTAAGCTCAGAGTAGTCTCTGCCCTGCTGCTTTGTGGGAAACTAAATGCTCACCCCTCCCCTTTCCCCCACGTCAGGAATAAAGTGCTGTAATAAACTGGTGATTGAACTGGGGTGCTGCTCAACTTACAGGAGTTATGGAGGGGTGTCAAAAGCCTCAAAAAGCTGAACACCACTGTTTTACAGTAAGACCTAGTTTTATACTACAGAGTTTTGCTCGCAGAATTCTAGTTCTCCTGGCAAAACTTAGAATGCATTTATTTGCATTCAGAGCTTATCTGTAACACAAGAGCCCTTCTTTCAGCAGTCAGTTAATTCTTCTCAGCAGAAGAAAAGTAAGTGTAGATAAACCCTGCTGCAGTTCCTTCAGCACCTGGTACCACCCTCCCCGGGGCCAGGATGCACTCTTGACAGAACAGGTGCTACAAGAAGCACTTCTGGGAGGAAGACAGCTGGATGCACATGCACTCTGGCAGCTTGGCACCATCAGTTGCTCTCTGTCTGCTGCTGTAAGTTCTGGCAGCAGCACAAGTAAGTGTAGACAAAACCTAAAAATGGAAACTGGACTTTTTCTCCTGGATAGCACATCTAGAAGGATATTAAATTTTATTTAAAAAAAGATGATAAATTAAAAAGTCTTGCACAGTGATATAAATAATTTTGTTCGAATTATTTTGCTTTCAATAGGGAGTGAAACTGGGTAGGGAGACTAGATTTTGAAAAAAGTCTCCCCATCCTGGATCTGGAACAAAGCCAAAAATCTCATTCTCTCTCACAAACTGAAAAGCCACAAAGAAGTTTTGAATTGTGTCAAAAGCTTCATTCTGAAATCGTCATCCTTTTTATAAATAGGAAAGCCCTTTAAATCTTAAAATGAAAAACCGTTCCAAATTTAAGGCGTCTCTCTCATTGTGACATTTATTTAAAGATGAATTTTCACAACTTCCTTGGTTAACTTAAGAAGCAATAAAACATGGACTATTAATCTTTTACAAAAAATGAAAATGGGACAACTGTTTCAAGTTAGGATTGTAGTTCTATTTACTTATTTTATAGCATCTAGCCATTTGGTAAACAGAACCGTTTTTCCTAAATAAGGTTAGTGTCCCTTTTTTTTTTTTTTTTTTTTTTGTAAATGAATAGAAAATAGCTCTCCACACTTACTTCTCAGAAGTTTCTAGAAACCTCCTTATGGCTGTAAGCAGACTTCTCATTTGACTGGGGACTGATTTCCCCAAGATTTGACAGGGATTATACATGGCGCTACACCTACATATCACCCTTCCAACTGGCAATGCTGCTGCTTTGTTAATAGGTGGCCAGCAAGCGTACACAGCCTGACCTGCTTGTCTAGAATTAACTGCAATAACTGTACAGATATACAACTGGATATTCCAGGAAAAAAGTGGTAGTGCATTTTATTCAGCATATTTCAGAGGGACTTGAGGCAGGATAATGGATGTATATATGTCTGTACGATCCCAGGAAAAGAGGCTCTCTGCTAGGATAAGTGCATCTGTTCATAATCTGTGATTTTAAGACAATTTACCAGACTCCACTCCTCTTCCAACAAGGTGGTTTTACTAAACATTTATAAAAATCCCACAACTTAAATGATATTCACTTTGTTTTCACATTTCAGCCCATTGAATTCCTTCCCTTATTATGGAACTTTTTCTCCTTCTTCCCTTTTATTAATTTTTTAACAAGAAGTTAGAAATGACTAAAATAAGCACTTTAAACTCCAAACAATATAATTCTTAATGTTGACAAAAGGAATAAAATACCAAGGATAAGATCACCAAAATTTTTCCTTCTCCTCTCAAAAGTTCTGACATTATAGTAAAGGACACAGCGTAAAACAAGATAAAACATGAATTTAAACAGTCTACTCGATACAAATTAAGAACTTGCTACCAAGATTGAATTAAAAACAAATGAGCTCACTCAACTGATTTTCATGTTTACTTTCATTTTTCCCAATAAATGTATTCAAAGCAAAATGGTATTTTAAATATTAAATATGCATTTTAAAAATTCAAGACTCCTCTGATAGACATGAGCAAGTAAAAACAAAATGATGCCTGGGTTTATAAGTGCAGTCTACTCTTTTTAAATAATGAAGTTCATGGCCTCCCCCACTCCATTCCTTTTTAGGACCCATTTCAAAGAAACAAACATTTGAAGAAATTGCAAACAAGCTGGAAAAATGGGTGCTGGGACTGGATAATAATCAGATAGTGGCCTAAAACAAAAACAAAATAATAATAATAAAAATCAGAAATAAACTAATAAAAAGAAGGGCAAATTACTAAGAACATATTGCAAGGACTTGCAGGGCCAAAAACCAGGGGGAAAAAAGGCTCAATGACAATAAAATGACAACCCTTGTCTTATTGTTAAGATATGTCAGGAGCTGTGGTTTTCAGATGGCATCCCACAGAACCCTGAAGTTCTGTAACAGATCATCAGGGGTTCCACAAAGATATTGAGGATAGTGGCAGAGCAGGCCCCGAGACCATGTGTCACCATTGCCAGGCCGGGCTGCTTGGCTCTGCGTCTGCTCTCATAGCCTGCAGACCCAGGAGAGGGGTTCTGACACAGAAGTAATACAAAAGGGTTCTGTGACTTCAGGAAGTTTGAAAACCACTGCATCAGACAGATCAAGGAAATGGTGGGTACACTACTTAGTATTAACAGAAGATGCAAAGAAAACAGAGCTGTCTCTATCTTGGGGGAGAAGAAGAGGGGGAAAGAAGGCTAATAAATAAAAGCTACAGACAAAGAAAGAGAAGGGCTTCAGAAAGTAAGAAACCAGAATACAGAGAACTTCTGACAAAAACAAACACGAATTTAAGGTAGCAGAGCCTAACAAAAAAAATTCATCCCAGGGAGCTGAAGGAACTAGTTTAAGAAATCTGAGCCACTGGAAATATTTGCAAAGTCATGGATGACAGGCAAGGTCCCAGGGGACTGGTTTCCAATCCCCTGGGACTTCGTCCATCTTTGGTAAAAAGGGGAAAGGAAGGGCAGAGGAAAGTAGGAAGATGGAGTTTTTGAAGTCACTCGTCTCTAAAACATGGCAAGTTACTAGAGCAAAATATAAGAATGTTCACTTTGTAGCTACCAGGAAGAGAAAGAAAGATCCCAAGTAGCCAACATGAGCTGAACAAATCATAGCAAACCAACTTGGTTTCTTTTCTTTGACATCCCTTTACTGCTGGATGAAAAGAACACAAAGGATACAACATACTTTGATGTTAGTAAAGCTTCTGACACCAACTATCCTGTATAACACTTCCTTAAACTGAAGAAATGTGGGTAGAATTACCCTTGGGTAGGTACACAGTTTTGGCTGAATCACCACAAATAAAGAACACTTATGAACAGATTGGTATGAGACTGAGAAGAAGTTTCTTGACATCAAGCTGCATAGGAGTCTGTTCTGGGTCTAGTGCTGTTCAACACTTATTAATTACCCGGATGCAGAAAAAGGGGGCTTCATAGTCAAGTCTGCAGATGATAACACAACAAGTATTTCAAAATCCTCTAAGGATAGAAGTCAAAAGAATCTTGATAAATTTGGAAACTGAACTCTGTCTCTCGCTAGCTATCTCTATATACATATAACGAAGTGTGTGGGGGTATGTTCGGATGTATGTTTGCTTCTAAATCAAGAATGGCAGGTCCTATCTACTCCAAACCTTCAAAAATCACTGAATACCACCCAAATAAAATTATAGGCAAGTTATTTTTCACTCGATCCTTGTTGGGACTTCCATTGACTGGGATTACTTTGCTTCTCAGATAATTAACTGGTACCACTCCATATTGGATGCAGTGAATTCAATTCAGTTGTCATTACTATATTGACGCTTGCCTTTTTGCTCCACATGGAATATTAAATGTTAACAACGTAGTACTATGTTCTTTAAAAATAAACAATATTTTTTACCTAAATATGTTGCACTAAGTTCTTTGAAAATAAAGAAATACTGCAATTACAAAAATGACAACCTAGGAGAAGAACGGGCACTTCAGCTAGTAGACAATAAAATTAAATTCAACAAAACAAATGCAAGGCCTTCTATGTAAAGGAGAAAATGCAAACATACCATACAGAATGAGAGGAACAACTGTCCAAAGCAGTAACATTGCCAAAAACAATCAGGGTGTTATGGTAGAGCATACATTTGAGACAACAATGCAATGCAATCACAAAAAAAAGCAAGTAGAATTTTGCACTTCATTAACCAATATCTTGAGTGCAAGACATGACAGGTCCACTCTACTCAGCACTGGTTAAGCCTATGCTGAAGTAATATGTACAGTTTTGGTGTCTGCGTTTTAAGAAGGATGTAGAGAAACTGGAGAAGATCCAGAGGCAAGTAACAGAGATGGAAAAGGGCTTGGTTCAGCCAAGTGATCTTCAGGGTTACTTCCAAACCTATGATCCAGTTCTTACCTGGGGCTGGGAGATTCCTGGTAGGAAAAGGAATTCAAGCTGCCTAACTTAGAGATGCTCCTTATCTTACACAGCTGGAGAAAACCAAGGCACCTGGATTATGGAGAAAAATCCTATTCGAGGACAGGAGGGTCAGAATTAAGGACTCTACTTCCAAGAGTGCAGAGTCAGCTGGAGTAGTTTATTAAACTCAACCCCTGGGAAGGATTGAGAAAGGCATTGTTATAGTAAATCCTCTGGACTTTGCCTAAACTGAATACATTGCAGGGAGAAAAGCAGGGTGCCAGTAACTTCCTCTACTAAGATGGACTTCTCTTTAGGAAAGGGAGGGGAGAAGGGAAACTGCAGAGCCAAATCACAATTTAGTATTTCTTACAAACTAGAAAGACTTAAACATGAAAGTTAACAAAATGATTGTTTTCTCCTGTGGTAAAAATGTGTAACTAGGCTGTAGTCAGCAAGAAGCATAGGAGTAGTCAGTGAAGTCTCTGGAGGAGATTGCTTATTTTATCCATTTAGAATCTTCTAGCACACCCACTGCTGTTGTATTTAGATGACTTGTGTGACTTTACTATGGATAAAGTGAAGTCTTTATGGTAAATCAAGACCACATGGCAGAAGATGAAAAAGCAAGTAATTAAAGCAGATGCTTCCCAGTAACACACTCCTATGCAATGAGAATATCCATGTACTAGACCAGTATGAAGCATGGGAAGAATGGAAAGACATACTGTCTAAACTAAGCCATGAGAATGGTTCAATGGACTGGCCCATCAGCGATAAAACACTGGTGCATTTCTACTGGTGTTGTCTCTAAACATTTCTCTAATTTAAACTGTAAAGAGGTTATACAATATTAGTAACATTTTATGTTTAACATTTGGAACAAGTCAGAGCCATGTATTTGTGACTAGATGCATTTGAAGGTGTGGGCTTATCTGAAAAGCTCCTATGCCCCCTGTACTTTGCATTTCTAGGCAAATCATGCTAATTTTTGTTCTGCTTTGAGTGAACAGCCAAGTACACTTTATATTATTTAAAATCTATTGCCAAATGCAATTCAACTACAAGATCATTCTAACATTCAACTCAAGTTCATTCTTTCCCAGGCCAGAAATCCAGGTAACATAGGCAAAAGACTTATTGCCCTAATCTGAATATTTACCTAAACCATAGATAAGACAGTAATGTTAGAAACATTTGCTTATTCTCCATCTCCATCCATCCATCCATCCCCTTTTAATTATAATTATTTCATCCTTTTTCATTACAACAGGAAACAGTCACTTGCAACACAACCAAGCTGCACCAAATAAAATGGAACAACATCTGGACTGCCTAAAGAGGCTTTTTCTTTTTGTTTGTTTGGTTTTTTTTGTTTGTTTTTAAGTCAAGCTGCTATGCACCAAGGCCTTTAGAAACTTCAGTACACAAACTGTTGTAAAAAGGCAACTCTTCTACCATATCCCAGGCCACATATTGCCACTTAAAAATTTCTTCTGCATTCAGTGAGAATTGCCTTTCCCGAACACTCCACATGACTACTGTACAATATCTTTTCCATTCTAATATTGCTCATTCAACATAGCATATGGCATATCAGTTGTCATCACTTGCATTTGCTGGAGCACGCTGAAATCACTCCCATCACCAAGGTCTGTTCTCCATGATTCCTCCATGTTTATGATAACTTTCTGGGAGAGAGACTTTGCTAAGAATGCTCCCATTACATCCTTTCTCTACGATTCTTTAAAGAGAGTCTCCAAAACAGAACTCCCTGTTCTTGGGGGCTCCACAAGAGCAGGAGAATTGGCAGGAATTGAGGTATCACAAAGATACTCCAAACTGAGAGCAGGAGGAAACCAAGAAGTTCAGGCATACAGTCTGACAAACATCAAACAAAACAAAAACAATAAAAAACAACCCTCCACATGCTTCAAATTGTATATGACCCCTTTTCTACTTTCACTGTTTAAATTATCCAAAGGCAACACAATTACAAATTGAGCTCTATTCCATTCTGTAATTTAGGGAGGCAGGTCAGTCCAAGATGCATCTTCTTTAAAAAAACAAACCAAAAAACAAAAAACCAAACTTAGCAGAAATCAAACATTTTTAAAGGTTAGTTTCTCCCCCTCCCCACTTTCCTTTAGTCTACGATATTTGTTGTATCTTTCTCTAAATTAGATGCATTTGCCTTACTGAAAAGATGGCTTTTAGTATTTCTCGGAAAATTAGCAGGAGGAGAATGCTAGGAGGAGACAGCTTAAGTACACCTAGGACACTACTTTTAGATATCACTCGTCACGACTGCACCTATGGCCTCAGTCGGAAGCAACAGCTAGAAGATGTGGAAGGGCAGGAACTGACTTCTGAGGGAGATGAGGAAAGATATCCACCAAGCAAGACGCTATATGCAGATGTTTGCAAGAGATCGGGAACAAAGATGTAGAAACCTAAAGGGTAAGCGTTAAGTTCTTCATACAGATTAACATTCCCAAACTAGGTACTACCCCCACTTTAAGTCTTTCCACTATAACCCATTTCTTTAAACAATGCTGCCATCAAGTGTTCAACATGTGCATTAACTAGGCTTATTTTCACAATCCTGCAATTTTGTTATTGTGGTATGAGGCTCAAATTTCCTCATTATTCCAATGCAGGATATTGAAATGGTATGACACATGATGTCCAATTAGTTTTTAGAATCAAATGTAAACTGCAGAAGAACCAAATCTCAAGTCATAATTCTACTCTCCACTTGGGGTAGGGGGTGCTTTCTGTTAACCAAAAATTTGTTCTGTATTACTCGATAAATAATATATAATCTGGCAGTGACATTCATTAGCTTTAAACGGCGCTTGGTATATGTGCCATGCAAACAATGGTGAATGATACAGGATTGACAGGAATATACTTCATGGTTCTATCAAAACAGATTAGATAAATCTACCCCTTCTCTTAAATAAGTGAATAATGCCCCTCTAGCCCTTCTTTCCAGGAAGAAAATAATTTTATTCTTTGAAATAAGCCCATTTTACATTAAAAGGAATCTCTTGCATCTTTTAAAAATGTGTCAAATTGTATCTTCTGTTCCTTCCCTAATTTTATTATTAAAATTCTCTACAATAACCCCCTACTTTGGAGGCTTCTTCTCTTGCCAAGAAAAGTTTATTGCTGTTGTTGTTATTACTTTGATATCTCACATGGTGCTTGGAAGCCCTATTCAAGAAGCTGGGACACCAGCTTGTCTTGTCAGTGCCTAAGCACCTTGCGTACTTCTTTATTGCATTTTATCATTTAAGTAAAAGCTAAGAAATGGGCTAGAATGACACAAAGCCAACATAAATCAAATTCTACTCACAATACTTATTAGACACAGAATCTATGCCTTTTTCCTCTCCTAAATTATCTCGAGGCCACAAATTATTAATTTACTGCTCGGTTAGTTGCCAATTACAGTCAACATAAGTTATGATCACGTATTTTTAAAAGCAAGATTTAAGGAACAAAACACTGCATTAAAACTAGTGTTTAGGAATGAAAAAAAAAGTTAATAAATTAAATCTGGTCACATTGCCCTAATATGAAAACATCTAGTTTTAACTATGTTTTGTTGGGGTAGCAGGGGGGAAAAACAATACCAATTGTAAAAGGAGAGGGAAACTGAAGCATTTTAAAACAAGTTTTCATGAACTGGTCAGAGTCAAGAATAGGATGTTTCCAGCTGGATGGAACAAGATGCAATCTCTCACTTTCTAACTCCTCAATTTACATGTTCACTGACTGGCTTTTTTGCATGCCTATCAGCCTCTGGCTTCTTTACTATTCATTCCATCCAGGAAGAGCACACACCAATTGCAGATACTTCCTCAGCCTGACAAAAGGTATTTATACCCAAAAGCTTCCTAAAAATAATTTTTCCAACTATTTGAGTTGGTCTAATAAAATATCAGATTCACCAAAACAACCTTGTCTATGTCCTTAGACCAACACAGCTGCAACCTATACCCATTACCACTGGCAACATGCAGGGAGTATACACAGGTGTACGTGCACCCCCTGAGATTGGCCATGCACCTCCTGGAAGTGCCAGCCATGAAACCAGAAGTGCATTTCCAGTTTCACCCATGGATCAGCAATCAGTTGCTGAAGACCTCATGCCTGTCGGGGATCTGGTGCCCCCCCACTATATTAAATCTATAAGAAGTGAACTCCAGCTCCAGGCGGCTTCACATCACACAAACCCCACATACCCATACCCTGCCCACACCCTGCCCACACATGCATACACCCACACCTCCCAACATACCTTACACCCCCCCCCTCCCCACATAGCCACATGGCCTCACAAACCCCACACACATGCATCCACATGCAACCCCCACCATACACACACCCACCCACCGCCCCAACCATACTCCATACATATGACATACAAGAGTACAACTATTTTTATGCAATCACCTCTACATACACTATGCAAACATACATAAGTCAGGACAAAAATATTTTTTGAAATAAAATTAAAATGTGTTATAGTAGATGTTTGACTTTTAGTATACGATTTTTTTTTTTCTGGTTCCAAGATGACAATCCCTGAAAGGAGTATTTCTGGGGGCAAGGGGAAGGCCTTCCAGTGGCAAAACTCAGGGGAAGAACTTCAGGTCCCAAGATGGTGATTAAGGGGCAGGGCACCTGTCAAGGGGCAAAACTACCCTTGCAGCCCTCAACAGCTCACCAAAACTCATTAAGCAGCTCTCCAGCTGAAATAATTGCCCACCCCCAATCTACACAATACTGCTTACCTGCAATAGTGTGTGCATAAAGTCTACTACCAAATGTAAAAACGTGTAATTCATACAGTTTGGCAATCTTTTCTAGGAATTCCTTGCAATGAGGACGCAAACGAGTATGCAGCATAGGCTCCCCTCGGCCTAACTGGAAATGGAATATTCCCTAAAAAAGAAGAAATAATAAATAATAAAGAAGTCATATTTTGTACTCAAAATATGCCCAAAACACCTCTCTGTCTCTATTCTGTTCATGGCTCTAACTTCAGTCTGACAAATTTTTAGCTGGAAAAAAATTCAAAGAATGTTATAGTGATATGCGACTTTTTTACTTCTCTACGTAGTCTGTTTCAATGCTTGGCCACCACCATAAAACAGAAAGTTCTTCCTAATCCAACAACCTAAACTACTTCTGCTGCAACTTGAGGCCATTGCTCATAGTCCTGTTCCCTATTTTGATACAGCCACAGAGAAAAAGCCTATCTCCATCCCCTTTGTAACCACCTTTCAGTTATTTGAAGACTGTAGAAGAGATTTGGGGGAGATTTGATAACAGACTAAATAACCTGAGTTTGTTCAGCTTTTCTTCATAAATCATGCTTCTCAAGCATCTATAATCTTTTTTTGTTGCCCTCTGCTGGAGTCTTTTCAATCCATTCACATCTTTCTTGAAACATGGGGCCCAAAACTGAACTCATTTCTCCAGTGGAGACCTCACCAGTACTGAATAAAGTAAATCACTTCCTTTGACTTATAGGAGACACTCTTGTTAAATGTAAACTGAAGAAACTGCTGGATTTTTTTATTTTTTGTTGAAACAGGAGCAAGCTGAACATGAGTCAACAGCGTATGATTCACTGTAACCCCCAGATCCTTCTCTGCAGTACTGTAGCCTAACTAGTCACACCCCAATCTGCATTTGCGCATGCAATTATTCTGTCCCAAGTATAGGCCTTCATTCTTAGCAAGTAAAATCATATACCAGTAATCAAGCCAGACACATGGACAATGTGAACTGAGTCTTCAGTTACACAATATTAATACAGGTTGATAATTTCCATTAGTGCAGAAGCTTAGTAGCTTCTCTGCAAAGCAACTTTTCCTACTAGCACTTCAAAAAAGCAAGCCAATCCTTACTTGCAAGAAAGAAAGGATTAAAGTGTTAAGCAAGTCACATGGTGTATCTGGAAAAGATAGGGCAAAGTTAAAGAAATTGTTTACATTAACTTATTTTACGTTAAATTAAAGACTTTTTCCTCTGCTCTAAAGCTGTAAACTTAAAAATACATAGAATTTTCTGTTGTGAAAACCTGTGTTTTAAAGCAACTAAAACCAGGAATGGAATATAGAAGTGTAAAAATGATAGAAAATTTCTTTCTAATATAAATCAACTTAAATAACAGAGGTGTTTAAATAATTAAATGTTTTAAATACATTTTTTATCTTGATAGTGTCCTTCATTTCTTTGAATTTTTCACTTCTTTTCATCAATACTTTCATCACAGTGTATATACTCACTAACCTAATCCAAAAAAGTTTCAAGCCAAATTTCAATCAAAAGTAATTGCAAAAACATAACAGCAAAAAACTATTTACCTTATTAGACATCTGCTGACAGTGCTGTTCTGTAGTATGAATTAATGTCTGGTCCAAATCTACCATCAGTACAAGTTTTCGGTTCCGGTGTAGTCGCTGCTGATCTTCCCTTCCAAGTTGTTCAGCTTGCTATAAGAAAAGATTTACATATCAAATTTACTTTAAAATAAGCCACTAATTTAGGTGTATTTCAAATTTCAAAACTAATTGAAAAAGTGTTAATTCTAAGCAATTTGGGGAGAGGGAATAGGACCACTAAGCCTCTATTTTAGGTACCTTTGCCAACCATTTTTCAGTTAAAAATTCACAGCTTATAAAACTACATGTTTCACAGGTTTTATAAAACCAGCTAAGAACAGTACACATCTAACTACAAGTCATAAGGCCAAGATCTAGAAAAGAAACTATGAATGTTGATAACTTGAAACATGTGAAATGGGCTCAATATTTCAAAAATTCCTCAGCTGTACACCCAAAAACTGAAGCACAGGATTACTGGTCAGTTCTGGAAAAAGAAATAGCTACTAAATTCAGTATTCAATTTCTACAGTTAGTAGATTATAAATACAAAATAATGCTGGCTAGATTACAACACTAAACTGAAACTATTAACGAGAAGAATCAATACAATTGCAAATGTAAACCAACTTTCTAGAAAGGCATGCTTGTTTGTACAGCTACTTTTTGTACTCTTGTTCCAGAAAGAGTAATTAAATAGCCTGTGTTTATTTCAAACAGCTTAGTTGTGCAAAAGGTTGAGTTCAATAATCATGCCTCACAAGGACTTGGAAGAGAGAGGTTTGTCATAGACTACAACACTACTGAAGAAATAGCAGGTCATTTCTATCATGTTCTTCACTGTTCTATGAGAAGCTGGGTTTCAAAAAGATGTTTCCATCTTTTGAGTATATTTTAGGGGGCAAGAGTTGGACTATCACAAACTTCTTATTTCTGAAGGAGACAAAAAACCAGAAAGGGTTTCATTAGATTTTGAGGTTATAACTAGGGATCCTCGTTTCCGCTGATTAAAAAAATCCCCAATTTTCAGCTCCAATCCACAGTTTTTCATTATTTAAATGAAACACCACTAAATATAGATACAGATATGCTGGAGTTTCATTTGAATCGCAAAAAATGTGGATTTGGGGTTACTTTTTTAAAACCAAAAACAGTGGATTTTTCTCTCCCAACCAGAGAAAACCGGGATCTTTGGTTATAACCACAAAAACATCTCACCACTGCAGCCAGTAGCAATGCTGTACAGCAGGTTCCAAGGGAATTGGTAAGATGTACCAATATCAACAGTGTTATGGGGAAAAAAAAAAACCCTACAAACCTTAATTATTCAATAGATGGCTAATTAAAGACCCACATATCTTAGTTTACTCTCTCAAGGTAAGGCCAAATATTCTATATTAAACATATACAATTTGAGGGAAAAGATTTAGTTTAGAAAAGATAACCATGAAACTATACCAAGCACATGACTGAAGAAGTGTGATTGAACTTGCCTCAGAGCTAACCATCAGTTCTGGGACACTATGAACCATCGACACAGTTGCTGTGGATAATGGCACATTCTGTTTTCCATTCTTGCTTGGTAACCTAATCAGGCAGGAAAAAGTCATAAGTTTTAGCAGAGTATTTTAATGCTAATGACTTCCATCAATGAAAACCTTACATCGTTAAAAACTGCAAAGTCAAACCAGTCACTGTCAAATAAAATCAATTTCATTTTAAATTTACAATTCAGTAGAATACTTTTCTGTCATAGCCTCTGTACTGGAAGTTTGAGAACAAAACTGATCAGAGAACCCAAGAAGCTTACTATGAAAATCATGTAAGTATAACTTTTTGCTGTAATTTGTTCTGACAGTTTCCTGAACAACGACATATACAAGATCAAGGTAAAAGACTAGATATTAGTCAGCATTCAATACTAAGGATAGTTTTTAGATCATTACAAAATCTATTGCACATTAGAGGAAATGTAACCACTGAATCGAAAATGGATTAGTAGGGGACCCTCTGGAAAACTAACAACATGCCATTCAAATACTCTTTTCTAAACCAGCCTATCTGCAGTTCTTTACAATGCTCTGTTCTCATGCTGGAGAACATGGGAAACATTTACTTTCCAGTGGTATGCTAGCATAATGCTGCATTTCTTCCTACAAAGCATGCAAAGAACTATTAAGCAGGCCTTACTTCTCTCCACAGCTTTTTATTTTTAAACAAAAGTGATTAAAGTACAAGTCTCTGAAAGCCGACCAAGAATGACACCACACGGTTCCATGCTCAAATCAATTTCCAGATTAAATAGATCAGTTTACAAGCAACTGCTAGGTTGCCAAACCTGAGCTCTTAAAAGCCAAGTTCAGATTTTTTTCAGTTGTGCCCTACATGACTCCTTGTTCACCCTTTCAACTCTAGTAATTGCCTTGAATCAGAAGGGTTACTGAGGACAAAATGTGGTGCTGTAACAGACACCAGAATTCAATACATTCTCCTGGAATGTATAGTTTTGGGTTAAGAAAGAAGAGCGAGGAAGAACCCTGTACCATAAAAAAAGTGAGACGATGTAGGCTGGTAAGTCCTGCATACAGTACATAGGGCTGGTCAGAGACTCAAAGGTTGAACCGCAGGCCAGATGAAAGGGCTCCAAGGGCCAGATTTTTTACTCCCTTATTTTATATGGTAAATTGATGTAAACAAGTAATATCTGTAATATTACAGCAAATAGAACTAAAACAGAACATGGGCAAGCTCAATGCAAGCTTCTCTATATAGTTTTACTGCATCACGAAGCAGTGCTGATACTATTTTTAGAGGTGCACCAATACATCAGTCCCATATGGGATCAACACCAATATAAGGAAAATTGACTGAATCAGCAATAAGCTTTTTTTGGCTGATGCAGAGATCTGAATTTTCCAATTAAAAAAATTTCCAGAAAACCCACTTGGAAAATTTTCCAGTGCCCTAACTAGAGCATGATCTGATTTAGTATGTTTATTTGACTTATATTTAGTAAAGAAAACTAAAAAAAAAAAAATCACCTCCATGTTAATTTTATGTCCTAATAATCACAACTTTTTGAACTGAAGTATTTGATTAGGAAAAAAAATTAAATGCAGCAGACTTAGTGTAGTTTAAATGTTATATTCAAACAAACTCAAACCTTTATGTGGGAAGAAATTATTTTTATTGGAATAGTTGTAAAAATGTAGAGATGTTACACAATAGCATGTACTTCCCTTACATTGTTTGTTTAAATTTAAAAAAAACAAAACAAAAAGGCACTGAAAACTGTTCCCAGTAATTTTTAGCGCACCCGAAGAGCTATACATGATATGCCGTGATTGTCCACTTATCTGCTTTAACAGAGTTTAATTCTCTTCCACTGAGGTCACTGTGGCACCTCCAGTTTCACTGTCACTACCAAAAAAAATCTCTATCAGTGCACCCCTACTCTATTCAAATACTAAAATCTAAAATTCCACATATGAATCAGAAATGCAACAGAAATTATTTTAACCTAATTCATAGCCATTATTACCAGCCATTATTACCTACCTTTGAAAAGGGACAGAAGAGTGAAGATGAGAAAGATTTGTAAGATTCAAGTTCTCTGATGGTCCGTGTAAATGGAAAAAAGCTTAAATGATCTGGCAATACTTACTGCGTCAAGTCCTGGCCACATTCTGCACACAATCCTTTCATAACAACAGGATGGCTACATCCTTCTAGTTTTACCAACACACACCTGGGAAGGCAAAGAAGAAAACAAAACAATAAACAAATCAACATTTAATTATTTTATTTGTTTCAGGACATATGTACTTTCTGACACAGATTTAAGTATATTACTTAATGAACCACCCAAAGCAATGGTAAATCATAACTAAACTTAATTCCATTTTTCTGAATTTTCTCATTTATCAAATTATTTGAGTTAAACCTTTTTAAAGACATTAAAATATGTAATAATGGTAATCTACCTTTACCATAGCTATGAACTTCAGCATACTAACAAAACAGAATACTAGGCAAATAGAGAAGCTCAGTTTTCAATTCATGTACACTAAATACAGCCTCCTATTAACTCATTTCTTGCAAGTCTCAGGCCAGCAGGCACAAAGGACTACAGTAAAAGATATCCAGTTTGGGGAAGGGGCACTAATTATACTTTGTTTTCATATTAAGGATGAAAAGCATATAGTACTTCAGTCTTCCACAACTGTATTTTAGTTCATGACAGATGCCTCTGGAGTCAGTCACCTTTTATGTGGATGATAATCTATAATAATTACACATAGTATTATCTGGCTTCTTGAGCAATGAATAAAAAAAAGGCAATTGTACAAGTTAAAGATGAATCTAGAAAGAGAACACAGGCTACCTACTAATTTCCCTGTAGAAGGTAGATTTCTACTTTACAGAGGGCAGATCCTACAACCATGATTAAATTAAAGCACTAAGTTATTCAAATCCAGTTCTCAAGTTTCAAAAATGTTTTACAATATAATGTAATGGTTTGAATTTAAATACAAAACTCATCCTGACGTTGCCAATTGCTTTTCCAGATACAAACCAGAAATACAAACCATTACACCTGCCACCTAAGAAAAAACACTAGCACAGTATATATAGTATTAAGCCTTGCCAATAACAAGAGGTCTCAAATATGGGTTTGGGGAAGGGGAAAGCTAGTTTATAATTTTCTGAGTGCTTAGACAATTAACACTGGTCATTTAAGTCACAAAAATGCAATTTACATACATGCCAAACATATAGCTATCCATGTGTATAGGGCTATTTGCCCAAGAGTAAGTGTCACCCTGTACATAAAAGTGGCCATGCAGATGACCAAATCTGGTCATCCAGGTGTGCATAAAAAAATTTTTAAAATGCCACACCAATGTATCTCTGGTATACTTTAGGAATACCAAAAGCAATAAGCTTATAAAAGTTTGGCATTCCATGTGTATACTGGCACTGGCATTTGTCTGTGGCCTGAAATGTATGACTTCATAAAAGCAACTATCTATTCAGAGTGTGAAATCTTGTTTGTGCTCACAGCTTCTCGCAATGACATATATGCATATTATAGGCTTTGGAATTTCTACTAAGAATTCATTTAAAAAAAATACATCTACAACTGACTACTTTAAGCAGTATTCCACATTTCCAGTGACCCAAAAGGAGACAGCTGTACTAAGAGAACTATCATCAAATGCACCATGATGATGCTGATCTCTCCCATCCCAACAGCTTTCCTCATGGCAGGAATGTTCTGTTGGGAGCAGTGGGATAGTTATCAGAGAATGTATTAGTGTGAACCCTCACCTACCACTAAGGAACAACATTTATGTGGCAACTGCTTATCTATAAAAAACAGGGGTATGTTCCACTTCCTTTGATAGCATATGGTATTAGTATCTGATTTAGCAGTCCCAGACATGAATGCTTTGCAAAAATCTCTGCCCCACAGATAAGCACATCACAAACTTCTACTCTTAAGACCATTTATTATCCCTTCCCAACCCCATTTGTACTTCTTCACCACTGGTTCCCCATACGCCATTTAGTGGGTCTTTGCTTGATTTTATTTATTCTAGGTGCCCTTTCAGGTTGTTCTGTTTCTCCTACTATAAACCATCCAGAGTCTCTTGTTGGGAAGGGCAGCATATAAAACATGTAAGTAAACAACAAATAGCATATTTTCTTCCTGTACAAACTTGTCTGTGTCTCCTTCTCTCCCATGCACCCAGGTCCCTTCCACCAACTCCTCACCCCACTTAACGTTTCCCCTTCAGTCCCACTGGTGCCTGAGAGCAGCTACTTTTAAATCTCCTCCTGCGTAGTTCTTAGCATCCATATGGGAAGACCCGAAAGAGGACTCCAAACTCCACAGAACATACAACAGTATGGCTCTACTTGAAAGACCCGACACTTCTGATGCCACATCAAACAACTAAACAGTTCAGGTAATTTCTATTATGCATCTAAGAGTTTCAAATTCTAAATACCTGTAGGGGTTCAGACAGTTCTGGAGGACAAAGGATACAAAGTAACGTGCTAAATGTCCTAATTTATCTTTCCTCCTTAACCTTTGCTCTATTAAAAAAATAAGTGTGCAGATTCTTGAGAGTTTAAATTTTAAAACTTGAAAACCTGAGTTCACAGGTATTATTCTCTGATCACAAAGGCATGCATTAAGAGATGTGCAAATGGTCACACAGCCAGGGTAACAGCATAGCGCACAAAAGGACCAGCTTATTTCCTCATATCTGAGGTGCAAATACGACACATATTCAAAATCCTCTTGTTAATCCAATCCTCCAAGAGGCTCCTTCTCCAAATCAATATATAGAAGATTTACAAGACTTGCATACATAGCCAACTAAAGTACTCTACTAGTACAATAACTACAAAATGAAGGTAGTCTGTTTAAAGGTGAACTTAAAATATTTTAAATATGAAATGTCTTTAAGATGTCAGATCATAAGCAGACTTTACAGAAAACACTGAATTCAAACATATTTCTTAGCTGGTGAGGCCCAAGTTCAGATTTCTGTATTTTCCCTTTTGTAACTGGCAATGTCTAACTTGTATAAGTAGAGCACCAACTCTCTAGTTTGTTTTCAATGTTAGCATAGCTGGCACTGTCAAGGAACCACAAAGGACCTAAATTCTCAGGTGTCAGCAGTTAAATAATGCCAAACAATACAATGCATCTGTTTAAGGCACATCCCTTTTCCCTTTCATAGTCCTTACAACACAGGGAGCAACCTATTATTTGGAGGCAAGCAAAGATAATTATGATTGAACATGGAAAAGTCTGACACAGGAAATCCCCAAAATTGAACTGATTGAAGTATTCATTGTTTTGTAGTCTAGGTACAGAACCAAGCTAACAAAGACGTGTTGCTTCTGGGACTTGCACCAATTTATTCAGTACTAGCTTGGGAATCTCCACATAGTGAAGACATACCCTTTGGGGAAAAAAAACACTTTGTTCAGGGAACCCTAAAGACCATACTTTCAATTTGGGGAATAAAAAGTTAAGTCTCCACACAGCAAGAATCTCCCATTCTTTCTTAAATGACTTAAACTGAATTAAAAGAAGTAGTTTTTCAGTCAGGCCATTCAGGACATAAAAACCTGACCATAGCAGCCAAATAATAGAAAGACTATTTGAAGAATCCATTAAAAACACTGTGACTGGTAGCATATTCAGGACTGGAAGGGACCTTTTGGGTCATCAAGACCAGTTCTCTGCTACAAGAGGTAAACAAAATCTTGTTCAGGATTTACAACAAGTGATTTTACTAACTTTGTCCATAGCCATCAAACTATATCCAGAAACAAACAAGAAAATAAACAAGAAACCAATGCAAAAGTATGTATATGTATTGGTAGATCTTAAAGGCCCTGTCAAAGGTGGCCACCATTTATTTCAGTACCACACACAGCAAAAGACAAATAGCATCTGGCAACCACAGACAAATCACCATGAACATGAGTGTTCAGAAAACACTATGCAGACTTCAAGGAATTTTTCCAACCCTTCAAAGTCAAGTTGAATGGGAAACAGCAGGATTTTCTGGTCATAGAAATCAAATGCAAACTATTCACAATTCCAAATCCTTAAAACATGTGTAGACTTAAGACAAACAGCATTTCAGGAAATAACTTTGCAGGTCATTTCAGGCATTTATATATGTGCTCTGTGAGTGGGGAGGGGGCACTTAAATTAGAACTTCAAGAGCCACACTAATTAAAGTTCCCGTAGTGTCTTGTGTATCAGCATCCCCGTGCTTCAAAATGGCTGCAGGGGCACTTTATCTAAAGCTCATTGAATGAGCTTTAGATAAAGCACCCTTGCCATTTTGAAGTGCGGGGATGCTGATGCACAAAATGCTGGAGCACAGTAATTACCATGCTCCAGCAGATTCTATTAATTGAGTCTGCTCCAATGTTCTGCAATTGCAGCACCCTTCCTCCTTCAGTTTTAAGCCAAGATGCAAGTTCAAGTTCTGATACCATCACTAGCATCTAATTATTTCATGATTTGATTACAACAAAAACAAAGCCTAGAATGCAGGAACAATTTCTAAGCTTGCCTTTAAGGTATCCCTGCAGTCCAAATCTATAAATATTAAATAACTTGGGATTTTAAACAATACTTCTGTTCATATCTCTGTGACAGCCTAATGTATTGAAAGTGTCTTTGAAGGTGGGAGGCAGGAGATCTGTTATTAACTATGTGGAGCTATGTGTGCAGTTACCTGAAAGGAATGTTATCTTGAGATTGGGTTTTAGTTCCCTAAGAAAAATGTCTCAAAATTGAATCAGGTTTTAAAAAGTACTTAAGAATAAGGCAGGGATGAGTGTACTACTTAAAGTCCTGTGCCAGTTTTGGAAAATGGGATTCTAAAATCCCCAAAACTTCTATTTTTTTTGGTTCTCTTTTATATGATAATGCTCAAGAGAGAGAAACAATGAACCCAGTTATATCCAAGTACATAAAGTTCACAAGTTAGAGAAAAAAAAAATCACTCCCCAGTCTTTCATTTAGTCCTATTAGTGTCAATCCTAATAAAAGTTCAGTTAAGCACAGTGTGGTTTTTCAGTCTACTATAACCTTTCAACTCAAAAGGGTCATGTTGTCAAACTGACATGTAAAACAGGAATGGTTTCAACTGTTAACTTGAGAAATACTACACAGACTATCTAGTTTTAACGTTTAAAATCCAAACAGCCCATTTTGGGTATTATAAATCTGCAACTTCACCTCTAAGGAAAAGCCTGAGACAGGGGCTGCACACGCACCACGGTGCAGTTGGTGCAAGTTTGAAGCCACAACAGAAACACTCATGGTGTGGCCCCCTTCAGATTCCAATAAAACTGCAAATTCTATTAAATACCTTGTCACAAGGACATGAAAAGAAAGGACTGAAAAGCCTGTATCTAACTACAAATTTGTTTTTATCTGCCCATATCTTTCTATTCATAAAAAAAAAGATTACTTTTTTTGCACATACTCATGTGCATGTGTACACATGCACACATTCGTTTGACTAGAAAGGGAAACATGATTAAAGGATGGCTTGCCTTTTCCACTGAAGCAAGCAGATAATACCCATGATCTAATTTCAGTGCATTACAGCTTTCATAGCCACATAACAACATTAACAGCATCTGAAATAAGCTTGGACTCAGGAAAGCTTATGCATTTCTGATTTAGTATACCAGGTACAACTCTACCCTGCCTTCCACATTAACCAAGCATGTTACCACTTGGTTTCTATTTGCAGCTAGCTGTAAGACGCATGTAAAAAGCCAATAGTATTTCATAGAAACTCAGCCTTACCATCCCCTTCTTTGCAGAAGGGCAAAAAAGGAAAAAAGTCTAACTAGTAACATATAAATCAAACAAGAACCTGAAATAGTAATCTTATACTACAGACAAGTTTCCTTCCCTCACACCATGGTGCACACAGCAAAGCCAGTAAAGTATATAAAACAAGAGAAGTACAAGAGATGACACAGTACTTAAATGAAAAAGCTTGTAACTTAAAGAAATTGTACTTATACGGAAGTGTTTTCCTTCATAGTTAGGGACCTACTCAAATAGTGATTTCACTGATTGTGTGGAAGTCATGAAACTGGGTAATCTCTGCAAAAAAATAAAGTGCTGGTTTTCTACCAATCAGCACCAGGGGACAGGACCACTAGGCCCCCTTGGCCAGAGGCATAGTGGGCCCCCATCATAATAAGCCCATGAAAATGGCTGCAGGGTCCACAATATTGGCTGGCCCCTGCCTCAAGTTGGGTAGACACTTATTCATAGTATAAGTGCTCCAGGTTCCTACAGCTAATACACACTCAGCACCTCCTCTTCCCGCATATCATTTTCTACTGCCCCATTACCATTTCTCCAAGGTTCTCTATCCTGTTTCTACTCCGATCCTACGGTCTTAGAAAGAACAACCGAAGTAAAGCATAAGAGTTTAAAAAAACCCCTCAAGTACGATTTGACAATCAAACACTATTGAGAAGCCAGGGAAGGGGGAAAATAAAAATAAGAACGATTTAGATCTTAGAACTATTATTTTGACTCAGTTAGCTTTATAACTCATTGTCCTATGAGAACTACACAATACCTGAAATCTTTTGCCATTCCACCTGCCAGTGTAACTTGTTCCATGATTTGTGTTAAGAAAACAAAAACTAGTGTCCTCCAATACTTCAAATTTAAATGGAATGTCACAAATTAAGATTCTCAGGAATGCTATTAAGTAAGTATCTACAAGTCAAATTTAATATTCATTAAGTCTTATAAATCACAACAGCTTCTCCATATAGTGTTGAAGTAGGCTAGTACAAATCATTCAAGCTTACGTGACATTTTTAAATGTAGGAAATAAATCCACCAATTAAGTTACATCTTGCCATCTTCAGGCAAGTGATTTTAGTGGCACAGCACTGATGGTAATGCACACCTGAGAAGAAAAAAAAAAAAAAAAAAAATCAAACAAACTGATAGTGGAGTTTCCCCTTCATGCTCTTACCAATTGATGAGAGTAATGTTCATAACTATGCTGCTAGGCAACTTCGCACTTCTCTGCCACAGCTGCCAGGCTACATCAATCTCCAACCTCCCCAAGTGTATTCCACTCAAATCTCAGGCCTCAAGCAATCATCTCTCACAAGGTAAAAATCATACTATTCTCCCACTCTCAAACCAGACCCCATACATGGTTCCCTATAATCACAACTAGCTCAGAGGTCTGGCTTCTCTTTGGTTCCTACAATTTTATTCCCACAGGTTGATAAGGTGTGCAAATTAAAACAGCATTCTTCAAAAAACAAACACACACACACACAACAACAACAACCCTTGGCTCAATATAATTAAAGATCCCAAACCGACTACATGCCTATCTACCCATTTTCTGCATGGAACAATCCATTTTTATAACCCTTTGAGTCTAATGCAGTCCGAGTCACAGTCTGGTCCAGACGCAGGAGATGGGAAGAGGGGGCAAGGGCACACGCACACACACTTCAGCAAAATGGCCTTCCAGACTGAGTTTAAGGGAGAACCTGCCCCTATACTTCCTGTAAAGAAAAAACAAATGCAGCATTCCAACCTTTTTTTCTAGATTTCTGTATCCATTCTGTGTCCCCAAGTATATAAGCAGGAAAGGGAAGTACAGTATATGCACATGTGCACATATTTTAAAAATATTTGCAAAACGATTCAGTTGTTTTAGAATAGGAAAGCTGAGAAACACTGTACAGCTGACCTATATTTAAAAAAAAAATAAAAAAAATGCAGCTCTACTTTTTTTCCCCCTTTTTTAAGAGCTCTATCCCCTTTATATTTTGAAGTAGAAATTTAATACAGAGAAACCTTCTGAATAAGGAATATATATTTTACAATGATCTAGTGAAAACCTGTTTTGGTTTAACAAGTAAAATATAGATATGAACATGAGGCAAACAGTGGATTTTTCCAACAATCAGTGATTTTTCTTTTTCATCAAAACTAACTAGAACCAAACCACTGAGAGATTTACTACTGGATGCACAAAACCATTAAGTAAAAATAACATGCTGTTGTGCAAGTAATTTATTCTGTGTGCGCCCCCTGAAAGAAGTAAGTCTTTGGAAGTTAGCTAAGTGGGATGATCATTAATGTAGAGTGCTCAAGGGACATAACATTCTCCTGACATCTGCATGCTGAATGAAGGCAGAAGCCTTATAAGAATAAACTTGTACACAACTAAAGGCTAATATATTGCATACCTAACAGGTGTAAAGTAAAGGCTGAGTAGGAGATCTCAACAGTGCTAGTTCCCACCCTGAGTGAATCTATTTGGATTCCTAACAAACACAGGTGTTCTTTTTTTCCCCCCCTTTCTGGGGGGTTTCTTGTGCATACTCTGTCCCATATCTAATTTCAATCCAGTTAATTTCCATTCAAGTTAACAACTTACAGCCTTCCCAGAGGATGTGCAAATTTCCAGCAATGTGTTATTTTTCAAGTTCATGTGCAGATTCATAGCCAGCTTAACTTTTATACCAAGACAGTCTAAGCAGATAACCATGAAAACAACAACAACAACAAGACTGCATGCAACAGCAGCCTTGAAAGGGAGGACACATCATTGCTCTTCAGCAGGTATTCCAAGGTAAGAGGGAAACATTTAAGATTCTAGGACACTTTGCATATCACTATTATCATCTCTTCAGACCAAAATACATATCCATAAGAAACAGAGAAGAAAGTTGGTGTCCCTTACAGGTCCAGTCTAGGAGAATAAAAATCAAATGCCATATCACATACCACACTACTGTCTCTTGCCAAAGAGAAACTTTCGTTGGATATCACCAGTTTCTACTGAAACCAATTCCATTTCTAACATTTATTATACGAAGAAAATTTTTTAAATGAAACTCCTCCAATTTGTATCTTCCCATGTTTGTGAAGAGGCAGCTTTTCAGCACCCCGAGTATACAGCTTGGTTGGTTTTCAGGCTACTCCAGCCCAACAAAGCTTCACTGCTACTTTTTAAAGTTCTGTTGACAGTGATGTTGCTGCCCATAATCAGGTAATTTCACTCTGGGACAAGTTTTATGCAGTGACAGAAGCAGGTGCTAAATCTTTGTGCAGACCACCACAAAAGAAGAGTGTAACTATTTTATATTATTTAGCATATATTTTATATTATATTATTTTCCTTTTTCTGTATAACTGCCGCACGGCACTCTCACATTTATGTAACCTTGAAGTCTTGACTGTTAATCAAAATGAACACTTTGTACTTTTCTCCGCTGGCATTAAGCTACACATGCGCATTCTGTAAATTTCATTTCTTATCTAGAAGTGTCATTTCTGCAGAAATGAAACTTATGTAGAAAATCTGCCTAGCAATTATTATGTAAAAGAAAATTATCCTATCTCTGTATATTATAGTTAGTGTCATAGAGGCAGTCCAACGAACATCTATAAAAGAGGCAAAAAAGCAGGAAGCAGCAGAGACGACAACTGGAAAACTCTGTGGGCCCGATCACCCCACAGACCGGTTCTCAGCCTCTCTGTCTGGGCGTACCCCAGCGAAGACAAAGGCCTTAGAAATCCGACAACTGACAACGATTCACCGTGTTACAGTATTGCATTGTATTTCCCATTCATGAGCCGTTGACCAGTTCTGGGACTTAAGGAGCAGGCAGCCGTACCTAGCTTTGGACTAGCTCCACTGTTGAACGCAAGGGCTGGCTCTGGAACCTCGTGAACCAACGGACACCCTATAGATTAAGAGACACTAACTACTTACTCTAAGTCGTCTACTTGTGCCAACTCGGCGAACCTTGAGGGCGGCTAAAAAGCTACCTCAATTCCGCCCCACAAGCTGCGCGCTCGCACAACTCCGCAAAGCCCACGGCTCCCCTAAGCGGTGCCGGAACCGCTAGCCCGGCATTTTGCCACAAAGAGAAGGCTGGAGAATGGAACATACTGCTTGTACATCGCCTTGGTAGAAATCTCAGTACTTTCTGCATTCCAGTCTCACATAAGTACTGCTGTCAGAGAAACCCCAATATCTTTCCTAGTCATACTTGATGAGCAGATCTAGCTCTCTAGGTAGACACCTAGCAAAGCATCTAAACCAAACTGGAGTCCAAGTACAATTTAAGGGTGGACATGTAAAAGGAAAAAGCAAATGGCTCAAGTTGGAGGAGTATGTATTTTCTTTCTTCTCTCTCTAAATGCTGGAGGGATAAGAATGCAGAAGAAACTGTGTAGGGAAGTGGAGAGCATACAGTATAAGGAAGAAAATAAAGAAAGGAAACACTGAACATTTGAGACAGTATAGATCATGATCTATTTCTGGAAAAAAAAGTGGAATATAAAGCCAAGTTAGAAAAAAAGTAGTCAAGAGAGATGTAAACAGGGATTGTCAAATGTTATTTGACAAACCTCACTAGTGTTGCATAAATAATGAATTCAAAAACTTTGGCACCATTCAATTAGTTCTACAGCCGGTCAAATATTTGACAAATACTAAGGACGTGTTTTGAATAATACAGCAGAAAAAAATATTTGTCTAGGGCAAATGATGCTTTCTAGAGTTTATCAGAACTATAAACAACACCGTAAATAGCATGTCAACATTTTAGCATTTTAAATTGTAGAACACATGGTGCCGCAGGATTAGGAGTACAGCAGTTTTTCATCCAGACTACTGAATTAAATCCAGGAACCCTTACACCACAGATAACTGCTTTCGATCCCTGTTCTTTTTCGTTTTCCTCAAGTCAAATTACATTTGAAATAAACACCAAATAACAACGCTGTACAGTGTGAAATTTTAGGCAGACTTCTCACACTTGACTGAAGTCATTGCACTGGAATGCAAAGTAGGCTATCACTGCAAGTGAGACATATTCTGTAGTTTACTGCACAGTGTGAGTTAATTTAACAGGGGCAGAGACTAAAACAAAGCAGACAAGTACCTTGGAATTATGAAGTAATAATTCCATCAAGGAGTTCACCCAACAAGTCAGGAGAGCACATTCAAAGTTTACATAGTAATTGGGAACCCAAAAAGGATGTAACAGCATATTCACAAAGTCTCGCATAAAACGTTCCAGCACAGAGTGCTGACATATCAGTACTCCTTTTAAAATCGGCTAACTTTGGTGAAAACTGCTGGCAATAAGAATACCCCTTAAAAATAAAGCAAGAAAGCAAGGCCAAACCTGATACTATAGACAGCAAGTGAGCAATTTTTGGTATTTCCTTATTGCTAGTACCACACATGAAAGTTGTGTTAAGATCAAAGACCTTAGACCCATGTCTGCTGTCAACGCTGCCGTATACCGTTCCTAAGGGATCAAACAATATGCTTCCTCTGGTAGATGACCTTAATTTACAGGTGCAATATCACATCTACATACTAAGAGATATCAGAACTCAGTTTAGCCATTTCTCCTTTAACAAAAAATCCCAAATGGCATCTTTATAAAGAGACACTTGCATTAGAAAAATCCTTATTTGCTTTGTTAGTCCTGGTTTAGGGAAGTGTATGCTATTTAAAACCAGTATCATTTTACAAATCTAGTCAGTCACTCTGTACTTAGTTCAAATGATACACTAGTGGGGTTTTCTCATATTTACATTCTCTTACAGTAATTAGGTCATAAGATCAAAGGACTGCAAGCAAGTCTTTCTTCAATTTTTCTTAAGAGCAAATTAACATTCTGATGGAAATATTTTTATACATTTTTGTTTGTTAAACAAAAAGTTAGGAGGCAAATTAGACCTAACTGCATTTCTCTGGAAGGCTGACAAAACCAACCGGTCATTTTTAGGGAACATGGATATACCAACGCACATTCTTCCAGAATGTTGGAAGGAATACTTCTGTATTAGTTACTTATACAGTCTGCATTACAACACCCCTAATACAAAAGATACAAACATGCCTCCCCACATTTTGCAAATGAGGAATCAAGGCAAAGAGATGAAATGACTTCTCGCATCATGCAGCAAACCTGTACTTGAGCAAGGAAATGAATCATCTAAGTCTTTAAATACTAGCACCAAAACTACTAGGCCATCATCTCTGTGCATTAAGTTCCCAATTTCCTTTTACAGTGATCCATAAATACTAAAGTAACAATAACCTGCAAGAAAGTGTACCAGCCCAATATCCAAAGCTCCAGAAGAGCATTTGATCACAACCAATTTTTCAAGACTGAATGCAGCTTATATAGCTTTACTAAGTCCAAAGCAACCAGCACCAGTCTATTTCTTTTTAAAAAGGAAAAGCACATGTCTGCTAATTGTGATCAACTGGACTAAGAATCAGAGAATCCAGCACAAGTACTGAGCATACTAATTTCCATGCAATGAGGTGAAGTGTTTATATTTGCTGCCATCAAATCTAACATAAACCCAAATCACAGAAGTCTTTGTTATGTTAGGTATTAAAAGTAAAAGAAACAACTGTTCAACTTTTTAATACACAGCAGTGCCACAAATGTTCTTGATTTTGGTCCAGATACATAACTATGTCTTCACCTGACCCCCCCAAATTATATTATTGTTTCCATGATTTAGTTTTCATATCCTCTTTTCATGGACTTCTCCAAAGCCCCCAAAGAAGAAAGCAGTAACTTCTGAGGTACCTTCTCTCTCTCTCTCTGTTTCAGATGAATAGCCATAAAACAGCCATCAACAATATATGCTGCCTTGTGCTAAAACAACACTTGTAAAAGCCCACACTTTCTCTCTCGCACAATCATTAAAAAAAGACTAAGAGTATGCTTTCAAGAACCAGGAGCACACTTCACTGCTTTTATATATGCATTTCCTATTACTATTTATATCAAAGGTTCAGCTTGCTTACATGTTTTGACACATATTTCTTGGAACTTAAAAATATCTAGCTACACAGGTTTTCTACAAATACCACTGTCTTTCATTAAGACAAACTCAGGCCTTGATACATCCATCTGTCTCAAAAGAACTGCAGTAAAAGAAAATAACTTGCCACCATAAAACAAAGGAAGTAGAAGTTTTCAATGGTTTCCTGTTGAGAAGATCTGCTTGAAGTGAAGGGTAGGAAAGTCATTAGATGAACAACCTACAGGGCTGAAAGATCCCATTCAAAAGTTGAAACTACTTTTAAGTTTTTTGTTTTGTTTTGTTTTTAAAGAAAAGGATAATAAACAAGTCACTCAGGAGAAGCTTGTATGTAAGGTTACTGAAACAAAGCAGTTTCAGATTCAGTAACAAAGACTAAAGAGTAAAAACAAAATAACCCCCAAAATTACCACACACACTTGCTCTCTCAAATACAGAGAACTGGTCACACCCCAGGTACTTACAGCCACACCCTGTACATTAAAATATTGTAGTGTTCATGGTAACAACGTTGTAGTAAACACGAGTCCCAATAAGTTGTGTCATCATGCCGCTAAAGACCTGGCTGTCAAGTAAAGATCCAACATTATACGGCAAGAGCTTTGTTATCTAGCACCCACGGGGAATGGGGAGTGCCAGATAACAAAATATGACGATTAATTGAGAGGGCCAGCATCTGCCCGTTTGGGCCGCTGCTTCTTCTGCCTTGTCCAGGGCAGGACAGAGAGGCAGGCCCCGCTATGCCCCAGGCTGTGGGGGCTCGGCAGTGTAGGCTGCTTTACCCTGGGCCATGGGGGCTCGGTGAAATGAAAAGTACAATGGTGGGCACTTCCAGTTTCGCTTTTACCTTACAAGCCGGCATGCCGGATTGCAAGGTGCCAGTTAAGGCAGCTTTTACTGTATTAAGCGAAACAAGAATCATGAAGAAGCAAGGCTGGAAGGGACCTCCAAAGGTCATCTACTCCAACCCCCTTCCTGAGGCAAGGTCATTCCTACCCAAACTATCCTGTACAATCCATAATCTAAATGCTTCGTAAAACCACTGTCAACCCTGACAACACACACCTGACACCCTAACTTGCCACAGGTAAAGCAGGGGACCACGGCATCCCACATCCTGCTTCTGTGAAATGCTGTCAGTACATGCTCAACAAATCCTGGGTCGAGGGCCATGCCCCCACTAGACAGGAAGGCAAAACCCCCTGCAATCAGTATGAGTCTGACCATAGGGTAAAAAGAGAAGCTGGAGACTTTTGCTGTTTGATCCCTGCTGCTCTTCTAGGACACAAATTACAAACAAAACTGAACAAGCTGCCTGAAGACAGACTCCAAACCAACAGTGTGGACGCGCTGCGGCAGCTCCCAGATCCTTACATCAGGGGCCAAGAACAAGACATGTGCAAGTCTGTTTCGGCTCTTCTACAGTGTGAGAAAGCAGAGTGCACTGCTTTGCAGATGATGCGCCAGCCCCAAGTGCCCCATCCCAGGCCAGGGAAATCACTCAAGCTCCGCTGCTGCTGCTGCTCACCCTTGCCTGCCCCAAAATGTCTCGCCGACCTCCCCCACAGGCATCACCCACTAAGTGCAGCACATGGGGCCAGGCCAAGCCCCCCGGTGAGGGGGGATGCAAGGTACAACCTGCCACCACGGGGCTCCAGTCACTCTGCCACCAAGTGGAACGGGTCCTGACAGCCATCTGCCCACCTGCCTATTCACCTGTGCCTATCTGTTTGCCCACCCACCCTTGCATGCCTTTGTGTCTGTCCATCTGTCTCTTTTCTCAGAGTGGCTCAATGGTAAAATGAAAAGAGCACAAGTCTGCCTGCCTGCCTAACCGACCCTGCTCATCCTTGTGCGTCTACCTTGCACCCGCCCCCGTGCGTGTATGTGCCCGCTCCGCCGCTTCCAGCCGCAGCCGCTCACCCCGGGGCGACGACCTGTCCGGGCCGCGCGCACAGCTCTCGCACGACACCGGGCCGCTCCGCCTTGAGGCGAAGCTCGCTGCCGGCGCGCTGGGGCCGGGCGCTGGCGCCGCTGCGGGCTCCCTGTGCCGGGGCGGCGGCGGCACTGGCTGGAGGCGGCCCCGGGACGCCAGACCGCGGTGCGGGGGGCAACGGGGCGCAGAGCGCCAGCACCGACCCGATCTGCACCGCCGCCCCCAGCGGCACCTTCCACTCCAGCAGCCGCAGCGGCCGCGGGCCCGGCACGCGGATCTCCGTCACCGCCGGCTCCGCCATGGCCCGTCCGTCCGCCCGCCGCCGGGGGGGTCGCTATGGCAACACTCGCGCCGCCGGCTCCAGACCGGGGTTCGCGCACTCAGCCGCCGCCACCGCCGGGGGGGGGGGGTGGGAACAGAGCTCAACAGTCACGAGCAGCCGCCACCACCGCCTGAGCGTGAGGTCACGACACTACTGCGCAAGCGCAGCGCCCGGCCACGCTTAAAAGGGACAGTAACGCGGGAACGTAAGTCAAGGGGCATCCACGCGCACGGAGGAACCGCCGTCTCCCGGCATGCAACGCTCCCGAGTGCTTTTTTTTTTTTTTTCCGCCCTAACTCCCCTTTGTACACCACAAACTACTAGTCCCAGCGTGCACTGCGGCGGCGCGCACGGACTCGCGCGCAAGGGGCAGGCGCAGTGCATGCGGGGGCTTGTAGTCTCCAGGTGGGCGCCAACATTGAGCTGCCGGGCGCGGTGCATGCTGGACACTGTAGTCTCCAGGCGGGGTGGGGTGGGGGAGCCCGGAGATGCGCGCACACAGCGGGTGGGGGCGCAATTTAAAATGCGAGGACAAGGTTGCGTGTAGCATGGAAATAAAAGCTTTGCTGGGGTATCACATGTGTTAGCGGCCCCTTCCTCCGCCCACACACCTCAGCCCAAGCACGCAGGTGCTCACCTGCTGAGTGGCAAGACTGCGTCTGGTGCCTTTTGTTGTTATGCAGGGGTAGCGGAGGGAAACTGATCACAGCCCTTGTTCTCTCAGCGTTATGGGTGCAAAGGAAGAGGAGCAGGAGTTCGATATGAAGAAAACTTTGCCTCTCAGAGGGTGGTGAAGTATTGGAACGGGTTACCTAGAGGAGTGGTGGTGGTGTCTGCATCCTTGTAGGTTTTTAAGTTCTGCTAGACAAAGCCCTGGCTGGGATGATGCAGTTGGGGATGCTCCTGCTTTGAGCAGGGGGTTGGACTGGATGACCCACTAAGCGCCCTTCCAACCTTAATTTTCTGAGGAAGCTTCTCTCGCCCCTCCCCCTCTCCCCCCTATGCCAGAAGGTAGAGGCTGTGACTCCTGTTCACCTTCACAAGCCTGCCTTGCCAGGGATGCTTGCCCCAAAACCACCCGCTTCTGGCCTTCTCCCAAAACCACGCAACATGTAGACACAGAATGGGGGGAAGGGGGGGGATCGCTGGAGGGGACGGGACATCTGCTTTCCTGCTGCTTCTGAGGCTATGTTTTTAGGCAGGTGGTTCTCGGCCTTTGTCAATTTGCATCAGACCCTCAGTACTGGGGAGTTGTGAAGACCCCTTGCCCCTCTTTTGGCTGTATCATTATAGTCTTCCTCCAGGACACTGATCCTGGGAGCGGTTCAGTCTGAATCCCTATACTTAGCCTGAGAGAAGCGGATTGTGAGGGACAGTTTCTAGGGAGTCGATGCCCAGGCCAGTGATTATCACACCCAAGGCTAATAAAAGGTGACCCTAGGAAACAATATAGGTCCCAGACCTTGACTCAGTTTCCCTGCTCCCTCCTTATCTGGCCTAGAGATCTTCATCTCAGAGGAATGGGTGGGAATGCAGAAATCTGAACCTGAGCCGCATGTAGCCCAGGTATACTCAGGTATGTACTCCCTTCTCCACTTGAAGGGGATTGTTAGCAGGTGTGCTGGGGGTGGAACCTGCAGGCTGAACACTGTTTCCCTCCATTCCCTATAGAGCCAGGCCAGGACACTGCAACTTAACTATTTATACATTTATTAAGATCATGAACCATAAAGAGAAATATATATATGTAGCCCAGGCACACCCGGGACGCTGCACCCTATCCTCTGATGATGGTGGTGGTCAGGCAGGGTACTGAGGAAGGGGTCAGCTACTACAGTGGCTGCTTCCCCTCTCTACTGAGTTAGGCTGAAACCAAATACTTAACTATGTACAGTTTATTACAAGAATAAATACAGATAATATAAAGCATAGAATATTTACAAGGCTTAACATATGATACTATATATAATATTCCACAATTTACATATAACAACAAATAAGAACCAAATAACTTACAACCTATACAACACAATTAACACATAGGGATAGTAACCATAATATTTCTTTAAACCTTACAAACAAATAACAATACCAATATATACATTGAGACATTAAAACACAATGGAGGGTGGAGGCAGCAGACCCTTCTCACCCATGTCAGCCTCCCCTGTGGGGCCTACTTGCCCAGTAACTCACGCTTCCTCTCTGGAGAAGTCAAGGCTTGTCTCCTGGTGGCCAATCCCACATGAGCCTCTCCCCAGCAGCATCTTTGGCTCTCCTCGATGGCCTGGGTGCCTTGCGCTGGGCACCTAGGGATCTCTCTCTTGCGGGAGCTAAGCCCTTGCAGGCTCCAATTCCCTTGTCTCATACCAGGGGTTCTCCCCTTTCCCAGGCCCTGCTCTGGCCACCGGGGCTCATTTAGTTAAAAGTGGAGCCGCACTGTGTGGCTCCAGTCACAAGCTGCTTCCAAGGCGGTTCTCTGTGCGCTGACCTGTGCACCAGGTGAGCCGTGAGCTGTTCCCAGGGCCAGCTCTCCGTGTGCCGATCTGCACACCAACTGCCCAGCCGCTTGCCAGGTTCACAGGCTCAAGCCGCTGTAAGCAGCTCCTAGAATCTGATCCACATGCACTGATTTGTGCACCACTGAAGCTCAAGCAGGGTCCCGAAGATGGCCATCTCTAGGTCTCCTCTCCTTGCCATCCCTCGTCGTCTCTCCCTAGTCTGCTGAGCACACTCTCCTTTTGTACTCTTCAGGGGCTCCACCCCCGAAGTTTCATAGATTTCATAGACATCAGGGCTGGAAGGGACCTTGGGAGATCATCGAGTCCAGCCCCCTGCCCAAAGGGCAGGAAGTCAGCTGGGGTCATAGGATCCCAGCAAGATAAGCATCCAATTTACTCTTGAAAGTGTTCAATGTAGGTACTTGAACCACCTCCGATGGCAGGTTCCAGACTTTGGGGGCTCGGACAGTAAAGAAATTCTTCCTTATGTCCAGCCTGAAACGGTCTTGCAGGAGTTTGTGACCGTTCGACCTAGTCATCCCTTGGGGCGCTCTGGTGATCAAACGTTCCCCCAGATCCTGGTGGTCACCCCTGATAAACTTATAGGTGGCCATCAGATCACCCCGAGCCTACGCTTTTCCAGGCTAAAGAGTCCCATGGCTCTCAGCCTATCATCGTAAGATCTGTTTTCCTGACCTCTGATCATGCGCGTGGCTCTCCTCTAGACTCTGTCAAGCTTCTCCACATCCTTTTTGAATTGTGGAGCCCAAAACTGGATGCAGTACTCCAGCTGCGGCCTCACCAAGGCCGAGTACAAGGGGAGAATGACGTCTCGGGATTTGCTATGGATGCAAGCCAGCGTTTTGGTCGCTTTATTAGCTGCAGCATCACATTGCAGGCTCATGTTCATCTTGTGGTCATTGATGACCCCCAAGTCTCTTTCTTCTGTAGTGCTATCCAACGTAGCACTGCCGAGCCTATAAGGATGCTGCAGGTTTTTCCTCCCAAGGTGGAGAACCTTGCATTTTTCGGTGTTAAACACCATCAGGTTCTCGTCCACCCATTTGCTGAGTTTGTCCAGGTCAGCCTGGAT
The DNA here is from genome assembly GCF_052110815.1 of Crocodylus siamensis. Lineage (NCBI taxonomy): Eukaryota > Metazoa > Chordata > Crocodylia > Crocodylidae > Crocodylus > Crocodylus siamensis. The sequence continues at coordinate 149,765,555 of NC_143397.1, forward strand.
CACCCGCCTATCTTCTGTCGTGGATGCTTTGCCCCAAAGTTTGGTGTCATCGGCAAACTTGGCCAGTCAACTCCTGACTCCAGTGTCCACATCATTAATGATGATGTTGAACAGTATGGGTCCAAGGACAGAGCCTTGAGGGACCCCAATGGTCACAGGGCACCACGATGAGCGACTGCTATCAATTACAACCCTCTGGATCTGACCACGGAGCCAATTTCCCAGCCAGGGAATCGTGGTGGAGCCAAGGCCACAACTGGCCAGTTTGGCCAAGAGGTGATCATGGGATACCAGATCAAAAGCTTTTTTGAAGTCAAGATATATGACATAATCTCTTCTCCCTCGTCCAGGTGATAGGTCACCTGGTCATAGAAGGAAATGAGATTGGTCAAACAAGACCTACCCGCAACAAACCCGTGCTGGCTATCCCTTAGAATGTTAGCCTGGGCCAGTCCATCAAGGATGGCCTCCTTAATAAACTTTTCTAAGATTTTCCCCAGGATAGAAGTCAGGCTAATGGGCCTGTAGTTAGCCGGATCCACTGTCCTCCCTTTCTTGAAGATCGGCACCACATTGGCCTTCTTCCAGTCTTCGGGCACTACACCAGAGCGCCAGGAGTTTTCAAAGATCCGTGCCAGGGGCTGGGCTAGGACGCTCGCCAGCTCCTTGAGTACCCTGGGGTGCAGATTGTCAGGGCCGGCTGACTTGAAGGTATCCAGCTTCTTAAGATGTTCCTTCACGAGGTCAGCATTTATGGAGGGTAGGGGATCCCCATCACCCGGATCTCCCTGTCTCATAGCAGGCATGGGCGTCCCGTGGGACTGATGAAAGACTGACGCAAAGTACCTATTTAATAGGTTGGCTTTTTCCTGGGCGTCAGTTGTCAGTTGCCCCATCTGGTTTAGCAGGGGTCCAACGTTGCCCTTGCTTTTCCTCCGGCTCCCCACATATCTGAAAAAGGACTTTTTGTTGTCCTTGATGCTTGAAGCTAGTTGGAGTTCAGTTGCAGCCTTGGCTTTCCTGGTTTGCTCCCTGCAGGACTGGACCAGTGCAGAAGAATCCTCCTTGGAGGTGAATCCCATCTTCCATCCTTTGTAGGCTTTCCTTTTTAGCCGCAGGAGGTCCGCTAGGTCCCTGGAGAGCCAGGAGGGCTGCTGTGCCTTCTTGCTGCCTTTCCTCCATGTTGGAGCAGATTTAGCTTGTGCATTGAGGATCGCTTCCTTGAGAAGCAACCACTCTTTTTAAACTCCCATCTCCCTGGGGTCATGGTCCCTAAGGGCCGGACGGACAAGCCTCTTGAGCTTGTCAAAGTCGGCTTTTCTGAAGTCAAGGACTTCTGTGTTGCTGACTGACTTGCCAGCTTTACGGCAGATGGTGAAGGTGATCAGCTCGTGGTCGCTGTCACCCAGGTTCCCAACGATCACTAGGTCGCCGATTAGGTCGTCCCCCGTAGCCAGTACCAGGTCGAGCAGCGCTTTGCCTCTCGTAGACTTCTTGAGTCAGGTAGAGGTCATCCACGCACGAGAGAAAGCTTTGCGACCACTCGGATTTTGCTGAGTGATCTTCCCACGAGATGTCCGGGTAATGGAAGTCACCCATGATAACCAAGGTCCTGGAGCAAGCGGCCTCAGTCAGTTCCCGGGCGAACTCCTGGTCAAGCTGTAGTAGACTCCCACCGTTGTGTCCCCTCTGCCATATTCCGCACGAATTTTTATGCAGAGGGTCTCTAGCTGTCCATGCTGGTCACCAACATCAGCTTGCAGGGACATGTAGCTTTCTTTCACATAGAGAGCTACACCCCCTCCCCTTTTGTCTACACGATCCCTCCTGTACAGGGTATAGCCCTCTATACCCGTGGTCCAGTCATGGGTGGAGTCCCACCAGGTCTCCGTTATCCCAATGATGTCATAATTCTTAGCACTGAGCAGGAGGATGAGCTCCTCCTGCTTGTTGCCCAGGCTCCTGGCATTAGTGTACAGGCAGGCAAGTGTGCCCTTGGGGGCTCTTGCCTTGCCCACAGATTGTGCCAGGGCTGGGGTAGGGGTGGGCTCCCTTAAGTGCCTTGGTCTGCTGGCTTTGCAAGGGTTGCTCAGCAGGCCAGCAGTGGCAGTAGTCCCCCCATCCCCCAGCGGGCTTAGTTTAAAGCCCGGTGGAACAGGTCAGCCAGCCTGGCTGAGAAGAGCCTCCTCCCCAGGGGGGAGAGGTGGAGGCCATCTCTTCCCAGCAGCTCGCTGCCTCTCTTGCCAAGGAGCGGGCTGTGGTCATGGAAGCCAAAGCCTTCGCGATGACACCAGCTCCGGAGTCTTTGGTTCACTGCGTGGATCCTCCTCTCCCTCCTCAGCCCATAGCCCGAGACTGGGAGGATCAACGAAAACACCATCTGAGCTCCCAGACCCCTAAGCCCCGCTCCCAAGTTCTCCAAACCTGGCTGGTGCAGTTCCGATTCAGGTCCAGCTGCTCCTTGGCCCCTCCCTTTGGAAAAGTGTGGGGCATTGCTTCTCTTGTGCTGCCCCTGGATTGGAGGGTGGGCTCCACCAATCAAACAGCAGACCCTCGATCCTGGGACTCAACCCAAGCTCCGAAAAGGTAAGCCTGCTACATATACATATATAATATATACATGACAACATAAACTGTGGATTATATCTACACGATCCTATACCTTCATTCAGGATACAGGTAAATAACATGATAACATCCCAACCAGGGTTTCAAAAAAGGAAATACAACTTTAAACTCTATTATAGTTTCACTTACAAATATAACTTACAAGTTTACAAAATATAAGGCACTATCTCATAAAATATGAGGTACCAGGAATATCAAATTCAAACCATTCTTTAAGGGACACCAAGGCCCAGTCTGTCCTGGAGCTGTGACTGCACTCCAGTGACAGGGAGAAGAAAATCCCCAATGCTTTCAGGCCTGCCACAGCCCTGTTAAAATATCCCCCACTCCGAGAAACACCAAAAACCCCATGGGGGCCCCTCCCTTCAGGGGTCTTTTCTTCAAAGGCAAATCCCTCCTCCCCTGTGGGAATCCCTTGTTTCCTGGTAACTCATAGCAAAGTGCCTCCTTCTCTGACAGGCTCACCATCCTCCTGGTCTCCCTGGGCCACCAGCCCACTCATAGCCCTCTGCACCATCAGGTGCACTGAGAGGTCTACCTATTGCCCAGCTTCCTTGGGCTTTCCCTTGGGATGCTGCCCCTCAGGGCTCTGTGCACCATCATGTACACCAAGAGCTTGGCCTCTTGCTTAGCGCTGGAGACCTGGGCTGCCTTGTGCAGTGCCAGGGTCTCTGATTGCTCCCAGATCCTCTGTGCAGCACTGCCTGCACCGAGTTCCTGGCCTCATGCCAGGGGTGGAAGACCCAAGCTGCCTCATGCAGCTCCTAGGGTCTGGGTTCACTCTTGGACCCTCTGTGCAGTACTATCTGCACCAGGTTTTCTGGCCTCATGCCTGGGGTCGGAGATCCATGTCGCCCAATCACCTCCCAGGGTATCTCTCCATGCATCACTTGTGCACCAAAAAGCCTGGCCGTTTGCCAGGGATTATGGACCAGAGCTGCCTCCAAGGTTCCCTCTAAAGTGTGGGTGTGCGCGGCTGCGCACACTGGCTGCGCACAGCTTTTTCAAGGCCACGTACCAGGAGAGGAGCTGAAGTTCAGCTCCTAGGCAAGGTGGGGGGCGGAAGCCTGAAGCCTGGCACAGGCTCTGCTGGCTCTGACGAAGTGTTCTGCTCCCCCACATCAGGGCCAGGGAGCAGAGCACTTCTCCAGAGCCAGCAGAGCCTGCGCCAGCCACCTGCTCCAGCCTCCATCCCCGCCTTGCCTCACCTCAGGGAGGAGCCGCTGCCTGCCCTGAGTGAAGCTCTGCCAGCTCCAGGGAACTGCTCCACTCCCCCACATGGCCTCGGGAGATGCGGTGCCAGAGCCAGGGAGCAGAGCAGTGTCCTGGATCCGCCAGAGCCTCACTCGGGGCAGGCAGTGGCTCCTCACTGAACTGAGGCAAGGCAGGGTTGGAGGCTGGGGCGGGCTCCACCGGCTCCAGGGAAGTGCTCCACTCCCTGGCCCTGATGTCGGGGAGTGGAGCACTTCCCTGGAGCCGCCAGAGCCCCCCTGGCTCCAGCCCCTGGCCTCCAGCCCCCAGCCTCTCAGCTCCGACCCCAGCCCCTGGCCCCGGCCTCTTGGCTCCGGCCCCTAGCCTCTTGGCTTCAGCCTCTGGCCCCAGCCCCCAGCTCTGGCCCCGGGCCCCCAGCCTCTCAGCTTCAGCCTCTGGTCCAGAGCCCCCAGGCTCTCGGCTCAAGCCTCCAGCCACGGGCCCCCAGCTTCTCGGCTCCAGCCCCCAGCCTCCAGACTGCAGCCACTGGTTCCCTTCGGTAAGTGTCCCACACTGGACCAAGGCGGTGTGCTCATGGATGGAGGTGGCATGCTCATGGACCGAGGCAGCACGCTCACATACTGCTACTCCTTAGAGGGAGCACCGGCTGCCTCGTGCAGCTTCCAGGGTCTTTTGCTCTGTGCACTGAGCCGTGCACCGTTTGCTGTGCTGCTCAGCGGCAGGACTGGGGACGCAGTTGCTTGCTACTCCTGTCCGGCAAGGGAGGGGGTCTTCGGGGCTCTTGGGGAAACAGCTCCACCCTGCTGGTCAGCTCTTGCCAGCTCTTCTTGCCCATCCTCTTCTCTGGCCCTCGACAGTAGTCCCATGTGCTGGGCATGCTGGTCTTTTATTCCCTCCAGAGGTTCTGCCTCTGGATTTTTGAATGGACCAATCAGGAAGAGGGGGTATGCAGTCTTCAACCAGGTCTGGCTCTTCGCCTCGCCCTAGGGTAGGGGCAGGGCAAGCTCCTCCCCTGCCATCACCTGATTGGTGGGAATACCCCACCAATCACTTTAAGCCCTTTTTGAGCTGGCAGCCAGGGTGCTGTTGGCAAGCTCACCACATATATAAAACTCTCCCACACAAAGACAGAGTCCTTGCCACCTAGTGGTTTGTATGTTCACATATTCTCTGTTATGTGTAGGTAGGTGCTCTTGGTCATGTTACCCAATTGCTAATACCTCAATAAACCAGTGTATAGTTTGGAGGAACGTGCTTTGGCTTCCTTTGTACTTCTCCAAATAAAATAAGCCCCAGAATCATGTAACAACATCAGAAAATGTTGGCTCTTAGTTTTCATGGGTTTTTTGATTACGGGAAAATAATAGAGCTGTTCTTCTGAGTTACAAAGAACTCTGAAAGGCCAGAGCAGGGCAGAACAATTTTCACACAGTGGATTCCTATTTTAAATCTCTGGTTTATCTTGTGACTCTTGTTTGTATACCTAAGGGGGCTAGCACCCTGTGGCACCCCTAAAAGGAACTCACAGCACCCTGGTTGAGAAGAGAAGTCTGATCTAGACTTACCTGGTTCTGCCTACATATGTTCTGGCAGGGGACAGCTGCTGCCACTGCAAACAAAGCATGTGACCATTTGTGTGTTTCTGGCAGCTCCAGGTGACCTGACTCAGCAGCTGTGTTTTGTGGGGATATAGCAGTGCACCTAGGAAGGCACCAACTGCCTTTGGGACAGGTTTACACTGGAGGACCCAGAAGGATATCACAGGGATACCAAATTGTATAGAAGAATCTGGCCTGGAGACAGCTCACAGACAGGATCTGACCAAACAATCCATTTTATCCAGCCCACAGCATTGCAGGAAAGGGAAGCAGCTTCTGCAATGTTTCCATGGTGCAAGTTTTTGTCTGGGGATCAGGGAGAAGTGGTAACACTGCAGAGGGGAGCAACGACTGGGGCTCTGACAGCAACAGTGGCAACAATAGTTGCTGGAAGGTGTTCCATCCACTTGGAACCTATGTGGTTTCAGTGCAATGCCTACATCACAAAACCATCAAGTCACATTAGAAAAGCCATTAATAGCACCATTTTGTGATGTCAAGAGAAAAGTCAGGTACTGAGAAGGAGGGAACAAAGTTCCAAATGGGGCAGCAAGTGTGCTATGTTTCTGGGGTAAAACATGAGAGGTTGTTATAGGTGTAGATAGACTTCTAAGTCACCAGGCAATGATCTTTTGATGATGGTTCATTGACTGCAAGACTTTGTGCAATTGCCATGTTTAGGCAAATCTAAGATGACCCTAAATGTAAGATGAACCCCCCAAGAATTAGATTCTAGTCATGGAAAATCTATACGTTTATTACAATTTTTCATGTATAGAATCTTATTATTGGACAATCATCTTGAATTCATCCCCAACACTACTGCAGGCAGCGTAGGGACAGCTGCGAGCCAGAGCTGGAGCCACAGCAGCTGCCTGCCACCCCGCTGCCTCATATTTGATTCTAAGATAAGGGGGATCAAGTATGGGAAGAAACATAATCTTTTAATCAAATAAGTAGAGTATTTCACAGCTTATGATCTGACATAACTTGAATATGTTTCTTGTTCCCTGAGTAAACAGAGAAGGCATAAAATTCTGGAAATGGATCCCTGGTTAGGTAAGTGGTATAAGGTTGTTGTGAAATATTGGACCACTTGCTTTGGGGAGAGGGTCCACATGATTTGGATAGCCTCCACCTTAGTAGAAAAGGAACCAATCTTGCAGGGAACAGACTGGCTAGATTAGTTAGGAGATACTTTAACAATAAAAGGGAGGCTGAAAAGGGCAGGGAGAAGGAAGCACACAGTCAAGACAAACTCAAGATGTGAAAATAAAGTTAACTAAGGCCGTGTGTAGACAAAACGAGAGCCGTGTGTGCACAACACTTTAAAAAGGACTAAATGCCCTAAATGGTACCGCTTTAACTGTGTCCGTGTTTGCACACCTTGGTGGCATATTGTGTATTAATTCCAGCCGCTGTAGGAAATTTGGTGGTGTAATTCACCTTAAATGACTTGGGGCACAGCAAACTAAAACTCCTTCAAGGGGAGTGAAGCATTGGGCTCTGTGCAGCTCAGGGGCTCTGTAGGAAGCCCTGCAGACATCCTGGCAGGAGCTCAGGAAAGCAGCTCCATCCAAGAAAAGCGGTGAGCCTGATTTCACACCCCGCCCCACCCCCCCAGGAGCCTGCCAGCCTGCCTGAGCTGTGCTGGGGCTCAGTGCTTTCCTCCATGGCTGTGGTACCCCCTGGAACTGCCCGAGACGGGTGCTTGTGGGTGGGTGCCGCCTGGGGGGGCCACTGCTGCCATGGAGGGAAGCACCAGCCCCTCCCCCACCAGCCCAGGGATCACTCTGCCCACTGGCAGCTTGTCCCCATGCCTCTCCACCAGAGAGGCAGGTAAGTCAGCGGGGTTTGTGCATGACATGGGGGTTTAATCAGCCCTAAATTGAAGCAGTGTTTTTTAAAACCCATCGCTTCAATTTAGGGTCCCTATTTCCTCTACACATTCCCTAAGAGAACAAATCCTTTAATTGCCTACATGGATTGCATTAACTGGAATTAGAATTAATGTATTCTACGTAGCTGAAACCTGTGTGGGAAGATCCGCATGATAGGAATATTAAAATCTATCATTATAACCTGTTTTTGAGAGACTGAGTGGGCAAAATGGAGATGGGGGTGTAGCGCTCTGTCAGAAATGGTATTCCTTTTTTCTGAGTCACTGACAACTCAGGAACAAACAATCTTGGACAGTTATGGATTAATTTTTGAAAATATAAGACGAGGTGATAGTTAGCATCTGCTCCACACCACCCAGTCACACCTGGGGACATGCTGTCTGGCTCCTTAAACATCCATCTGTAAAGAGTAGGAAAAAGATGCCTTATCATGGGGGACTTTAGCCTGAGTGACATATGCTGGAGGTCTCATGATACCAGTACTAATATGAACCTGGGTATTTCTACAAATTGCAGATGACCATTTCCTAAATCAAAAAGTGTCACTCCCAACAGAGTATTAGAATATTAGACCTTGTAGTGGGTTGACAGTTCATATAAACACAATCTTTCTTTCTCTGGACAAATGTGCCCCACAGAACACAGCATAAACCTTTAATCAACAGCCCTAAAATAAGGGTATTTGTTCATGCAATTGTTCCATACCAAGTACAGGACTTTGCACTTGTCCTTGTTAAATTTCATTTTGTTGATTTTGGACCATTTCTCAAATTTATTACCTCAGCATTTAGCAGTGTTGCATCCACTACTAGAATGCTGTGAGGAATACACTTCCAAAGGATGTTGAAGACTTAGAATTGGTTCAGAGGAGTACCATGAAAATAATCACAGATTGGAAAACATTCCTTTTAGTGAAAGGCTTAATCTATTTATTTTATCAGAAGACGCTTACAGTGTCATATCACTGATCTCAGTCTTGATCTGTAACCTATTTGGGAACAGAAATTTGATAACAGAGGGTTGTTCAGTTTGATACAACAACAACTGAACAAGAACAAGAGGGCAGGTTGAAAACATATTCAAACTAGAAATAATGCACACATTTTTACAGTGAGGGAGCTAGGAATACAAGGCTGGAAGAACTCTCCTAGGCAGTACTGTAACTAGTAGTGGGCCTGCCACAAGCACCAAATTCAGAGAGATGCTGGAATTCCACTCTACCACCACAGAGTATGTACCCTGGCAGCATTGCCATGCTAGGACTCCAAAACAGAGAAGAGCAAAAACCAGGGAGGACAGAGAACAACTGGCAGCAGCAGCTCTGCTGGGACTTTTGGAGTCCCAGCATGGTAATTCTGCCAGGGGGTGTATTCTGTGAAGGTGGGGTTGTGAGCTGGGGGGCAATTTTGGCACTGCTCTAGAGTTGTGTATTCCAACATTTGAGATTGCTGTTCACCAGTCTAGGTAAAGCTGCTGCCCCCCACCTCCACTGTCAGAACCTGTGTGCCTCCTCCATGGGCATATCTAGGATTGTGAAAAGGGCGGGTGAAGATGGTATGATGCAATAGTGCTCATCCTTTTAGCCCTACAGGCTACATGAGTGGCGTGGGTCTAGTCATGGGGCCTGGCACTGCCTCCTTCTGCTCCCCATGTGCCAGGATTGGGTCTCAGTGACCCAACACCACTCCCTCCCATGCTGAGATTGTGTTCCAGGAGCTCAACACTGCTCCCTCCTGCCCCCTCCCCCACACCAGGATTGACCCCAGGACCTGGTATTGCCCCCTGACCCTACAGGCTGAGATTGGGTGCCCTGTGAGTCTGGAATTTGGCAGCAGGGGAGTGCTACCACCCCATCCCCCACTGTCAATTTTCCAGATCCATGGGGAGCCCCACAGGCTTGATGATATAGCACTACAAGCTGGCTCACAGCTGGGGGTTAACACCCCTCGTATGGTGCATCATCACATATAACACAATGCCTATTTTTATCAAGTGGAAAAGAAACAAAAGCTTTACTAATAAGCAAAGGGACTAGGGCTGTATTATTCAGTGTAAGTTGGAGCAAAGACAATACAAACTTATTAGACTGTGCATTCATTTGCTATATTACATATTATATACATAAAAGAACTACAACGCATTGGGCAAAAAATAATCAAAAGTTGTTTGATTAGTCCTGCCACCATTAGGATTAAATGGACATCTCTTTTCCAGATTCAGAAAACAAAACCTAGCCTTCTTGAGCATCTTAACAGTGCATCCAATGTTTCACCCAAATTTATTTCCACATCTGTTTTAATGTGTTTAGCTAGCGTTAAAAAGAGCTTGCAGAATTTCAGAAGAAAGGATAGCTTTATTAACTATCAAGGTCTTTAGAACATCAAGGTCTTTAAAAATGAGAGACAAGTCATTAACACCTGTGGAATGAAGAGTTTAGAAGGAATCAGGTAGATTATAATAAGCTACAAAGTCAGTTGACTCCCTCACTGCTGCTCGAGTAGAAATGCTTCTGCTGTCATTGCAGGCAGTTAGTTTTAAACTTTGAAGGGAGCCAAAGTGCCCCTGTACCCCCTTGGATCCATCATGACCTCCTGCTCTCAGAACTACATGCCCCCCTGGCTTCCCCACTCTTCCACAGGGTTTTCCCTAGGTACCAACTCAGCTTGTTATGCCCCTGCCCCTGGAGACTGCACCCTTCAATGCAGGGTTTGAATGATGTACAATAAATGCTGCACTAGGGTCACATATTGAACAACAAAGCTAAAACAAAATAATTGCTGGCCTCTGAGCACCCATCCATTCTGTGCGCTGAATTACATGCAAGAAGGTAAATGTTGTACAGGCAATCTTCAGGTTTGCATTTTCAAATTTCTGGTGCTTGATTTTGCATTCTTAATAATAATTTTTTAGCCTAGTTCTGTGCGTGTATTATAGCTACCAGATTGAAAGGAGATAGGATCATTCATTTTTCTGTGCACTGCACCCTTACAATGTATAGGATGCCCAATTTATAACACATAAGTAGAGGCTTAAATTGCAATTTCGTGGAAATCATGAAATCCAGCATTGCCTGCAAAATCAGGCAATATCAATGAAATCTGTGAAAAGAAAAAAACTTACTGAAAATAAAATGCTGGCTCCCCAGAGGGAGCCAACAGTCTTCATGACCTCTATGGCCCAGAAGCTGCAGAGCCCCCCAGTGGGGAAGGGAGGAGGGCAGCTACCAGCATGAAGGGAAACCCAAGATGACTGCCACCCTTCCCTCACTGCTGATTGGCTGAGAGGGCTCCTTGTTATGTGGCACCACCCCTCCCCACCAATTGGACAGCCCTTTTGGCCAATCAGTGGCAAGGAGTGGGGCCATATGATGGACAGTCCTTGCAACCAATCAGCAGCAAGGGGCAGAGCCACGTGGGCCCCTTGGCCAATCAGAAGTGTGGGAGGGGCCCACTGCAATAAGCCCACAAAAAGGGCTGCCAGCCTTGTAATCTGCCTGTGACACTGGCTGGCTGCCTCCACGGGTTGGGTAGATCTCTACACAGAACTGATTTTTCAGAGCACTACTCAGTGCATATGTAATCATTGTATTTAAACAGAGCTCCTACTGACTTCAGCTGAAGTTATGAGCTTCAGCTTGCACTAGAAGGAGCAGAAAAAGGAACCCTAGAAATGGGTAGGCCAAAGAGCTCAAAGGAAGGAGAGAGACAACCCCAGAAAGAGGGGAAACAGCTCAGGAAATTCCTGGGAAATTTCCGGTAAGGCATGCTAGGGAATAGAGAACTACTGTAAAGCCCTATGCCCCATGGAGAGAAGTAGGCAGAAGGGGGCAGGGAAAGAGGGGAGGAAAACCACCCCTAAGACCCAACTGGAGAAACAGCTGCTAGATAGAAGTGGAGACCAGCTCCACATTCAGGCAATAACGTTTTGTATTTCAGCCACAAGCAATAACGTTTATTAGGCAATCATCATCTTCAAGAAACCATTCAGATTATCTCCAAATTCACTGAGTGTAATTGTGCTCCATCTGCATTAAACAATCATCTGTGATAGACCTTTGTGGTCCCTTATAATGGTATCCTCATGGAGACGAAATGAATTTAACAAAGTGGCAGAACTATGCAATGATGCAATATTTCACTAGTGGTTGTCTTTTGCATCTTCCCTCACAACTAATTTCTCTATAATGTTCCAAACAGCTCCCATTTGCTTTCAAGTTGATTCATCACAACACTTTTACTTCTGCCCATGCTTCCCACATCCAAACCATTACACATGCCCAAGATGAGCAAGATACAGTCTTTAATAAGTGACAGGTTTTGTGGATGTAAAAACATAATGACTTTAAAGTCTGATACCTTGTGGACTTGCAGGGCTAGAAACAGAAATATTATTCTACTGGGAAAGAGAGATTCCCAGTAAAATAAAAAGAACCTCCCTCACTTTTGCTAAGTATTATGATGTTGCTAATTCTTAACAATAATGCTAAGCTCAGCAGCCTTTTGTTTCCACCCCCACACAGACATACAACTGAACAAAAAATAAATTTGTGACTTTTTCTGCACCTGTAACTGTGCAGAGCTGAGGCAGCATCTCAGCTGGGAGATTAACAGTTGAATCCTAAATAATAATAATTATTATTGTTTCTGGTAATTTTGACTTCACTGACAAAGTAATTGCACTGATCAATCCCAAATAGGTGCAAGGGGAAATCCCTGAGCTGGTGTGAGATGAGATTGTTACGATGGGAATCTGTTATTCTGTTCTGTTAACCAAGTGTAATTCTAAGCAGTAGACTGTGTTAAAATGCCTGACTTTATGTCTGGTAATAGCAGATGGTTTGCATCAAGAAGCAGATGTTTTCCCCAGTCTTTCCTTAGAAAAGGACATCAGAATTTAACCACACCCACATATTTAACTGCATTGCTTGAACAAAAGCATATGCTCTAGATATCAGCTTTGTATAACTAGAGCATGAAAAAACTGGGCTGATAGGTACAGCCATATGAAGAAACACATTTTGAAAGTGACAGTTGAGTTTTGAGGAGGAATAAAGGAATTGCATGTGGTTGATTTATTAGAAGGAAACTATTTATAGTTTTTAACTTGTTTAAATCAACCCCTCATCCCATAAAATGAATACACCTTATAATACTTCCAGGAGTCTATCTTTAATTAAGCTCAGGTTTTTCCTTAAATTCTGCTTCTTTAGGGAGGCTGTCTCTTCCTGTCTAGATGGGGCGAGCGCCACTGTATAAGTCTGTCATGTCTTCACAGTACTAATTCCAGGGAGGTAGCTGTTGTTGTTTATATATTATTTCACAGTGGTTTAGCACCTGACCATTTAATGAGCTATTTTAAATACCTGAACAAAACCAACAGGACATTCAACAATTACAGTCCTCATAGTAGTATTATTCCATTCATACGCACAATTCTGTGCTGGCCCAAGTCACTGGGACAGTTTGCTCTTGGCTGGCATGAGTCACCCTGAGAGAGGGCATGTGGCAATGGTTCTCAACCTTTTTAAACTCCAGGCATCCCTCAGAAAATGCCAACTTTTAGCCTTTACTTGTTTTTTTGACTATGGAAAAACTACAGAGCAATTCTTCTGTTGCAAAGAACTCAAACCACAACAGAACAGAAATGACACTATGGATTCCTGTTTGAAATCTCTGGGTTAACCTTGTAAATCATGTGTAGATACCTGAACATCTAACAGTGTTAATATTGCTCAACATCCTTAAAAGACTCTCACAACACCCCAGTGTCCCATGGCACTCTGGCAGAGAAGCACGGGTACATGGTAACATTACCTCATTCCTTTCCTTGGGATTTCAATTAAAGGAAGGCAGCTTTAATCACAGTCAAGGGCAGTTCAAAAGTCACACTTCAGCCTTTATCCATCTGCAGTCATCTGAAATTCAGGCAGTGGTAGATGGCTGTGAGCACCCTGTGAAGATCAAGTTGAGGGTGCCTTCCACTCCTTCAATGTCTCCTGTGCTACTGGTGGGCTTTTTTCAGCTAAGGTTTGTGCTGGCTCTTACAGGTGCAGACTCTGGAATTGATTTGGCACATTGTATGTAACAAAATGTACATCTGAGACCCAATCCCACTCACACTGAAGTCATCGGGAGCTTTGTTACTGCCTTCAAAGGGAAAATAAATGAACTCTTAATAACATCATAACTAATAATCAGACATTACATATGTACTATGTCAGTGACTTTTACATTGCCTCACGTTTTGTGTTTAAAATGCAGTCTTCATGCTGTGTTCTCATAGTTTCCTGTATTTAATTTCCTTGGGCCAGATTCATCCCTGGCAAAACTCTGTGGTTTTCAGCAGAATTCTAACAGACTAGTTTGGCTTCTTGATCATTGTTTTTCTTCTATGAAAACTTGAAAACAAAAGAAGATGTTAGCATTTAAAATGTCCCAAATGGGCCTTCTCTATCCCTGGTTTATTTTTGCACTGGTCCAGCTACATAAGTGTGTCATATCAGGCCAGGTGTAGTGCATCCACACTGGACACTGACTTAGGTACATCCACCTAAGACTAGCTACAGCTAATTTCCGGTGTAATCCTTGAAGTCATGATCTTGCAAACCCTCACGGAAGTAGTTTTTACTCAGAAGAACAAACTCATTAGACTCCTTGGGCTGTGCATATCAACCTGCTAAGATCTAGCTAGACCTTACAAATTCAGATTTCTTTGAAGTGCATAAATCAAATGCATGATTCACTATCTTTCCTGTCCCTTTAGTGGGTGGGCTGGTGGGAGGGGTATATGACTTAGCACCTTTTTCTGTATAGCAAGAAGAAAATTTGACTCAGCATCTTCTCCTCCCCTCACTTGGGAGAAAGGAACACATGCAGCTCAAGATACAGTCTCCAGTAACAACATTATGTAGGTTGGCCGCAGTTTGAGAGAAAGCTGTTGACAGGCCAGATGAATAACAATGAGGCCTGTCCATAGGCCTATCAGGCTCTGGGGCCCAGCACCATCCTCTCCCTGCCCCATGCACCAGGGTTGGGTCCTAGGGGCCTGGTGCCTTTCCCTTCCCCCCACATGCTGGGATTGGGTCCTAAAGGCCCAGCACCACCCCTTCTGCCCCCACACACTGGGATTGCATCCCAGGGACCCAGTGCTGCACCTCCTCCCAACTTCCCACAGCAGGATTAGGCCCTGTGGGCCCAGAGCTGCCTCACATCCCCCTAGCTCTGTGTCCTGGGTTCAGATTCTGAATCCAGCACGCAGGGCCTGTGGCTCCACATGGGTCAGAAGATTTGGTAGTAAGGGAGCAATGCCACTGTTTCACCACTGCCAAATTTCCAGACCCATGGAGAGCCCCATGGCCCAGATGACCATTGTTAGCAGCACTAGGGGGACACAGGAACTTTCTGCATTCTGTCTCTTGTGTACTTCTAACTGAAATGCTTTAGGCACACAGACGTTGCCCTTGTCACACCAGAAAAACGTTTATGGCAGCATAAACATGACCGAACAGATGCCCCTGCTCCTTGTTGTGTCCCAAATGCCCTAAGATGGGAGCGCGACAATTCATATCAATAGCCTGTGCTGCCTTATTGGAACGGCTGTCTGTTCAGTTAGGCATGATCTCTGCAGCCCACACTCTTCAGCCCCTCTGAAAAGAGGATTTTGGTGTGTGCCTTTCACATTGAAGACCAAGGGAACCCCATGAGGTTCCCTACTCTGCCCTTGCCAACATATGGGATCGGGTCCCTGAAGCCCCAGGAGTGGCAGGGGCCTGATTCTGTGAGACAACAGCCCCGGGCAATGCCTGTACCTACCAATCAATTGGATCAGCTGTTCCAGGACATATCTCAGCAAAGCTGATCCCACAGCAAAACCTATGTCAGTTGGTAGCTTTACAGAAAAGAATAGGCCTTTTATTAAGTTTGTATGAAGGATTCAGTTACTTAAACAACGGGATTTGTCCATAAACCACTGAATTCTCTAGACTCTGAAATAAAGACATTTTTGTTTCTAAAGACATGTTCAAGACAGGCAGATGGCAGCAATGTAACAAGACCCAGCAACTTGTGCTGTTTTCTATTCCCACAAGGTGGCACAACTGGATTTCTTGAAAAGTCTGAATCAGATAAAATACAGTTGGCTATAGTCTCTTCCACCCAAAATGCCACAGATTGCTCTACAGATGGAAACAAACTTGCAAAAATATCAAAAACTATTCCTTTTTAAACACAAACAGAAAACAGCAGGAAACAGTAATTAAAGCAAAAGGAAGCATTAAAATGGAAAGATGCAAGTGGATTTTGACCCTACTCATTTATTTCTTTGAACAGGAAGGTTTTAAGGTCAAATTTGAAGTGGTCCATAAAGATAAAAATATGGTGCTGTTTCATCTGCTCAGATATGATGGGTCAAGCTGAAGACAAGCAACGAAACATCTTGGAATGAAGAGACATTGTAGCAGGAACTAAGGCCAAGCCCTTGCTATACCTCCAGAGCCAGCTGTGCCAACAGGAAACTTATCCAGTGGGTCTGGGAGAGCAGCACATCCCTGGTGTGCTGGAGAAAAGGTCTGGAGAAAACTTTGGAAACAGGCAGGCCCCTCAGGGCATAAAAACACAAGACCCAGGGAGCCTGCCCTGATTGGCCTGGAAGGAAGACTGGGCAGTTTAAAGGAGATTGCTAAAGAAAAGAGGCATTTGGCATCTCCTGGAACAGGGTCCGTTCAGTGGGACTGGGAGCTGGGAAGACCAGTGGAGGCAAAAGCCCAGGCATATGAACCCTTGTAAGTTGTCTGGACCCAGGCGAGCCACAAGCAAAGATCATCTCTGCCCTCCCAGAAGGATAAGTAACTGTGGACAGTAGGGTAGTGTGGGTTGTCCCAGGAGCCCGTAGAGCCAGGACTGAGCAGGGGATACCCCATGGAATGGTTGGCAAAGGCTGACTGGGAAGAGGGGCTGTATGGACCCGCCAAGAGAAGAAGAACCTAGAGGGAAACTGAGGCAGCCAGAGCAAAGAAGAGATTTGCACAGCATGCCAGACAGAAGAAAAGCAGGGCTTAAACCAGATGGTGACAGCCTAACTTAGCCATCAGACTGTGAAAGAAACAAGAGTGATCAAACCATCTTTTGTTTGTTAAGGAGTTAGAAGCATGCACACAGAATCAGAGTCAGGTGTCTAAAATGGGATTAAAACCCTTCCCTTTTCTTACTTTAGCCATACATTTTTGTTTCATGCATGAACGTTGCTAGCTTGCATTTCATTTTTTTGGAGAACTGTTTTTGAAGATGTGAGTTTTGCATCATACTCTGAACATAGGAAAAATCTGGACCCATGCTATTCTTTAACTTGAGGCCGTAATATGAAGTAGCTTTGCTACTGCTCTTTAGTAGCTTTATTCTGGATTCTCTCCATTGCTATCTGTCAGCTATCTATAGCTCCTGCAGTAGAGCACAGCTGGGGATGTCTAGCTTTCTACATGTTTTATAGAACCAGTGCTTTAAAGGAGACATGATAGGGACTGGGAAGTCAGTCCTGGCATAATGTCAAAAGTACATAGATAAATGCACATGTTATTCATATGTTGGTTGGAAAAATGCCTGTAAGTCGCAGTTTGCAAGAGAAGAAAGTAAATCTTCAGACGGTCTGTTCACTATGATAAATCCACACTTTTTTCTAAACCATTAAATTATGGTCTAAAAGCTTTAGTTAAAAATCAGGCCTGAAGTATCAGGGCACACATTAGAGCTGTCCCCAGGCAAAATTCAATTACAAACCAGACATTCTGGTAAACATTTTACTTTTTTATTGCATATTTTGCACACTGTTTACACGACAGCTCTTTTTCTCTCTTCCCCCTTTTGGCTGACTTCATGCCCTTTTGGTTGGCTTGTTCCTTTTTTTTTTTAAGCCCAGCAATGATTCATTGGAAAACAATCCATTTATCCAGTGAACAGGAATTTATGACATATTTACAAAGTAGACTCCACTGTATTTTTTCATTAGTGGAAAAAAAAAATCTCCTATCCTAAAAATTGCCATTATGACCTGATCTTACAGAATAATAATAAAGTCAGCTCCTACTGCCTTCTATTGAGTCTCTCTTAGTCCCATCACCATTCGAGATCTGAATTAACTGAGCTCTTCTCAGAATTAAAATAATGCCCTAGCAATTCTCTCTCTGTTTCTTTAAAAAATGTGCTCTCTGGGAGGCAGGTGTTTTGGAAGGTCCCTAGCAGATTTTATGTGCAACTGTAGAGGCAAGATTAAGTGAATCCATAACATGAGTAGGCTACAGTCTGTTCTCAGTTATATGGGTATAGAATGTGTGGTAACTGCAAAAGTCAGTTGAGTTACTCTGGATTTATATTGGTAGGATATGTCCTTAGGACCTCCCACCCTATACACAGAGCACAAATGACTTGTGGTGTTTTGCATGAAGGTTGTTGACATCCAGGTTATAACACAGTTTTTCTGAAGTGTGGAATGAAGATTTTTATCAAACTGTAAATGTTTTTTGTTATTTTTTTTCCATGGAAAAACTTCACTGCCTGTAGGATAAAACTTTGTAAGAACCATGGTTGAGCTAGCAAGGCTTAGATTCCAGCAAAGACACAGAAAGGCTCTGACTGGGATTTCTTCTTAGTAGTACAAAGTCAATCTTCTTCATTTCATAACATTCCTTATTCTAATCTTACAGGGAATAGGAAATTGATTTTCATTATCATTGTTTCAATGCAGAGCTCTTGATAAGTCTGCCCCCAGGCTTCCAAACTCGTCCAGCGCTAACATTTCTGAAAGACGATTCCCATGAGTTAAAACATCAGGTTGTCTCTTACCTTTCACCACAGGATGGCAGTGTAAGATTTCAGTTTTCAGCCTCCGTATTTGTACTGTGTGTGTACGTGTCTTGTGCGTGTGGCAATGCAGTTGGACAGCAAATTAAAAACAGTGATGCCTTTTTCCATTTTGAAAACAAGGATACAGTAATCTCCTCTCAAAGACAAGCTGTCTATAATAATCCCAAACTCAACAAGGAACCCTGATGCTGTTGCAGACACTGAGGTGCTGTCACACTAAACTATTTCTCAGAAATGCACTTCAGCTCTGATTTTAGAGTCTATCTAGATTATACATTTGATCAATTTACAATCCCCTTATGAACTATTTCTGGAGAGATCCAAAGACCCCAAGTTACACTGCAAAGGCTGTATAGATTACTAGATATCAAGTGCCTTTTGAGTTTAGGGAAGTGGCTTCCAAAATTAGGTATTCAGTTTCTTCATTAGCACATATACCTAGAACACTTTCAACCCCAGGTTCTATTTATGTTAATTTCATTGATTTGTCATTGTACATGCTACTTTGCAATCCTACTTTTCACTGCTGCTAGCAGCCTTTCAATTGCTGGTGACAGAGGCTGCCTGCTGACACATTTAAAAAGTAATTTTCATTCAGGTTAGTTTGCAATACAGAACAGATTAGGTAAGGCTATATTAATACCAAGGGTAGTTAACAGTTATATCCTTGCACGCTGCTTTGAAATTTTACTGAAGCAAGTATGCCCATATAAACACCTTGTTACTGGTAAAAAATGGGTCCACAATAGAAGGAAGTACTTATTTAGTTAAAATCAGTACAAAAGATTGTGTAGACAAGCCCCTGAAGACAGAATTCAGAGTTCCCAACTATGCTACTTTATTAAGTTATGCGATATTTTGTTTTTTTCTTCAAACTATAGCTCCTGTGTTAACAGGTCTTACCTTTTGTTTAAACACAAGCAAGTGTCTAAGCCTCTGTAGTTGCAGAAAAAACCTTGAGAACATGAGCTCTAAAGGCTCATGAACATGAAATAACCCTAAATTCAGTATATTTTAAAATGGCACCATTTTAAGATAAATTTCTTGAATGTTGGTGGGAAGTGTGCCTGACTGGGCACGTCTACACGTTAATTAATGCATTGTAGTTACTGCACATTAAGTTCAGTACTTGCTTAACCAAGCACTAAATCGAGGCTCAGTAACTTGCGCTACTACACAGTAGCACTGGTGCAGTAGCCTAATACTACTGCACAGTAGTGGATTAGCTTGGTTTTTGCCCAGCATACTACTATGCAGTATTATTAAGCTACTGCCCAGTTAGCATCTCATGTAGATGCACTCACTCATGATTTTTGAACGCTTGAGATTGGATTTCTTGTGGCTTCTCTCTTTACGAACTTTCACTAGCTCAGGCTTGCTGGAATGTATTTTTTAACAGACCTCAGATTTGAATATAAAAGACTGGAAGTTGGGCATTCCAAGGCTTTAACTTTGGAACTTTATATTGAACCATTGACTATAAAAACTCTAAGTGCTGGGCTGGCATTGCTTATGGTAGGTACTCAGAATTTTAACTGTGATGTTAGAGGTGTTCTTCTAGAAATGGATATTTGTCTATTTTTGTTACTACAACTTTTGTTTTTAAAATTGATGGGCTCATGTCCAGCAGTCTCAATGGACACAGTAAGTCAGCTGAAAATAAAAAATATACAGCACTCACAGCACTGCTGACTGTATAACAAAAAACCACCATATCCAAAACATAAGGGCTACACTTACCTTTCCCCTCCTGTTAAGGCCAGCTCCACATTTGAGAGGGTGTCTGACGACTGTGATCAGATCCTAGTGCCTTCAGCTTCAGCCTACATGGAGTGAGGAGTGTATACTTCAACACATAAAAGAAGAGAAATACATTTTACTTACCAACATGCCAGTCTTTAATTGGCTGCCAGCCTTACACTTCCTACCGGGGGCATTTGGTAAATATTAGTAGCAGAACTAGAATCTGGTATTTATCTGTACCAGACAACTACAAAAAATTTCATTCGTGTTTATAAAGAGAATTTTCCTTCTGGACACCTCTCCTTGTCTGCCAGATACAGAATAACTGGGATTACCTTCTTTCTTACACAGGGAGCAACCACATGCCTTCAGCCAGAATTGTTTTTATTACAGATTATGGAAAAAAAACCTAAAAAAAGACTCTAAACAAAAACAAAGTGAACACATTTGTCAGAAACAGGCCACAGTCATTATAATGACAAAATGGCTTTTCTTTCTGATACATCATCTATTAGATATTTAAAGATGCAGTGTCTCTACAAAAGAAAGAGAATGCAATTTGATGATATGAAGACCACACGCAGCATTCCACAATCTGCAAGGAATTAAGCTTTACAAAATTCCGTCAAGTAGGGAAATATTTTTAGCAGCAATTTTATAGATGATTCTTACATATATTTCACTGGAACCCAAAGGCCTCATCACTATTGGGCGCTTAGTACTATATGGAAACATAGGACAAGAGAACCTACCTCAAAATGTGTGTAATCTAAAACATAAAAAAAGACACAGAATGTGTAAGAGGGTACAATATAAAAGCAAACTAATCAGAATGCCAGCAGGCACACACCTAGGCACCACCTGTTTACTATGTACTAGCTTTTTATGTTATTTTTATTCTAAAATGATTTAGGTTTGGGGGTTATTTTTAGTTAGTGAGGATCTGTGGGGCTGAAGTTGTAAGAGGAAGGGATTATTGACATAAGAAGAAGAAGGAGCAAAGGAGGAAGAAAGAAGTCGAGCAGACAGGGAAATCTGAAAACAGTTCACAGGTCAGTTCGCAGGTCAGTTTGCTACCTCCTCTTTGAAGGGGAGCCTTTAAGGTAAGCTCTTTCTTTAATTAAGAGTAGTTAACCTACATATAAGTAGCTAAAATTCAGCAGTTAGACCAATACTTAAGCCCCTTACTTAAGTAGAGTCCTGCACGAGAGGTAGTTCGCAGCTGAGTATGTCTGGAAACTCTCTTTCACCTCCTTCACTGTAAGCTTGGTGAGGGGAAGCAGGGAAAAGGGAACATTTTGGAACCAAGGAGCAAGGAACAAGCCATCTTACTTGGGAGTTTGCTAGGGAAGGTCTGCTTGAAAGAGGGAGGAGCAGGAAGAGGCAGGTGGCAGATTAAGAGACCCAGAGAAATGGCTGGAGGATGTCGCAATGCCAGTCACTGCCACTGCCAGCTCTTCCTCTACTTGCACCTGTCAGGTGTCTGTCCTGGCAGGACCACTCACCATCATGGCTTCCACCCAGGTCCTAGCTCGGCACTGTGGGGGCTGCAGCTTGCAGGTTCCTTCCAGTGACAGCCAGGTGGGGGAGTGCCTCTGCCACCTCCTCTGGTTATTCTTTTGCCTGCACCCTGAGGGACACCACCAGGAAGCACCACTCACATCAAAGCTCCTAAGCATCCTCCGCCATGAAGACTTCTATGCTGGAGGAGACTTCTAGGACTGTGGAGGAAGGACCACCAGAGGTGGCACTAGAGAAGAAAGAGGACACGGAGTCCTAGAAAGATGGAAGCTGGAAGCTTGTGACCTCTGGCAGCAAACAGAAGTCTTCATCTCCACTTGCAGCAGTTTGCCTGACGAACAAATATGGAACCCTAAGAGAGAGGAGGATGAGCACATTCAGTTGGTGGAAGAAGCCAGGCCAGGTATCCTCAAGGTTGGGAGGACTGAGACCACTGCCACCAAGAGGAAGCAATGGGTGGTGGTGGTTAGAAACTCCCTTCTGCAGGGGGATGAAGGCATTGATCTGCTGGTTTGACCTGTTGTCTCGGGAGGTCCACTGTTTGCCCAGAGCCCAGATCTGAGATGTCACCGAAGGATTACTGAGACTCATCCAGCTTTCTGACTACTACCCCAGGCTGCTCATCCATGTGGGCATGAATGATACTGCCAGGGGTGGCCCTGAGCAGGTCAAAAGTGACTACAGGGCTCTGGGTGCAAGGGTGAAGGGGACAGGGAGCTGGTGGTGTTCTCCTCGATCATTCCAGTCAGGAGGAAAAGCCCAGGCAGGAGTGGATGCATCCTGCAGATCAATGCATGGCTGTGCAGATGGTGTCACCCTCAGGGCTTTGGCTTTTCTGACCACAGGATGTTGTTCCAAGAAAGAAGACTACTAGGAAGTGATGGGATTCACCTAACAAAGAAAGGGAAGACCATCTTGACAGACAGGCTCTCTAACCTAGTGAGGAGGGCTTTAGACTAAGTTTGCCAGGGTATGGAGACCAACACCCTTTGGTAAGTAGAGAAGTGGATGACCTGGGGGAAGCACAACCAGGAGGGGGCAACAGGAGAGGCCTTCTTATTTTCCCTGAGAAAGTAGAGCAATTGGCTAGTTACCTCAGGTGTCTGTACACCAATGCACGGCTGGGAAACAAGTAGGAAGAATTGGAAATGGAACTATGATATGGAACTATGTCATGATTGAAATAACAGGGACCTGGTAGGATAGCTTGAATGGCTGAAGCACTGTCATGGATGGGTACAAACTATTCGGGGAAGACAGGCGGGGGAGAAGAGGAGGAGGAGGAGTTACACTTCATGTAAAAGAGATGTATGATTGCTCAGAGTTCCACTGTGAAACTGGACATAGGCCTCTTGAAGGTCTCTGGGTTATGGTCAGAAGAGAGAACACCAAGGGTGATGTTGTGGTTAGTGTCTGCCATAGACCACCAGACCAGGAGGATGAAGTGGATGAGGCTTTCTTCCAACAGCTAGTGAAAATTTCCAGTTCACAGGCCCTGGTTCTCATGGGGGACTTCAATCACCCTGACATCTGCTGGGAAGGCAATACAGCAGTGCACAGGCAATCCAGGAAGTTTTTGGAGAGTGCTGGGGATAGCTTCCTGGTTCAAGTGTTGGAGAGGATCTGGGGAGTTACAGATTAGTCAGCCTCACCTCAGTCCCTGGGAAAAAAAAAACCCACAAAGCAGGTCCTTAAGGAATCCATTTCTAAACACTTGGAGGAAAAGAAGGTGATTAGAAACAGTCAGCATGGATTCACAGGGGGATGTCATGCCTGACCAACATGGTTGCCTTCTGTGATGAGATGACTCACTCTATGGATGTGGAGAAAGTAGTAGATGTAATATATCTTGACTTTAACAAGACTTTTGATGTGGTCTCCCACAATATTCTTGCAAGCAAGCTAAGGAAGTATGGGTTGGATGAATGGACTATAAGGTGGATAGAAAACTGGCTGGATCATTGGGCTTAAAGGGTAGTAATCAATAGCTTGATGTCTAGTTGGCAACCAGTATCAAGTGAAGTGCCCCAGGCCTTGGTCCTGGGGCCACTTTTTGTTCAATGTCTTCATCAACAAACTGGAAGATGGGATGGAGTGCACCCTCAGCAAGTTCACAGATGATATCAAGCTGGGGGGAGTAGTAAATATACTGAAGGTTAGGGTTAGGATTCAGAAACCTCAACATATTGGAGGATTGGACCAAGAGAAATCTCAAGCGGTTTAATAAAGACAAGTGCAAAGTCCTGCATTTAGGATGAACAATCCCATGCACCAGGCTGGGGACCAACTGGCTGGCCAGCAGCTCTGCAGAAAAGGACCTGGGGGTAACAGTGGACAATAATATGAATCTGAGTCAACAGTGTGCCCTTGTGTCACGGCATGGGGTCCTAGGAGCAGCCGTGATCTCTCCAACGCCCCCTACCGTGCCAAATTGGTGATAAAGCACCCTCGTTCTTGCCCGCCACGTCTTTGATGGTATCTATTTTATAAGGGAGGCTGCCTTTTTTCCCCTTGGACACAGTGCTCTTGTTTATCCTGGCCCCTGTTCTGTATGGATTGACTTGGTGCACCCAGCCTTATGGGCTATGTGTGGCTCCAGCTTCCCCTGTACCACACCTCAAGCCTCGCAGATGTACCGGACGTTGTCTAGTCGGTTTCCTTTCTGTGCCCTCACTGGCACCCCCGGGCTTGTCACGCAGCCAGCGCCCCTCACTGGCGCCCCCGGGTTTGTTATGCAGCCGGCGCCCCTGGGCTTGTCATGCACCCGGCGCCCCTCACAATTGGGGCTCAGGTGGCCATAGCTGGGCCTGGCCCCCAAATTCCCTCCTTGGGTCTTAAAGCAAGTGCCGCCTCTGGGGTTTCTTGCCTGAGCCCACCCTGGGGCTTCTCACCATTGGGGCTCAGGTGGCTGTAGCTGTGCCTGGCCCCCAAATTCCCTCCTTGGGTCAACATTCCTGTGGGACTCAGGCAGCCTCATCCTTACCTGGCCCCCAGTCCTCTGCGTCCCTTCTCAGGGCTGGGGTCAATGCCCCCCGAATGTTGTGTCCTCTCTGGGCTTCTTGCCTGTGTGCCCCTCCCTGGGCCTCCTCGCCTCTAGGCGCCCGCCCGCCCGCCCTGGGGCTCCGCCCACACTAGGGCCTCCTCGCCTCTAGGCGCCCACACTAGGGCCTCCTCGCCTCTAGGCGCCCGCCCGCCCTGGGGCTCCGCCCACACTAGGGCCTCCTCGCCTCTAGGCGCCCGCCCGCCCTGGGGCTCCGCCCACACTAGGGCCTCCTCGCCTCTAGGCGCCCGCCCGCCCTGGGGCTCCGCCCACACTAGGGCCTTTCTCCACGCTTGGGGCTCAGGTGGTCGTAGCCATGCCTGGCCCCCTCTAATGCACTGTGCCCCTCCTCAGGGCTGGGGCAGTGCACCCCTAAATGCAGTGCTCTCACTGGCACTGGGGTCCCCACCACTGTGGAGCCCCTCTGAGGCCTCCTTTAACCCCCATTAGCCTCACCCAGTCCTCTGGTCTTATAAAACTACAAACAGAAAACTCAAGCCCCTGGGCTACAACATAAACTCTAAGCCAAGTGGCTAACCCTCATTCAACTCCCTACCAGGGCTTCCTCCACCCGATATCCTTGACCAGAAGTTGCTCAGGCCTTCAGGCTTCCCTGCTCTGCTTATTCCAGCAGAGCTCCTTCTTCCTCAGCTGCCAGAGGGGAACTGCTTCCCTGGCCTCAGCCTGGATCACCTTTATATAGGTCAGGCCCTGCTCCCTTCCGGTCAGCTGACCAACTGCGGTTGCCCCGGCAACTGGCACCTGTATCTCTTCATAGGCGCAGGGCACCAAAGTGCCCCTGCGATACCTTGTTGTGAAGAAAGCTAATTGGATACTGGGCTGTATTAGTAGGAGCATTGCCAGGAGATCAAGGGAAGTGATCCTTCCCCTCTATTCAGCATCGGTGAGGCCATACGTGCATTACTGTGTCCAGTTTTGGATCTCCCACTACAGAAAGGATGTGGACAAATTAGAGAGAGTCCAGCAGAGGACAATGAAAACGGTGAGGGGATTGGGGAGCATGACTTATGAGAAGACGCTGAGGGAACTGGGCTTATTTAGTCTGACAAAGAGAAGACTGAGAGGGGATTTAATAGTAGCCTTCAACTATCTGAAGGGTGATTACAAAGAGGATGTAGCTAAACTGTTCTTAGGGTGGAAGATGACAGAACAAGGAGCAATGGTTTCAAGTTGCAGCCTGGGAACTTTAGGATGGATCTCAGAAAAAAACTTTCTCAGTAGGAGGGTAGTAAAGCACTGGAACCCAGACGGGTTGTGGAGTCTCCATCCTTGGAGGTTTTTAAGACCCAGCTAGACAAAGCCTTGGCTGGAAAGATATAGCCAGGGATGGTTCTGCGTTGAGCAGGGGGTTAGACTAGATTACCTCCTGAGGTCTCTTCCAGCCCTAATTTTTTATGATTCTATAAGTACCTAAAGAGCAGAGAGAGTCTGAATCACCAAAGGCAATGATTATAAAGCTGGTTAGGTGAAAGGATGCAGTGGTGGGAGAGGGATACAATGAGGGAAGCAACCACCCATGGCAGTTAAGACAAGGGTTAACACTATACACTTCCAAAGAGCATGTTTCAGAATTGACTGAATGATGACATGTCAAGGCTGGGAAAGCTTCTCTGGTTGCTATCATTTCTCAGCAGGGGGGAAGCAGGGTGGCAGGATTAGTGGCCAACTTTTTCACTCAGTAGTTGACATTGCTGGCAGTTCTAGGAATCCTGAGAATCTGGAATTTTCCAGACTTTGCCCTCTGAGTGTCTTCCAATAGCTGGAGCATGTTACATATAGGGAGGTACATTGAGAGAGGTAGCCAATGGTACCCACTAGGGCAGGAATCTGAGGTGCTCTAGTGGGCACTAGTGAAGGAATCTGAGGTGCAAGAATTCCAGTGACCTACCCATCAATATCTATAGTAGAGTTCAGAATAAAACCCAGATTTTCTGAGTCACATGTTTGTGCTTTATCCACATGGCCATCCTTTCACCACATAGTGCCTTCCAGTACTGGATGTAATGCAAAGCCACAATGAAACTAAATTAAGGGTACAGTGGGCATATGTCTGACATGCAGTGTTTCCCTTCCTCTGCAAATTTCTCATTTAAAGTTATTTTAACATAGGCTCGTGTGACTAAATTCTCATAAAGTGGTCTGCTGCACCTCAGGCAGTTATTAGAGAAAGAGTCCCTAACCTAGTCTGTGCATGGAAACTAAAGACAAACAGACATAGCACAGGCATATGAGAAGGAGACTGCAGCACTGGAAGGGATATATGAACCACTTTGGCACAATTCAGTTGTTAGGCAAATGATTAAGGCTAAGAGGGAGAAAAAATGAACCACTCTCCAAGTTGTGTACTTAAGCCAGGAGAGGAACCAGCAGAGCAGTTATCACAATAGCGGTAATAAAAAGATAAGATCTTTGCATTTCAATTAAAAGCAAAACATAGCAAAAGGATCAGATGTTTGCACTAGATCATCCCTATGAAGCAAATGATTTCTCTCCAGGCAAGAGACAAACAACACTTTCCCTTTCCATTTTGTCAAGTATTAACTCACCAGCCTCTGAAAGTAAAAAGCACTGAAGCAGTGTAGGCATTTCTTTTGCAGATTAGAAACATTTCTAGTTTATTGCACAAATCCATAGAAAGACTGGATCAAACCATCACCCTGGTAAGAGAGTGGGGGAGAACAAACTATTAGGAGATTAGCATCAGGGAAAACATCAGCACCAGATGACTTTTCTGATGGAAATGTGTGAGAAATTAAAGAAGTAAATGCCAGTTTTGTTTCCCCTTCTGTCACATTAGGCAAAGCCTTTCAAAATATGTTACACAGCGTACATGGATTCAATAGCAAGACCGGCTTTTGTGATGGAGACCGTTCTGTTAGAGTTTCTCAAAACTACAAACAGTGAAAAATAATTTGCAGTTTAAATGACCTGACATGTTTACATTAGTAAAAGTCTGAGTGTTATATGTATAAATGCTGGAGTTATTTGAGCCAAAAAATGTTTGGAAATTTTTGCCTCTTTCCTTCTACTACTAAATTTTCCAAATGGCTCCAAAGCAATTAAAAGTCTGACTCTGTCTAATGATATACTGCACTTACATGTTCACTGGATAAGAGCACAATTCACTTAATGGCATAACACAATGCTTGTCCCAATTCTTTGTCTACCATTTACATTGTAACAAACTCTATTTGCATATGTATTAAATACAGAAATGGCTTATGTGCATAACAACTCTTTGGCCCCACTACTTAATTTGTAAGGTCGCTGTGCTCTGTTTAATGGTATAATTTGTGAAATTAACTAGAAATAAATTTCAGGGCAGCTATTAGAGATATAAGGCACTCCAGGACACAAGGTAAGGAGCCTTAATGAGGTCTGAAAAGCTTAGTGCAGGCTGTTCCTGTACTTAATGAGCATAGTTTACATTGAATTTGGTACCTGCAGGTTCCCAGTAAGTGCACAGCCTTTTTTTCAGTCCCCTAGTTATGCACTTAAAAGGAGCACACTGTATTTGCACAATAATGCATTTACCAAGAACAGGTTCTGGTTCCATTATTGCTTTTTTTTTTTTTTTTTTTTTAGTCTGGCAATGCCAGGTGGCCACAAAGATAGTTGGCAGCACCTTCTTTTAGTTTACTTAAGCATAAGGTACCTCAGTGGAAATCACCTCTTTCCTACAAAAGAGAGAGAGATGTCAAGTGATTCATTGCTTTGGAGGCCTTTTAAGAAAAGTGCATGTGAACTTTTCAGAAATCTTTTGAAAAGGAAAAAGTACTTCATGATTTCTTAGCAGATGTAAATATTTACAATGCGTATTAAGGCTGTTTGAAAATGTTCTGTTAAAGCTGTTTTGGCTGGAAAACTGGGGGGCGGGGGGCGTTATTTTGGGTTTTTTTAAAAGAAACATCCGTTTTCCCAAGAACATTTTAGTTTTTGTTGAAACCCAGAATACCTGAAATTCAAAAAGAAAGTGAAACATTTAATCTGAGAATAAAACATTTTGATTTAGAACAAAACATTTCATTCACGCTGTGGTGTCTCCTTGGAGCTGTAATGCTGCCCAAGGGGCTGTATTCTGCAGAGCCAGAGGACTTTTCCTTTTTCTGTGCCCACACTGAGGCTAACAGCAAGAAACTGCACCAGAACTAGGCAACTTCCAGCTGTACCCTTGTCACTGCTATTTCTTCCCCCTACCCCCTAGCCTCTCTCCCAGCTGCAGAATGGAGGCAGATTCCAGTCAGGCAGGAGCTGAGCCAGGGTCAGTAGCTAGAAACTGCTGCTTGTCCTTCCTCCTTTCCCTGCCACCCTGCCTCCCAGCTGTGGCACAGAGTGGAAGCAAATTGGACACAGTTTCCAGCTGCTGAGCTCTGGCACAGCTCTATCCTGGTTGGAAGCTGATCCACCCAGCTGAGGAACTGGGGCATGGGAGAAGTGGCAGCAGTACAAGTGCCGCTTCTAGATGCCTGGTCTGGGTGGGCACAGGGAAAGCCCCATGCTGCTGATGTGCCATGGAAGCCACCCAGCCTGCATCAGACTGGAGCCTGGTTGTTCCAGCCCGTGGCTTGAAAAGTTACTGGCCCCTGTAGTAGCCTACCATTCCTATATCTTTATATGGGTTGGTCTTCCCAGCTTGTCTTCATCACTCATGATGCATCACTTTCCCCCACTAGAAGGAGATTACCTTTATGTATCATGGGAAATAAAGTCAAATAAGGGGTTTTGCCCATACAGAGGAAGGAAAGCACAAGGTACACAAACTACAATTCCCACAAAGCATTCAAGTGACTGCTGGTATCAACAACTTTCAGTTTTCATCCAAAACATTTCAATTCCAAATTTTGGCTGAAGGTTTAAAGTTTTTCAATGAGAGGAGAGGGAACAATTTTCTGACCAGCTCTTATGTTTATCGTTCTCTTAATTCTAGTACCTATTCTCCAGTATTTCCTTTCCTTTGACAATTCACTAATAGCTTCATTCCCTTCCATATCATTGGCTCATCTTTCTTCTTATGCACTGGAATAGGTCAGCAGAAATACATCTCGTCTCCTGCCTCTCGTCTCCTTCCAGTATTAATCTGATCCTTTACATTGCTGTTACATTTCAACCATATTGAAGTAAAGGGTAAAAGGTTTCTGTAACTGTCATTTGTTTCAGGCCAAGAATCTAAACAGAAATTTATCACATCCTCTTATTTTATGTTATAAATGAATGTTTAACTCTGCTTGGCACTACACATATTGGCTAGTGAATAGACTTTCCAAAATAAATTTTTACAAGTTTAAATCCCATACACAACAAGGTGGATTAATGCCTAAATCTACTGTTCATGACCAGTATGCTACTCCTGAAAAAGCAGGATCTAAATTCCATTGTATGAGTCCAACCTGTAATCAGTCTGTTGAACATTTTCTAAATCCAACTGCTGTCCCAGATACAGATTCAGATGTAGATTCTGCATATGGGTACTTGAGTGGTTTTCTATTCCATTCTTTCACTGTGGTCAATGAATGAAATGAAGTTATCTTAGTAGTAAGATGACACTTATCCAGAATGGGCATTAATAGATACCAGCTCTAGTGGAGCTGTCTGCCTTATCTGAGCCTTTGTTCTTTGTAGCAGTAGCCATTGAATATTTGTACGTTTATTTCAAGATGTTTTAGAACATGTAAAAAATATTCAACAGCTACTTCTGCAAGAGCCATAAATATATGATAAGAAACATAACTTCAAACAGTAAAGCCATAATTCCCTTGAATATTGTTACTACATATGTAAACGTTCCCTGCTTTTTGTTAAATAAATTTTCCCTGTATTTTTATTGAAATGTTGGAAAGTTACTGGGGGGGGGGGGGGATTTCCTGTTCCTAGTTTATTATAAATGCTAGGACAGAAAAATCTTTTCTCAGACTTTACTCATCCACTAGCTGTAAATACCCTGCACTAAATTAAGTACAAAGCAGTCAGACACCTTGTACTCTGGAAATATAGTTCTAACCAACAGAAGTGTGATAATGCAGGAAACTGTGTACTAATCATCAGCAAGAATTCGGTCCTGATGAGTAACGGGAGAGATTCGTCATTGTCTTCTACCACTAAAGTATTTACAGATGAGCTCTTGTTTCAGAGCCAACCAAGCACTGTGTACCCTTGCACACAGGCAAGTTTTCCTCTAAAATATGGGAAGGACATATCTTCTGAATTAAAAAAAGGGAAATTTAGATCAATCATACTTATTTTCAACTTGTTTTAAACATGTTGTTTCCCTTTTTCTTAAAATAGTTTTCTATGTGGTTGGTGAAATCCCTTTGCAAGACGGGCTGTAAGTACTCAGACCAGGAAATTCCCTGCTGGTTTTGAAATATCATTTTACTGAGATTTTTTAAATTAAAAAAATAAGGAAATAAACACATTAGCCAAAGATATGTTTTATTAACCTGACTATTGGTGAGATTTTATAAAGAGTAACAGGAAAGACACAACAGGCAAACAAGAATTATTCTACTGAATACCACCTTGTGGTCTAAATTGCCAAAGTTAGAGAGATATAATTTTAAAACAGGAGACTCAGTGCCTGTGAACAACTGCATAGCTATATTTTCACTTGTCATATCAGCTGATTATACATGCAAGTGATTAACTAGATGCCTATTTAGCCATTTGTACGTTCAACCACTATTGCTATTTGTGCAATCAGAAGAGATGCACATGCACACGCATGTAAATCTGAATTTGCACGTAGTGTTTGCAAGCACTTTACACCACTTTTAAAATGCATTTCCCTACAAATAATCTCTGTCTCTAAGGAATGGTGTACTAGTGAAAGTAACAGATAGGCAGATTGGAAGACTGGCTTCTGTTGTCTACAGTACAGGTACAGCATAAAACAGTGGTTCCCAAACTGTGGTACACACCTGGGGTACACAAGACATTTCTGAGAGGTATGCAGGAGAAATTGTGTAATGGTGGATTTAATTTTCATTATAATAATAATTGGCATTTAAGGGGCTAAAATATAGCTCCTGGACTTGGGTGCCTTTGCAGCACTAAGCTAGGTGCCTGTGAGAGATGGTGCCATGCTGAGGTATAGGGTAGGGGCTTGTGTTGTCCCATGTGTCCCTGCATGCACATGCTGGTAGGGGTATGTGGGCAGCTGGTAAATCTGGAAGGGGTATGCAAAGAAAAAAAGTTTGGGAACCTCTGGCATAGAGAGTGGCATGTATATGCTTTCAGCGCTGCCTCACTATAGTGTTCACATCCTGTTCTGGACAGAGCAGTATACTCTCCTGACAAATTCTTAAGAAAATTTTGGAAGAGGCAAGTAAGGGACTAGTGCTAGGGAATCCATTAATAGTTACATACTTATATATTGTACCCACTTTATGTTGAAAAAGGTTGTTAGCCAATGGCAGATGGATGCACAGAAAGTGTAGACATGATCAGCAAAGCTCATAGTTGAGAGTTTCAATAATACGAAGACAGACCCTTGGGGAATTCAGATGTAGACTCATGGGTGGATGAATCCCATTAACCGTGTTCCTTCTGATAAGAGAGAATATCAGACCATCTGAGACACGCTAATTGTCAGTTTCCACTTCAGAAACCATCATTTGACTCTGAGGACCCAAATTACTGCCAAAGGCTTACATTTCCCTTTTCAGAAATGTGATAGGTGAACAAATCCAGGAATATCTGAACAGAATCAGGTTCATTGACATCTACTCTGTTTTCAAGGCAGGGTAGAGCACAGAGACACTAATGATTGGGATGACTTTGTCTGAAAGCCAGCTTTCCATAAAAGTAATGCCAAATCTGTCAGGCAGCTTTTGATACCATTGACCATGAGATATTGATGACCTGACTGCATCAATTAGCTGGGTTGGACAGGATCAATTTAGAATTCCTCTCATTTCTTCATAGGAGGTTTCACTCAGTGATGTTGAGTAATAAATCATTTACCTTAAGAGCCCTTCTGTATTTAGTAGTGAAGGGGTTGGTTTCATGGTCTTTTGTTTATTATGCATACAAATCCACACAGATACACTGAGGTATCTAGAACTGTATTATCATCTCTTCTGACTATAGCAGTTCCATTTCTATGCCATTATGCTGCTAGGATGAGACAACTAGAGGGGATGTAAAGCAGATTAACTGAGCTCAGATAAACAGGCATGGCTTGTGGGGAATCATGAGAGAAATGTTTGAAGATTGGCATCTTTTTGATACCTGCCCTCTCTGTTGAAGTTCTCCTAAAGGACATTTATGTGGTTCACTTAAAATGTATGAGGATTTTTTTAGTAACTTTTTTGTTACCTCTAAAAATGTTGGAAAATGCACCTTTATTTCAGACATGCATCATACCGCAATGCTTCACACCTATTATTACTGTAAACTAGATTATTATAATGCATTCTATGTTGAGCTGTCCTTGAAAACCCTCTGCAGACAGGAACTAGTGCAGAACGTGGCAGTATGACTGTGCAAGAACTGTATGCATGAATCAGCAATGCTGACATTGCTCAGCAAGCTGCACTGACTTGCTGAGAACTGGTAGGGGCACTTTGAGATCAATTTTAGTATAAACAGTTTAAAACAATGAACAAATCTGTGGTATAATCTACTGACTTTCCTCTTGCACTTCAGAACATCAGAGTTAAAACTGCTGACCACTAACTATATGATGTCATTTTGGGAGAACAGGATTAGAGCTTTCTCCAGTAGTATCCAGTGATTGTGCTTCCTAAGGTACGTGCAAGTGCCACTACACACTCTTTTTTGTTTCCTTCCCATTTCTCTGTCTGGGGCTAGAAACAACTGGTTATTTATGGCTTCTGTAGTCTTACTGGGGGGATTCATTTTCACAGATTTGAGTATGAAGCTAATTAAGGTCAGGTAAGCACCTAGACAGGTAACATAGATTTAGGACAGTTCTATGGTCTGTTTCTTGAACCTTGCTTTACAAAAAAATATGGATTTTAGTTACATTTGTGGTGGGCATTCTAAGCTTCCAAGCAGAAGTCCTTTCTTTACGAGCAATAATTATGGCAACTATAATTGCTCTTTTGTATTTCATATAAGCAGGAAGCACACCAACACTACAGATTATATTGCCCCTGAAACCTTGAGCAGCAATGTGGCCTCACAGGACCATTCCCTGAAATATAAATAGCTATACCACAAACATGAATATATATTTTTTTATTTTAATACTAATCCACTTACCTAGGCACTCATTCCATGTTCCCAGAGGTAGCATGAGCAGATACAGAACACCTGCATCTGGTTGTGAACAGGGCAACGCATCACATTTCAAGTCTTTCCTGCCACTCAGATTCCATGTTCTGTGGTCTCCAGCTAAGCCAGGAATAGATTCACTGAGCAAAACTGCAGCTCCACAATGACTACTTTGGCTTCTCTTAAAAGACTGTGAAATGGAGTTGTGCCATTTTGTTTGTCTCCTGATGCACAACTCAGTTGCCTCCTTCAGGGTATAAACAAAGCCTGTCTCCTGTGGCTCAGCCTCTTTTTTGTGTTCCTGAAGTCAGCTGCTGGCTGAACACCCAGTTTATTTCAAAACCTTCAACACAGACAAATAACAACAACAGTTATAATCCAGTGCTGTTAATTTGTATAAGTACAGAAAGTCCGAAGCGGAATCAGTCTCAGTTATGCAGTTTTCTGTAAGCATAGCTTACATCGGCAGTGAACAGAACACACATTTGTCCTTTGAGGGAGGGGGCAAATGTTAGACTCAGTTCTGCCATTTTTAACAGTCTGTGGGCAGGTCTACATGTGTGCATTTAATGCTCATTAGCCTGATTTAAGGTGCATTAAGGGCCCTTAATGTGCTTTAAAGATGGTGAATTAAGGCTATTCAAGCCTAAATTTGATACCTATATAGAGCAGGTATCAAATTTATGCTCATATAGCTAAATTGCATTAGCGAACATGTAGATGCACTAATGCACATTAACATAGCACATGTCCATTGACTTGGGAAAGCCATTCTACACACTCATGTTAATGCGTATTAGCACATGTACGTGTAGACAGAAGCCTAAATTGCTTTGATGCGAATTAGGCTAATGTGCATTAAATTTAAGCATGCTTAAAAGCACTCATAGACATGCCGTGTGTGTGCAAAACTTCTGTTCTGTTATGGGTCTAGGTTGGTTTCTGACCATATATATTGGTAAGACTGTAATGTTTATACCCAGCCAAAGTGCCTGCCTGAAACTATTAACTCAACAGAACATGGGAGTCCAGGAATTTTTTCTGAAATGAGCACTGAAATAAAAATTTGGACGCTGGCTGCTCTAGACTGTGTTCTGGTAAATGAGAGCATTCCGTTAGAGTGCAAGCAATTCAGTAGGGCTGGGCTGAGTAATCAAGCTAAGGCAGCAAGGGGAGATGAATATTGCTTCATGTATACTAGATAGCAAGGAGTAAAAGGAATAAAACAAAGACTTGATGATTAAAACAGTCCTCTGGGGGCGTTTTTGAAACAGTCCGAGAGGGCAAAATTCTTCAGTTCCTAGATTAAAAAAAGCAAACAAGGAACAAGTATGATCATTTAGCCTGACTGCCTGCATAGTACAGGCTATAGAATTTTACCTTGTGATTTTTCTGCATTGAATGCAATCTTTTGTCATTTAACTTATGATACCTCATTAAATCTACTGAACTGTGTCTCTCCATCCAGTGTCTATAGATCTCCAAGAATCATCCCAGCAGCAGATCACACTTTAAATCCCTTTGTCTGCCATTCAGATATGTCTGTTAGAAGGAGTTTCTAGATTATAACTTTCCTCACACACGGTGAATGCTCAATCAGCAGACTAGACCATGTGCTGGTTTGTATTCATGCATGTACCAATCATTCGAGGCTTTGATTCATCTGGGAAATCCAGACCTCATGTCTTTGTTTTTCCTCACAGGCTATTACCTTAAATGAAGCTAACGTTACTTGAAAAGCATGTTTTTGCACTGAGAAATTAGGATCATACCTACTAATCAAAAAGATTGTTCCACACTAGATTATACCAGCCAATGCGTTCCAAAAATAAAATAGATTCATATGCCTGCGATCCTGTAATTCATCTGCAGAACCACCAGAGTAAGTGATATTCACTATCAGTTGGGTGCTTAAGTTAGAATACCCATAGGTATTACAGCCCTTTAGTGTTATGTTACATTAATTAATAACATGAGATCTGAAGGCTTGACTCAGTGTGGATGCCTGGCTGAAGCTTCCCTGAGTTACTCAAACATTTGTAGCACATAGCAGGCCTCAAGTCTGTCCCACTCCACACAAGTCTCTCAGCTCCATACACTCCTCCTCCATCTGCCATGACCTCTTGGGCAAATGCTCTATTTCTTCTTCCTCTCAAACCCCTAGTCAGAGTTGATGCACAGAAGAAGCCATAAAAAGGAAGTGATTTACAGTGCATGCAACAAATTTAAATGGTTTTACAAAAGCAAGCAGTATGCTACATTTTCTTCACTGAGACCAACTGGTAGCTCATCTGTTTACATGTACACAGATACCAAGCACTTGTAAGGACCCTCACTCCTGTTTTCTCCAGAGAAGCACAGGAATCTACTGTCTTCCTGCAGCACTGGGTCATGCACCAATTAGATGGCTCTAGTCTTTACTCTGGCCTTAGGATGATTGAGCTGCTTGTTTTACTGTATCTGGTTTCTCTTTAGGAGCTCCTGCTTCAGTGCAATGAGGCTCTGTGCAATGTTTTTCTGATCTCCTTGCTTTCAAATTTGAAAGGCAGCCGAGGTGGGGAGTGGGGCAGACTGTACTTTGGTATTGTGAAATCCCAGAGTATATGAAGGTAGTAGCTCTTTAATTTGTTTCCAAGAGTCTTTCCTCTGAAAATTGAGTCTCATTTGAGAGTGTCAGCGTAAGAAACATGAGTGCAATTTCCTGAATTTTTGCATGAGACATGGAGCAAGGCTGAACCTTTTGTAAGATGCCAACTTGATTTCATAAGGTCTTGGAGAAAGCAGTCTCCAGGGAAAGATGATAGCCAGTTTGCTATTCTATATTGCTAGATTTGTTAGGTGACCTGTACATCAGCAGCTATAGGGTATAGGAATATGTATGGATCCAAGCATTTGTCTGTAGTCCATAGCTTATGGGGCTGCTCTGTAACAGTTACTCCATTTATCCATGTCCTTCATTTCCATACATTTTGTAGGGCCCATGCTCACAGGCTGGGGAACTGAGAAGCCTCATATGTGGCTAGATCACCTGTCACCTTGGGAACATTATGACCACCCCACATTCCTCCACCAAGCCCCAAGTGTACTGAAAATGTTTGCTATTTGGGCATTTATAACATATTGGAGCTGGAAATATTCATGGTCATTTCATTTTCACTGTTTCAATAACCCATTTGTCCCAGGGAGCCGGAAAGGGACTTAACCGTGGCAGTGGCAGAGCCCGAGCAGGACATCCGCCGCTTGTTTACGCCGGTGCGGCTGGAAGCCGGCGCCGGTGCCGGCAGTCGGAGGCCAGTGATAAAAGCAGCCGCCGAGGAAAGACGGCGGCGGGACCTGGAGAGAGGGCTCTCTGCCGTCGAGGCAGAGGATCCCAGGGGGAAGTGAGCAGGTAACCTCGCACCCACCGGGAGTGAGGACCCCAGAGGGGGACGGGACCCAAACCCCTCGAGAAGAGGGTCAAGGGACGCCGGGGGCAGGCGAGCTGCCATCCGCCCGGACCAAGGGTTGGAGATCGGCAGCCGTGGCCGAACAGCGGACCTGCTCGGAGGGGAGATGGGGGACCCCGGTGGGGAGTTGCAGCCCGCCCAAACAGAAGGGAGAATATCAGTGGCAGCCAGCCCCAGCACAACAAGCGGGGAGCGGCAGACCGGCCCGGAAGACGAGGGATCCAGCGACAAAGAGTTCTGGGACTGTGAACCCTCAACTTGCGGGGCTTACAGGTCTGGGGTCGGGGCATCGGCCCGGGAGGGCACCGACGAGGCGCAGTAGGGCCTAGACCGGTGTCGGCCACTGGTGGCCAAAAACCCAGAGAAGGGTTGCCCACAAGGGACCTAGGAAGGTCCGGGCTAAAGACTTAGTGTTAGCCTTCCAGATTCCTCGCATTAGAAGAGGAGCCTGTCGAGGAGTATCGCCGGGGAGGTCCGGGCAGGGGCCCGTAGAGGAAACCCTGTCTTGGCCGGGACCCGGTCCTGTAACGTCCAGGGCATGGGGAGCCCGAGGATAAGGGTCAGCTGGGCCGGTGAGGCGACCAGCCTCGGGATAGGGAGCCGGGGCATCGATTAGAAAGGACACGTGAGGAGGCGTGAGGCCAGGGTGCAAGGGGTGGCGGAGCCCTGCAACGTGACCGCCGGGGATCCCGGGCTGTGGAGTAACCAGGAACTGCCCTACTGAACCTAACAGCAAGTCGTGGCAGGGGAGAACCAGGGCAGGAAGTTGATGACTCAACATCTACTCTGGGTCAACGGCATCCCAGGGTGAGTAGCGGCGGTCCTCCACCCTCAGGCCGCTATTCACAGGGAATTCCCCCCACCAGCCCGGCGGTCACACCATTAAAATAAGATGGTAGTGAAAACTACCAGAGCTTGGCTGAAAGATGCTCCTATAGGCCTACTTATTAGCTACACCCAAACTGGATGACAAAGTAGAAGTTATGATTTAGTGCTTTCCATTGTCATAGCACTGTACAAAAATACTAAACTATTTGTTTCATAATCCTCACAGCACCATTCGTGCATACTTGATTAAATGAGCATTATTATCCACATTTTATAGACTGAGTAAAGTAAGGCAGGTAACTGATTTACACAACGTAACACAATAAATATGTGGCAGAACCCAATTTCTAATCCCATGCTTAAACCATGCTGTCTCATGTGGAAAACCATCTCCTTCATTGCTTCCCAATCCCTCAAACATGGGAGGGATTGGGAAGCACTACCCACTAGGGTAGTGCTACCCACTAGGCAGTGGGAAGAGGAGTATGCTGAGTTCTAGGTGGACTACCTCTCCCGAGGGTGTGAGATGCTAACAGGAGAGTAAATAAAAACATTAGCAAGACAAAAACTTGGTATTTGAAAGACATGACATCTGCAAGTGCTTTAACTTAAGCTCTTCTTTCAGAGCCAGCTTCTGTTATGCTGAATAGTACCTAAGTCTACAGTAAGTCTAAGAAATGAATGGGATCACGTTTAGGTACAATACTGCTCACCACAAGAAAGGATAGCAGATGCTGGCAGAAAGCAGGGTAATTTGCACCTTATAGACCAGTGGCTGGCAACTTTTAATATGCCACAGGCAGTTACAACTTAGCTCTGGTCCGACATGGGCTGGGTGGCTCTGGTGGTACATCAGTGATAGGGTTGGGGGGGGGTGAGGATGGATCCCTGCACCCATGCTAAGGCAGACAGCTGGGAGCTGCGCCTGTGCTGCTGTCTTTTCCACAGTTCCCCTACCCCACTCTGGCTGTGTGCAGGCTCAGCTTCCAGCCAGTGAGGGGTTGTGCCTGGCCTGAGGAGCTGCAAACTGCATCCATGCTGCTGATTTCTTTCTGCTGTTCCTCTCTCTTACAACTGCCCAACTGCAAATGAGCACAGCTGCTGCATGGCCAC
Source organism: Crocodylus siamensis (assembly GCF_052110815.1). NCBI lineage: Eukaryota > Metazoa > Chordata > Crocodylia > Crocodylidae > Crocodylus > Crocodylus siamensis. The sequence continues at coordinate 149,804,693 of NC_143397.1, forward strand.
GACACAACTCCTTGCTGCTTGGCCCTGACTCAATGCAAGGCAGAGGACCTGTGCAGCATGCAGCTGCACTCAGATTGCTGCTGCTTCTCCCTGCTCTCCCCAGACCCACTTCCCTGTGGCCCAGGCACAGATTCCAGCAGGGCTGGAAAGTTTCCAGCTGTTTCCATACTGTGGATGTGAAGTTGGGGGGAGGGGACGAGTGAAAAGAAAGTGACAGCAGGAATACAGTTTGCAGCAGTGCCACCCTAGCACAGCCCTCCGCTGGCTGGAAGCTGAGCCTGCACTCCGTCAGGGAGCAGGGTGGGGCTGGCAGAAGGAGTGGTGGCACAGCTGCAGGCAAAGCCCTCTAGGTCTAGGGGCTCAATGCAGTGGCTCAGTGCGCTGCATCTGGTCCGTGGGCCATATGTTGCCAACCCCAGTTATAGACGAACTAAGTCAGAGAAGTATGGTATGAGTGTTCATGATCCTGCGCTCACTTTAATGGAAGCTGTGAAAGGCAGATTCTAGCCATAAAACTTCATTTCATACCATATATCATCACTAGGAGCCAGTTCTAATCGACGGCTGATATCATATCCCTTCCACTGTTTCTGTAAAAAGGATCAGCTTTGAGTGAGTGGGAATGGATGAGGATATAGACAAAATATGCAGGACTGCCTAGAGAACTCTATTATCAGAAAATTTAGCATCATTAGCCACACAAATACATCATTTGTATAGGATGGGCCAAATTAATCTCTGGCTCATTTTCCCCCAATGTATTCAATTTCCCTTTTTTGCTAATTAGTCCCAAAGCTAGATGTTTTTCCATTTCTCTGTCTGCTACTGTTGAAGCAGGAAGAATTTCATTAATTTTTATGTAACACAGCAAATTGCTTCCAACAATTTAAATTCCCATTTATCTTATAAAAAAAAAAGGCAGGGAGTTTTAAAGAATATGGAAGTTATGCCAACTTGGTCGAACACTACAATCCAGATAAAGCTTTCCCTAAGCCAAGACATATATTTCTAAACACAACCCTGAAACCGTCTATTGCATTTAACAGCACATGAAGTCCATCTAAGTGGGTTTCAATCATGTTTTCTGAGTATATGTTCTGCTGACTGGAATAACAGTGGCAATTTGCTGTGCTGGCATGAACAAAATCTCTTTGAAGTCATCTAGATAAAGTCACCCGTGGACAGAAGAACTGAACCAGTACATTTACTGACTGTCCTAAGCAAAAACCATTTCTTTGTCATTGGATTGAAGGGAAGGGCAACAGATGGTAGGTATTCACAGCTATCCAGAACTGACTTACATTAGTCTTAGAAAAATGAAAAGTTATTCATTTAATCTCTTAGGGCATTTTTACACATGGTCTGGGAGGCATGGGGGAGGCCATAAACAACATGTGCCCCTGGCGGCTGGGGGGGCACGGCTGCGCTGGCTGCAGCAGGAGCCAGGCGGCAGTGGGAGCACAGCGGCAGTGAGCACAGAGCTCCTGCAGACTCCACTGGCACTGTTGGCGGCAGTGGGGGTGGGGAGTGGGGGTGGCAAGCGCCAACCAGGGGTCAGTGATCACCCACAGATGCCAGCAGCGGTGGCAGCAGCCAGCAGCAATTGCAGAGTGCCTGCAGATGCCGCCGGTGGTGTTTGCAGCGGGGTGGCAAGCAGCAACTGCCCTATCTTTTTGTAGGGGGTGCACTGCCACACTCAGGGGGTGCATGTGCACCCATGTGCACCCCCTACACATCTCCCCTGGCAGGGAGCACTTTAATTAGTGAGCACTTTCAATTAAAAGAGCCCAAGTGTCATGTGGCAGTGTGGTGCTTTGAACTAAAGCTCATTGAATGAGTTTTAATTCAAAGCGCCCTGCTGTCATTTTTTGGTGCGGGGATGCTGATACACGTAGTGCCAGAGTCTATTGGAGTGCATTTATTTCTGTGCCTCAGCAGACTCAATTAACCTTATACTGTGGATGTGAGGTTGGCCCATCCTATACAAATGATGAACTGCGGTTCAATTAATTGAGTCTGCTCCATTGTGCTAGATTTTCAGTGCATCAGAGCTGGCTCTCTGTATGTGTATAGGAGCCCTTAAATGTCAATTAACCAAAGAGCAAACCCAGATAGCAGCCACATAAGCTGAAATTTGAAAGGTCATATCTGCAATTTTTCTTTTCTTCAATGTATGGCCCAATTGTACCCAAAATACTACATAAACCAGGGGCGGGCAATTATTTCAGGTGGAGGGCCGCTTACCCAGTTTTGGCAGGCTGTTGAGGGCCGCATGGTAGCTCCACCCCTTGACAGGTGTCCCACCCCCTGGTCACCATCTTGAGACCAATGTCCCAATGTTTTGGGACCAATGTCCCAGGGCTAGCATTGGTGGGGCCCAAAGCAGGGCGCAGGCTGGCAGTGGTCCATTGAGCTGAGCTGGGCTGCACCAGCAGGGAGAGGGGGGAGCTGGCCTGGCTCCATAGAGCCCCTGCCAGCTGGGACCCTGTGCTCCTGCCACCCTCCTCTGGGCCCCGCCAGCACTGACTCCGGGGCACTGGTGCGGGCCCTGTGCTCCCACTGGCTCCCTGTCCACTCACAACTAGTGCCCCCCAGCCCCATGGTACAGGCGGGAGGCAGCGCACAGCCCTGACCTGCTGCTTGCTGGCAGGGAAGAAGCTGGTGCTAAGCATAGGGAAAAGTGGCCCCTCACCCACCCCATGGCTGGTGCTTCCTGCTGCAGGTGCTCGCAGCCCACGCGGGGCTGTCTGGAGCAGGCACAGGCAGTCCCATGTGGGCTGTGAGCGGCTGCAGCATGGGGCACTGGCCACATAGCGAGTGAGGAGCTGTTCTTCCCCATGCTCAGCACCAGCTGGTAACCCAACCCCACTGCCAGCCTGGCAGTGGGGCCGGGTTACAAGGTGGTGCTGACCGTGGGGGGTGGGGAAAGCAGCCCCTTGCCTGCCCCATGCCCCGTGTCCCATGCTGCAGCCACTCACAGCCTGTGTGCCGCTGCTTATGCCTGCTCTGGACAGCCCCGCATGGGCTGCAAGCGGCTGCAGCAGGGAGCGCCAGCCATGGAGCAGGCCAGGGGCCACTTTTCTCTGCACAGGGAAGGAGCCCAGGGAAAAGCTGAGTGTGGGGGAAAAAGCCACCCCTCATCTGCCCCATGGCCAGTGCTCCCTGCTGCAGCCGCTCACAGCCCGCACAGGGCTGTTTGGAGCAGGCTCAGGCAGCCCCATGCAGGCTGCGAGCAGCGGCAGCACAGGGTGCCGGCAATGGGGCAGAGAAGGGGCTGTTTTCCCCCCTGCTCTCCTTCCCTGCCCAGGGTCCCCCCTGCCTTACTCCCCTCCATCCCCCCGACTTACCTGTGGTTCAGGCACGGGACAGCCATGTGCTTCCATGCCAGAAGCCCCAGCCATGCTAGAAGCCCCGCTGGGGGGCAGCCCGCTGTTGCTGAAGCCTGCTTGCCTTCCTCTGGGTCCTACTGCCCTTGGTTCCTGTCATTTTTACAGGAACCAAGGGCAGAGAAATATTAATTTTCTACATTTTTTAGGGGCCCCACGGGCCGGATAGAATGGCCTCATGGGCCGGATATGGCCCACGGGCCATATTTCGCCCACCCCTGACATAAACAGACTTATTGAATCAGACAATGCTCTTCTTCCCCACACACCTCCATCTAGAGATACATACACAAACATAACTTAAAAGCAACTATTACAAAAATTACTCCCCATTTATTTTGACAGTGACCAGCCTGAGACAATTGAAACAAGTGTGGAAAGCCTCTATAATGCAGCTCCTTAACTGTGTAAAATCACAGGGGGCCATTTCCATCTCATTTAGCTGGTGAACATCTTATATTCACATGTTTAAGAAATGATCAGCTTTGCAATTTAAAAAAAAAAGTCTCTTCAATCACTTGCCAATGCTTAATATTTTAACTTATTTTTGAATTGGCAAGTAAATGGTAAATTTATATAATCTTTAAGCAGCTTAGTACAGCATGGACAAGCAGATTGTGTTACATTTTCATGGCAAATGTTTGAAGTGGTACTACTAGGTAGTACAATTATAAATGATAATTTTATTCCTGTAAATGCCTAGTCTTTTTTTTTTTTTAAAAGGGAAATTATAGTAAGATTCTATATAGGACCAGGCCACAAAGTCTGGTTCAGGATCCTAAATTCCAGAATAGTTGGGAAGAAGGAAGCTCATATATAAGTTCATATAATATATTTTAGCCACAGTTTTCTTATGTTTGAATTCAGGTTTTTGTCTACTAAGCTCAGTTCTCAAAGCTGTATTTTTAATTACACACAGCAAGAAAATATTTCACTATATGTTGTGTAAGAAAAATATTTAAATCATGCTGCTTTAACATCTATTGTCTTTTATTTTCTCAGGATGTCCTCTTGTTCTTGTGCAACTGCTATTCCTAAATGACCTGGGGAACAGCCTGATATAATTAAATTTTAAATTAGATGATCATAATAACTGTGCAGTCATTGTCAGTGGATTTAAGCAATTTAGGGAGATTTTTGAGATTGTTGCAAATTTTGAGTCTTTCAAGCAAATACTCAGAGGTTGGAATAGGTTCCCCTAATGTATGTGTTTTAGCAAATCTAAATAAATAATCTTGAATTGTTTGAAACACATCAAACTAAGCTCACCATTCACATCTCAGATGCAGGCTCACTACTATACTTGAGGATTTGACATGTCCATCTAAGTGGAACCTCTGGTTTACCTTATACAGCACTAAACAGCAAATCTAATTACTGTGCTTCGATGAAAAATGTCCATGTCAAATCAACTGGACACTAGAGACAAGCACTGAATGTTTGTTCCAAGTCCAACCAGTGAAAAAACAGAATCTAGCACTAGTGAATTTAGAAGTCCAGTAATAATTTCTTACTTTCTACTGCATAGCAGAAATGGTCAAAAATGTCAAGGGCTCACATAATTTGGGCAACAAATGAACTGTGTGACCCCAGTTTACCATATACACTGCTAAAGGAAAATGCACTGATGCATATTAGTATAGGAAAGTGTTGCATGTTAAATAGTAATAGGACTCAAAGCAATTCTCAGACTTGTAATAAAGCAAGAAACTAATAGCAAAAATAATGGCTCTCTCACTGCAGAGGTGCCTGCTTTTCAGTAACAAGCTAAGCAGAGCAATAGCTATGTATCTTGGCACTCGTCAGAATGGTGTGATGGCGATAGATTTCATAGACACTAGGGTTGGAAGGAACCTCAGAAGGATCATCAGATCTAGCTCCCTCCCAAAGGGCAGGAAGTCTGCTGGGGTCAAATGAGCCCAGCAAGGTAAGCATCTGAGTGCATCTTAAAGGTGCCCAGAGTAGGTGCTTGCACCACTTCCAGGGGGAGTCTATTCCAGACTCTGGGGACTCCGCTGAAGAGCCGTATAGAGACCAGATGAGGTTCTGGGAGAGGCAGGTGTATCTGTGCCACTGTAACATGCTGCAACTGTAATGAAATTCCACATGTAATGAAGCCAAGTCTGAAAATCTTTCAGGTAAAATTCACCCCTTGTTAGGTGAACTTTTGGTGGCACAAAGCTTGGACTAAGTGCTCCTAGCATCTTATCTACATTTTTATGTTTCTTATGCAGTATATAGGCACAGAGCTGGCCCTCTACACATCAGTAGATTTTACCTTCTGTGAATAAAATACATTCTCTGAAAAAGGGATCCATTATAATTCTATACAGTGCTTGGAGAAAGTGCTATAAATCAATAAATAATCATAATACTTCTTACACATTCCACCTCCAGAAAAGGTTATGTCGGTATGTTAAAGACACTCTTTGAGAACCCTAGAATGCATTCATTGTTTTTTTATTCATTTAGGTGTTGTGGTAGATACTTACATGGCGTTGCCACCACTCATAAAATACTGCAAAAGCTACATTTCCAGAGGCAGAGGGTAAGAGGGCCATATTTTTTTAAAATACCTCATTTGAACCTTTGCCATCAAAACAACATGTACTATTAGTAGCTATGTCATCAAAAATATCTTGACAGCAGTTATGTTACCCCACACTGGACCTCCTTTCCACTTCATTGTATTGATTGACTTAATATTTTTCCACATTATACATAATCAGCCTTAAAAGACCGACTGTCTTAAGAAGCTTCTCCATTATAAAAAAATGTAATGAGCAGATATTGCTGAACACCTCTCTAGTACTCATTGTTTGTCAGAACATCTTTCATACTTAGACCTGCCACATCTCCAAAATAAAGGTCTATTACTCCAGCTTTTACTCTGACATGTGATAGCCCAACGGGATTATGCAAGCACTTGAGGCAGCAGAATCAGGTCCCAAACCTTGCTTCTTCCATTATAAGACAACAGGATTGTACAATGGAAGAGAACACCTAGCAATTAGATTCTAAGAGCCCTCAACTCCCACTTAAATCCGTTGAGGTTGAGAACACCAGCATTTTGCAGGATTAGGTAGTTGGTACAATTTGTATGGTCACTGGCATACATTTTCCTGTGAAAATAATATAAACCTAACCCTCATTAATCCAATCTGTGGGAAAACACCTCTTACAAAAAGTACAGGTTTTTATTGCAAGCACTATAGTTGCTGCCTGAACTCCTGTTTAACCATGGTAAAAACTGAATTTTCTCTACTTTGGACCACAGCGTAAGTTATTTTACAGAAATATTTCCCTAGTTTTGGAGTTACAGAAACTGCCTTTTGTTTCTTTAGAAACAGGCCAAGAATTAGAGGCAAGGCCACAAAATATTTTGTTTTATTACAAAACCACCAAAACGTGATTTCTCACCAGTTTAGCTGGCAACAAAAATATTTCACACAGCAGTACCGTGTACGGATGCTCTCCTGGGGAAGCTTAGCTACATTAACTTTGGCTGAGATTTAGGATTATTTCTGGAAGCTTCAAAAGCATCCAGGGAAAGTGCATTTCACTTTTATTCATATAAACAGTATCTCTATTTATTAAAAAAGTGAAAAATGGCTTCTCTTCAACATCAAATGGCTTTGACAATAAAACTGCTACCATACTGGGGTCTTGGGGGACCCATGAAATCTTTTGATAAATGGGGACTTAGATGATGAAGAGATGATTTGAAGCCTTTGTAAAGGATGCTTTGGGTTTCTGCCCCTAGAGCACAGTGAAGCAAAAGCTGGTACATTCTAAAGCTAAACTTTGCAGCACGCACCCATTTGTGCCCTTATGTCCTAGCAGAGGAATGGATGTGCTCACCTGCATGATCCTTTCTGTCTCAAATTACTAAAATGCAAATTACTAAAAGTCTGAATAAGGCCCATTTCTTGCAGTAAAAAGAAGTGATAAACAGGTCTGGCTTCCTATCCTCCAGACTGATTGAGCGTATGTTGGGATCTCACTCAAGTCAACAAGTCAACATGGTTAAGTGCTTTGCCAGGTAGGGATGCTTTGCTGAATTGAGGTTAAGAGCATTTCAGTAGTCCAGGACTACACAGTGGAACAACTCACATGCTTAATATTAAGCTTGAGCTTACATGCTTTGTTGTATAGAGATGGATTTTAGTCAAGTTCAAAATCTACATTACTGTTTTGCTGAATCAATGTCTTAGAATAAAGTGTAATGAACAAAAAGGCCTAACTAGGGATGGAAAAACAGTAGTGGGGTAAGAAAGCAACCATTTTCCTGATAACTTCACTATTATTGAAAACTTTAAAGTTTAATGGACTTGAATGGACCATCAGCTCTCACTCAAAACAACGCAATAAGAATTCCAATAAAAAAGAGAAAATAGATATCTAGGGCTGACCAAAAAGGCCCACAAAAACCAAGAGAGCCTTTAACAGTCACAGGGAAGATCTTCTGCTGGTGTAAACTGTTAGAGCTCCATTTTCATGGTGCATTAACAATTTACACTGGCTGAAGATCTCCTCCAGATGTTTGCTCTGGGAGCAGACAGCAACTCATGGTATGAATGTCAAGCAAAGATCCTTTAATGTTTCCTGCCAAATACATTTAAAGCATAAATGTTTGAACTTTGTAATCTCTATTTCTCTATCCTTATTCACTCCAGCCTCTTTTCTCCCATCATGACCGCAATAAACTACAGGAGCACCATGGATCAATTCTACAAGGTGCTGAAAATTCACCGAAGTGAACAGTCCTGCTGACCTCAGTGTGCCTAAAATTAACAAAGGGCTCTAGATCCAAACATTACACTTTGGGATTATGTCTCATCAGAAGTAGTTAGACAGAGTGGGGCCAGACAGAGTTCAAAGCCCACCCATTCCAGCTTCAGCTGTGTGACATGCAACATTTCTTGATCATACTTTTGCCTTCAATCTCTTGTTTTCATCTTTGGAAGCTTCAGACTGTGGTCATGATATTACAGATCAGTTACATGAAAAAAAAAACCCTACCTAGACAGGATTTCTGAATCTTATTCCCTTTTGTATAGGTTAATTACAATATCAGCTATTAGATCATGTCATACAACAAATAATACAAGTTAGGGAGCACTAAAAAGGGAAAATATGGAGATAGTTTTTGGTATCAAATATTTCCACATATAAAGGGTGCATCTACACAAAATGTTTACTGTGGAGTTGCCTAATCAACTCCACAATAAACGTCTTGGCATCTATATGTGTGGCCATATTAGGCCTCAGGAAACTAAAACTCTACAGCAGGGTAATACTTGTAAATATGAATACTATCCTGCTGCAAAGTTTTTTACTCTGCAGCACTGCACGTGTAGATGCTGATGTGGCTGGCTGGGGCACAAGCATGCTTCAGTGTGGGAACTGCCTCTCCACAGCACGACGAGCTGGGTCAAAGCAGACCCAGGCTGGCAGGCTGACCCCCTGGGCTCCCTGCCAGCCCGAGCTGCTCCTACCTGGCTTAACATGCTGTGGTCCTGGGCACACATGTAAACACAGCACCTGGGAGCAATAAACTTTGGGAGCAATAAACTCTGGCATGATGTGTGTCAGAGTTTGTTTATTTGCATTAATTGCACATGTAGATGTGCCCAAACACTGGTATCTAATATCCTCTTCGTGTTTCTCAGTGTAAACTTCAACTAAAGCTTTTGTATTCACATGACCACTAGGGGCCCTGCAAGTACTTCAGCATGAGGGTTTTTGGCACCTATACATAACAAATTATTGAGATAGATTTTTCTTTCTTTTTTTCTTTTTTTTTTTAAAGAGTAACTGATTGGGGAAGCACTGCTTTACTGTGCTTAAATATAAACAAAAGTCTTAATTCAGTCCCTCTTTTCACAATCTATATACACAGATAAACATTGGCAATAAACACTTTTAGGTGCTAACTACATGGGATTTATGAATGAGAGAGGGAGTGTAAAGTAGTGGAGGAGAGAGCTCACACAAGTGTGTGTTGGATATCAAGAGGAATTCAGAGCACCCAATATTAGTTAAGACTGAAGTAGCCACAAGCAGGGGTGGATCCAGAGGAGGCGTAGTAGCACAGCTGCAACACCCTTTTGGATAGGAGCACACAGCGAGAGCCTCTGAGGACTTTTTAAAGTCCCTAAAGCAGATGAAAATCCTTCTTCCCTTCTTCCCCTTGGTGCTCAGAGGCATGTCACCTCCCCTCTCCTGTTTTGCTGCTGCTTTCCTCACTGTCCTGGGGATGGGGAAAGCTCCAGGGCTACTTTTGCTTGCTGAGCTGGGCTGTACGGGGCCTGAGTTCACCTAGGGATGGAACAGCAGCAACAGCACAGTGGGAGAGGGTTCCCTCTTCCTGCTTGGTCCCAAGGAGAAGACTTGGTGGGGGGGAACCTTTTTACTGCTGCCTAGTCCCCATCACCATGTGAACCCAGCCTCTGCACAGCCTTGCTGGGATGAGCACAAGCAGCTCTGGAGCTTCAGCAGCAATGGGGGAGAGGACATGTCTCTGAGCCCCACAGGGAAGGGAGGGGATGTTTTCACCTGCTTTAGGGACTTTACAGTCCATGGAGGCTGGTACCGGCACCAGTGAGGGGAGAAGGCTTGGAGCATAGGGGGGCAGCTACCCCTGCAGTGTGGGGTGCTGCCCCCACACCGCTCTTTGGGAAATCTTAGATCCACCCCTGGCCACAAGTGATTTGTAAAAGAAATCTGCATTATTTCCTTGTGGCATACCATCACGTGTTCCTTCCAGGACAAGCCTTTAGGAGAATAGCTACGTGCAGGACTGATTTGTTCTGTTCATCCACCTGTATACTCAGGTACCTTGGTAGCTAATGGGGCAATCTATTCAATGTTCATAAAGAAGAAAAAAATGTTAGAAGCTTTTCAAAGAATTATTAAAGTCACTTCTGTGCAAAACAACATGATTTTAAGTTTTCCTAGCTTAAGATCTTTCCAGGGCAGAATCAACGGTTGTGTGACCACGGGAAAGGAGACATTTCCAGAGGTACGAAGACAGGAAGGTAGGAAGGTGTCCCTGCTTTCTAAATCTTGTGGCCACAAACCAAAATCTTGACACGTATGGGAGCTCTGGAATACAAATCTTTTGAGATGTGCAGGCCCCAGAGTCAGCCAGTGATCTGTGCACAGCTCAGATAATACTTTGGCATTAAATTACTTTCTTCCAGAGATCTTCCATGTGTCAGGTATCCAGGTTGCAGCTGTATTGGTCTACAGGAAAAGGCAATCAGGACTCATAGTAGAGATGGTGTCTTTTATTAGACCAAGATTTTTGCAAATAAATTTCTTTAACTGCAAGCTTTCGGGTACAAATACCCTTCATCAGGCACTGAAGAAAAGCTCTTTTCTCCAATGCCTGATGAAGGATGTTTGTGCCCGAAAGCTTGCAATTACTTTTTGGGGGTTTTTTTGCAAAAATCTTGTTGTTCTAATAAAAGATATCATCTCTACTGCAAGTCCTGATTAACTTTTCTTCCAGAGATGCGTTTTAACTGTCCATGAGGTGCACATGACTCAGAAGGTGATGTTTGGCTACCCCTGCCAGAAGGTATATTCAACTCTGCAGCACAAATAGCAGGATAGTGAGCCTCAAATGTATCACTGATTTTTGGCCATCCTAAGCCTCAAGCCAATGCAATTTTGAGGCGTAAAATTCCACAATGAGGAAAAAAGAAACATGTTAGTGGCTGTGCTGATTTAACAATAGCATTTGTTTGGTGCTGTTTAGAAGCTGAGAATGAAAGTAGTAGTCCTGGGGAGATGGATTAATGGGCAGAGTACAAACGAGGCAGTCAGTGATGCATGATGCATGCAGTTTATTACATGATTATCATTGCTACATATGGCTGATAACATAGATGCTTGGTTCTCAGCCATTAAAACCTGACTAGAAGCAAAGAAGAGAGTCTCTTTTATTCACTTACACTTCTGATCGTCTCATACTAACAAAGACCATCATACTCCTCTCCCACAACACACACATGCATCCTTAGGCAACTTTTTAAAGGCAGAAATTGGAGGTTGTTCACATACAGTCACTTGAATCCAAAGAAATGCACAACATTCAATTCTCAGAAGTAAGTTATCCAAGTACTGAACATCATTTTGACTGCATGATTGTTACTAAAAATCAATAGGGGACATGTTTCTTATTTATAAAGCACCACTTCATTTCACAGTAATATCCCCAAATATTGCAGTATCACTATTGTTAGCTATCATGCTTTGGGCATAACTTCTATAAATACACTCATTTTAGAAAGGCAAGACTAGAATCCTGCAAATCTTGGAAAAGAATTGAACTGCTTACTGTATGATAAAAGATTTATTATCCTTGGATTTTGATTTTAGATACAGAAGATACAGATAAAAGGAATCTTATCTGATGCAGGGCATCAAATGTCATTTAAGCAGATGAAATAGCACATCTTCCTCAAGTTAAATCAGGACAAGGAGTCTTTCATCTGTTCAGATTTTTATTTTGATAAGAGTAGCAGAAACAAAATCAATGAACAAATAAAAACTGCCACTTCCTTTGAAAAAGTGTAAGTAAGAAATTATGACCAATCCCTTCACTGCCCCTACTCCCTCCCCCCAAATAAAAAATGCTGGGTGAGATTCCAAACCAGTTAAAAGTAAAAAAAAAGTTTCTTATTGACACATATCAGCATCTTCCAATGATAAAGAAAAAACAAACCAAGTATTTCAGTACAGGCTTATTCTCAGTTTGGAGGATAAATTTTAAAACATTCACAAGATCACACCTATTACTTACACCACTCCTTCAATCAACAGATTTTCACATGCTGAAAGGTTAACATTGTTATGCCTGTTTTTTAAACAACAGATGGGGGAAACAGCCCCAGCTAAGTGAAATGATTTTTTCAAGATCACACAACAAAGCTGGGAGGGGTCTGCCAATTCCCAAGACCATGCTTTCTCTAGTGGTTGGTGCTGCCTTCCCTATCTAACCACTCACAGGGCCATATCCTTTTGCAGCGTCTAATATATTTTGTCTATTTTTTCCCAAATGTAAAATTTTGTCCTTATATTAAGCACTGTAGCACAAATCCCAAAGCATATTAGATATATTTCAAGTGACTATTTTATTTATAAATGTTTTCTTAAGTATGCATTTTCTTCTTAGGTGCACAAGACTATTTATCTAATCCATTTTCTTGGCTTTAACAATGGCCAAAAGCCAAGGCAAAAAGCAGTATAACAATATACAGGATGTTGCAAACTGCAGAACTGACAGTGAGGTCTGGGCTCTATTCTAAGGTGAAACTAAACAAGTCACTGAACCTCTCTGAGGATACATCTACAAAAGTGACAGCCATATAGTGTAGAGATACCTGTCCCAGCTTTAAATGAGCTAGGTCAGATACCAGTAGTAGCCTGTACAGATCAAACTATCCTGCTGAGAAGCCTAATTACTTTACTGGATCTCACCTTCAACGTTTGCAAAATAACTGCAAATCCTTGGACAGAAGGTGCCACAGAAATACAAAACTAACCTTATGATACTGTATGTGCAGATCCTTGTGCTCTAGTTTCTGGTTGAGGAAAAACTAGCTATTGAATTGCCACATTAATATTTCAGAAAGCTAGCAATACACTGAAAACGTCCCACCTTACTCTTCCTTTTAGATGGTCTGGTTCATAATTAGTAAGATGCTTTAGAACATATCATGGCTGAGTAATACATTTCACAAGGCTGCTGGAAATGCTCGGTTCTGCTTCATGTTTTGCTGCGCACACAAGTTGGACATCAGTTATAGCATTACCACACAAAGCACAGTCTGTGGGGTCTCGTTGACTAATGCTAGAAAAGATCCACTAACACAGAACCCCATTCAGGTTTTTCACCATCAAAATAACACCCAGCTAGAAACTCACTAGATTTCATTTTAAGGCCAAGGGTGTCACATTAGATCTATCTTTCTTTACAAGAAGGCATCAATAATTGGATTAGTGCAGCACCAGAACTGCAAGAAACCTGTGAGAAGTTTGCCTATCCTTTGAAGAGAAAATACCAATCATTTTTCTCCTTTGACAAATACCTGATGACCTGCAATGTGTAATCTATGATATGCTATGGTAGCTGATGAAACTTGAACCTGTTGCTGTCATCAAGGACACATCTGTAAACAAGATTGTGGCACCATATATTTTATAAAGTAGACAGCTTCATAATTAACAAATAAAATTAAAAAAGGAGAGAGGCAGACTGCTTTCAGGAACAGTAAGAAAAGAGGATTTAGTTCTTGTCTTATTTACTTTTGACTACTGCAGGACTGGTCTGAACTTCCCCTTTCTCTTTATCTGTCAGAATGATCTGTTAAAAACTTTTAGTTGGAAAAGCTGCTAAGATATGTAACCCAACAGCATTACTTTGTTCCCATCAGGGAAATCTCTTATCTGCATTGCAGGTCACAACAGTTCTTTGAAAAGAAAATACACACCATATTTTCAAGTTGTGAGAAAACGCATCTAATGATTGTGTAGCGGGTTATTCAAGATGATTTAAAATCTAAGTGATAATGAAATGACCTCATAACTTTGTGCTGTTGGGTTATGATGGGCCAGTTTAGTAAACAGAATAGTTCCAATATTACATGGGAAAATAATCAGTATTTTATTCTAATGGGTAAGAAAGTGTGTTATTAATTATCAAAATACGTAGAATTCTATGAAGGACACTGTACTCCCAGCCATAATGCTTTTCAGAAGTTGTAGGCATGGAGAATTCCCCCCCCCTTAATGCCTCTAGCCTTGTAGGTGGTCTTTTCTATGGTTCTAATGATGGGTCTGTCAGAGTGATTTATGGCATGTGTCCATGCCTCTGTTTGCTCCTTCAGCTTAGGGTCAGCACTAGCTTCTAGCACACTGTGGTTGTTCTTAATGCTTACTCAGTAACCTTACAAACCAAGATTTTTATATATTGTATTTGGTTCTGTCTATCTTAGGGTTTTCAATAATGGTTGTCACCACAATATTTATACTTCTATATTTTCTTTGTCGGTAAAGCATGAGCTTCCACCACTAAACATCTCTCTTGCCTATATATACATACACATTACATTTTTTATACATACACATGCCCAAACCCTAAATGGCTTTTTACAGTATACATTCTGCTTATTTTCCCCAAGTTCTCTGTGACTGAGTACCTGATCCATCTCCAGTTAATGTCAAGGTAAAGGCTTTTGTCCGTTTAACAGGAATCTTATCCAACTCTTTTTGTCCAACATGTGAATAAATTGTGAATTCCCCTGCATGGGTGTGCACAGGCAGGTGAGAAGGCACAGGACAAATCTCTTCCACATCCCCTCTTTGCTGGGCTAACAGGGTACTAAAGGCCTACTGCTAAAAGAATATCCTGAGCTGTGCTGAAGCATCTCCACTTAATCCACAGGACATTATACCTACATCAGTGTGATGCAGGTAAAATGCCTCTGGAATTTGAGGTTCCCCCCACACCTCCTGAAGGTGACAAGCAAACAGGGAAAACCAGGGCTGGGCTCTCAGAGGGAGGCACTTTGGGATGGGACTGTCTCTTTTATTTTCCTTGCTAATACCGTAATAAATCAAGTTTGTTACTACTTGTGTCACTGGGGTATGAAATATGTTCTTATATTTTATTTACCATTTATTTTGGCCCAGTCTGGCTTTACCTCATTAATAAAAAGCTTTTCTTCTAAGAACAGTGAACTACCTTGGAATATCTGATAGGACTGGTTTATTGTGCCTTTGTTCAAAGATTTTCTGACTCTACACAGTAGTAAGGGAGCTGCTGCAAGGCAGTTGGAGGAAAAATAGAGAAGTATCATTAACTTCCTTTGTTTTAATTAAATTCAGGGGTTATTTATTTATTTATTTTTGTTCTTTTTTTAAAAGACACATGGAGCCAAATCCTATAGTATTTTTGTAAGCACAACTCTCACTCAAGAAGCTGGCTTGTACACATGCATACATTATTGGTTTGATCATCGATTTCATATTCATGTAATGCTCCCACTGAAAATCAATAAAATGTTAAAATACATGATACATGAAAATGCAAGCATTTTGGAGGTACTTCCCTTAACAGTCATGCTTAACCACTACCTGAGTGTGTCACGGTCTAAACCAAATGACACCCAAGCAAGCAAGCACAGAACAGAGTGCAGCAATGAATAAAATTATGAGTTGTTAAAATTTCCAGGAAGTGCCTATGTCTTGATTCATATTTTAATCAGCGCCAAAAGCAGACAGAAGGAAGCTTGGTCTGTTTGTGGTAAAAGACAAATATTTTAGCCAATGAGAAACCTAAAAGGCAATGTATGCTTAAAACAAGAAAGAAAAAGAAACCCTGTGTTCATATTTGTCTTGTTCTACAGCTTTAGAGAACCTATATGCAGGCAAGAGGACATGCAGGGGCATGCAGTCCCATGTATCCAAACCCCAAGATGGCTAGGTGTTAGTCAGCTGGCTAAGGCAGGTATATGTGAGGTGTTGCTATAACCCACTTCACAAAATGAATCACCTGACATTTATGAGAGTCCAAGACAGAATCAAGTTCTCACAGAACTGGTCTCCCTAGCCATGATTTCTGTCTCTCTCCTTCCCTGGTTTTGGGTATATCTGCACTGCACTCAATTGACCATTAGCCAGCTGGGGTGCCCAATGGCTTTCCTCTACTGGTTCTTAGGCTGCTTCAATTTTAGTGGGATGAAGGAAGCAGTTCCAGGTGGTCTGCTCCAGGATCAAAGGAGGGAAAGCTGGCTCAAAATCTCCCTCTCTCCCCACTCTATCACACCATATCTTCCTTAAAACTTCCTCACACCTCTAAACTAAACCCAGGAAGTAGAAAAGGTGATACTCAGTATGAGACTGTTTCTGCTTCTTTTCTAGACCTGGGGGAAAGTATTTTGTGCCAGATTCGTATAACTACCATCTCTTGTCAACTATACAATTGGCCTGATGAAAGACAACGCCAAACCAAATAGTGCTTCTTGCAAGACTATTATAGCCACAATCACAATGCAACACTACTTAGTAAAGTAACGCAGAGCACCAAATAAACATTTTGATACACCTGCACAGTCACTAGTGAACTGGGACGGAAGCATGACAAAAGTTTCATGGCCTAAAGTATTTGCTCTTTCCATGGTTTTAGGAATGTGTCTGACCATAACCACCAGCCAACAGGGAGCAAGAAGGGTATCAAGGACAGGAAAAAAGAAGAGGAACCACAGAGGGGAGAAAGCTTTGTTGCCTCAAGTTGCCAATTACCTCTGCCGTAATGTGACAGCCAGTGATCTAGATAGTGAAAATGGCACTCAGCTTGATTCCAGAGGGGATGTCTTCCTTCCTTCCTACTTTTCCTCAACCGGTGACCTCTGGAACAACTAACCAGAGATGCAAAACACATCAGCAGGCAGCCACTACAGATCCACAGTGAGTCTGCTATGTAGGAAATGGGAAGGCAAAATAGCAGAAAAGCAAAGAGAGATGGAGTCAGCCAGCAGCTTAACCCCTGGCCTGGAGCCAAGATCTAGCTCCTGGCACTGTGGGGAGCCCCACAGGCCGTGGCCCTGCACACTAGATTGGGCATATAGGGCAGCACGGAACCTGATATTAGCATGTAGGACTGGTGGGGGCAGTGCAAGGCTCTGGAGGCTGATCCTGGTGTGTGGGTTCAGGTGGTGTGGGGCCCTGGAGCCTGATCCCAGCACAGAGGGCTGGGTGGGGTGACATGGGGCCCCAGAACCTGATCCTGACACACAGGGCCCAATCTTTCCATGGAGAGCCAGGCAGGGGTGGCACAGGGCCTGATCTGACCCAGGCAAGCCCTGCACCATTTACCTGGCTTGCAGAGCCAAAACTTTGAACAGCACTGGGCTAGAGAAACAAGTTGATGAGGTATGGGAAGGAAAGGGTAGAAAGTGACAAGGAAATGCAGGCGTGCAGTAAATGACATGGCAGCATCAGTTATATTTGAGTAGATAACTAAAATTGTGCACAGAAGTGGTCCAGTCGCATATTGCTCTGCCTGGTTAAGCTACTAAAAGCATTGGCCTTGGTGTGGACTTCTCCAGCTTGTAGGCCAGAGAAAGACTCAATGCTGTCACTTCCTTTTCATTCATTTTCTGTTTCAGAAGTTATACCGCACTTGCATGACATTAGTGGGCCCAGGACTCCAAGTATTGTCCCAGGACATTACAACACTCCCCATCATTTAAATTATTACCATTTTATGCTATTGCTGCTGTGCCTTGCACAAAAGAATTGTATCCATCTGTCATTGCTTCCAACAAACTCAATTCAGGGAGCAGATTTCCAGAATTAAAAATAAATTATCATATTTACCTCACTCCAAGATGAGTCTGAATTTCAGATAACCCCCCAGTAATTAGATTTTATACATGGACAATTTAAATGTTATAATTTGCCAAATATAGAATCTAATGATTGGAGGGTCACTTAAAAATCTTTCTCCCTACTATTTCAGAGGGTAAAGCAGTGACAGGGGGGCAGGTGGTAGCAAAAGTAGAGAAGGCAGTTGGAAAGCAGGTGGTGGAGGGCAGCAAGGGGGGGAGGGGTCAAGCAGCCTGACCCTTGCCCCCACACACCTTGATCCCTGCTGCCTATCCCCCACCACTTGCCCCCACCCTCACTGCCTATCGCCCCTCATCCCATCCCCCTGCTACTTGCCGTCCCCCCTGCTCGCACCCCCTGGCACCTGCCATCCCCCTGGTGCCTGCCCCCACCCGCTGTCTAGCCCTCCCCCGAACTGTCTCATACTTGAATCAAAGATAAGGGGCTTCCCCGCCATGCTAAATGGGCAAAAAGCCACATCTTGGATTTGAGTAAATATGGTATTTCTCCTCTTCTGTCTGCATGTTATTACATGACCATAGTCACTGTGGCTTTTAATTCCTTTACCATTGTGGCTTATGTTGGACCCTATAATAGCATAAAATAAAACAACATTCCACAATGTCTGGAAAAAGGAAGATGAATGTAAATCCAAGTATTAGCCAATTTACCTTAGAACCCAGATGTGTGTAAAGAAAGAGGCTCAAACTCCTTTCACATACGTTTTTCAGACAAATTGATGGGGTTGGCATGTATGCTGTTCATAGAGAGTTGATGACCCTATTTTGCAAATATAGGGCCTACACTGATGTCAACCACAGAACACCTACTAACTACGGTGGTTGCTGCATCAGGTCCCTAACAAAAGGGCAAACTCTGTTTAATCAGTAGGTGTTAATGATGTGATCTGATGATCTTGAGAGTGGTGCCATAAAGAACGTGAGATAACTGCCTCTGTTTCCATTACACTCTCCCACTCACACACAAGTATTTCATATTTGAGGACTTCCTATACCTGCAAGTGAAAGGCACCGCCATAGGCATATATATATATCACCCCAGTATTTCAACATATTTATGGCAGACCTTGACGTCCATTTTCTCCACAGTTGCCCTCTGATCCCCCTGGTATACCTCAAGTGTATTGATGCCATTTTCATAATACAGACTGATGGGAAACAATCTCTAGATAAATTTCACTAGGACTTTAACAACTCCATCAAACTAACTCTGGAATACTCCACCTAGTAGATTCATTTTCCAGACACAACAATGAAGGTTTGCAATGGCCACATTACCTGCACATTGTATTGAAAACAAACTGATCACCACAACTACCTTTGCACCACCAGCTTTTACTATAAGCATGTCACTAGGTCCACCATCTCCAGCTGGGCTCTACATTACAACCATGTCTGTTCTGATCCCACTGATCAGGATGCATACCTTAAGGATCTGAAGCAGGGATTCCCACAATTATAATACAATTTCAAAACTGCTGTTGCTCAAATAAACAAAGCCAGACTCAGACCTCACTCTGACCTGCTACAATACCAACCCCTGGACAATAGCAACAGAATCCCTCTGGTTGTCACCTACAGCCCCCAACTTGAACACTTTAGACATATCATTAGTGATCTCTGACCCCTCTTGCAAAAAAATGATCATTTCAAGGTAGCCATGGGGCACAAATCTGTCCTGGCTTATAGATGGCCCCTCAACATCAAACATCATCTCAAGCGTAGAAGATACGTAGAGGGGGCACCAGGGGGCATGTGCACACCCTGAGATTGGCCTCTGCAGGTGGTTGCCACTCACCACCTGCCCCTCCACCCCCTGCCTTGCCATCAGTGCAGCTGGCGATGTCTGCGGGCCGTCCCTGCTCACCACCCCTCTTCCCTCCATTGACACCACTGGAGGCAACTGCGGGCGGTCCCTGCCACTCACTGCCATGGTGCCCCCCCAGTCTCAGGAGGCACCAGTCATTCATGATCTCAAGTAACAAATTCATTGTGACAGGACCCAGCCCCAAGGGCAGCCGTGACAACTCCTGGCTCCTTGGGCACTAACTGCCCTTCTGGTCCTGTCAATGCCTCAGGGTACCAGTTGCTTTATGGGCTATTTGTGGCCTCCGTCCTCCCCTGTAGCCCTGCCCATGCCTTACAGATGTTACTTTGAGTTGCCTGCTAGGCCCTCTGGCCCATCCTTCAAACATTCCAGTCAACCTGTTGGGCCCCTGGTCCTGGCAAGGCTTTGTCTTCTCCCTGGGTCCATGGTCCTAATCCTTCCCCAGGCTTTGGCCCTCTTAGCTTAAGCCTTCTCTGGCCTCACCCTTCATCCTTGTAGGCTCCTGGCCCCAGTCCAGCTGCTGTAACTCTATCCCAGCCCTCAGTCTTCTGGATCCCTGGCCCCAGGTGGGGCTGATTCCACTGCAGCAGTTTTCCACTCTCTGGGTCCCTGACCCCAGGCTAGACTGCCTGACCTTGGCCTTAGCTCTCCCAGCCTTGGTCTAACACATCACACTAGCCTCAGGCATCTGGGTCCCTGGTCCCAGGCTAGGCTTGTCTGCCTGCTACTGAGTGCCCCTCCAGGCACCCCTCTGTGGCCTCTGCACCTCCCCTGTAGCTACAACCCAGTATCAAACTTAATCAGAACATAAACACAAGTCAAGCTGCTTCAACTAAAATTTCTCCCCACACTGGGCCATTACCTCACCACAAGTTACGAATCTCCCCTAGCTCCCTCCTTCTAACTATGGATCCATTGGGTGCTTCCCAGTCCATCCAATGCAGCCTTCTTCCCCAGGAGCTCCTCTCCTTGCAGCCTTCAGGTACTGGGTTTGTATGTCCCAAAGGCCCACCCCTTCCTGTTAGGTGGCTTTCCAGCCACATGTGCCTGTTGTGTCCCCACATCAACACAGACCACAACACAGACCATATCACTGGACTGAGTAATAAGGAGTATATAACATCCATGGTTCATTCACCTCCAGCTCTGCCAACGTCATGTATGCCATCACCTGCTTACAGTGCCACCCTGCTGTCTATGTTGGCTAGATGGGGTGATCTTTACATGTAAGAATGATAAACACCAATCTGACATCAGTGGCAGAAAGAAATAAAGGCCCTTGGCCAAACATGTAAACATCCCTGGACATTTCATTGCTGACCACAGGATTGCTGTTCTCAGGCAGCAGAACTTTAAAACCCAGTTTGCACAGGAAACTGCAGAACAAGAAACCATCCACAGACTGGATTGTATTAAGTATGGTTTAAACAGGAACTACAGATTTTTATCCTGTTACCTGGATTAGCTTTTGTGACCCCTTTGTTTCTAAATGCCCTTTGCTTCTCTCAGCACTGCCTCCCACATTTGCCCTCCCCCTGGCTCCTCTCCCTCCTCCCTTCCCATTTTTTGCATTCAGATCTTGAGAGTCTCATTCTGGACAGGTGGAAAGCACTTTATTGGCACAGTCCAATAGCACCTCATAATCTTCTCGAGACCTGCACACTGTGATTGCTCCAGGGGTCAGTTGGAAAGCATTTAACATAGAAAAATCCCTTTCGCTTCTGTCTTCTCTTTATGTACACTACATTAAATTTATCACCTGACTTTAATGAGGTTTACAGTCCAGATGAGATTGACTCCTGGGACTGCTGGTCCCTGTTCAATGGCTGTATAGCTGTGTAAACTACCACGGAGACTAAATTACCTGTTAGCGACAGAGAAGCAGGTGACTGCAGGATTCTCCTTCTCCTGTGTGAGAAGGGAGAAAAAGGTCACTGAGAGGGCAGCTCATAATAATGGAGTTACCTGCAGACTTGATCTGACCTGTGTGTATTACTATAGGGTTTTGCTTACTATCAGGTGCTGATTTCAAGGCAGACCTTGTATTTTATCTACCAGGAGCAAATAAAATAATAATTAATAAGATTTGGGCACAGCAGAGGGATCTGATTAATCTGATATTTCAAGAGGCAGTTCTCATGGACACACATAGCAAAGAAAGTCATGAGTAAATGAGGGGCATGAGGCCTCAGAAGCACTGTATATCACCAGCTGAGAGGAAAGCTGCCAGGTGTTTACCTCCTATCACAAGACACTTTAGTCTAAGGGAAGACTAAAAAATGCACACCATTTGCAATACAAGCGTGGGACGAAACTGCATTTTCTACTGGAAAGGAGAATTTTAGACTGATCAGGAAAATGATGTACATCTATTAGAACAGGCATAACTTGTACTGAATACCAGTCTTCCTTTTTAATAGTATCATCTGAAAAATCCTTGACGATGTATAGAACTATACACAGTACAGGACATCAGCTGGGGCAGCAGGGGACTGTTTCAGGGAATTTAAAATGCTCAGGAACATCAGGTATTTGATTTGGACTTGAACCTTGCAGTGTCTGAGTTCTCTGCTCAGTGTCAGTAAAGGCTGGACATTGGCCATTCCATAATGGGCAAATCGAGGCTATGACCCAAGGAGAATCTGGGCAGTAACAGGAAGAAGTGCTAATTGTGTTCCTCCTCAGTATGGGGACAAGGAAAGCTGCATGGTATGTCTAGGTCCACCGAGACACTAAATTTGAACTTGGGAGTCCTAGAGACAGTTTGTATATATAATGGGGGTGGGGGTCTTATGGGTCAGATGCTGAATCAGGCAGCTGGGTCTTAAATCCTGAATTTGTACAGGACCAGAGAGATTGTAAGGTTAATTGCATTTCATAATTAACTAAAAAAAGAGAACCACTGTTTTTGACATGTTTTAAATGCCTGCAAATCCACCATCATGAAAGGGTGCAAGTCCAAATAAGGTTCCCTGAATATCTGTGCAGATTAGAGAGGTATAGTTATGTAAGGATGTGGGGAAAATGTGGTTCCAATTACAGGCGGGAAAAAAGAATCAGGCAGGTTTTGTTGCTCGTCACAGTGTGATGAGCTGTCACTGTGAATCAAGCCTGTATAACCTAATACCAAATGCAGTAGAAGAACAAGGCACTGACAAGACAGTGGCAAGAGTGAGGAAGAGAGGGAGCTGGACTGAGGAAGAGAGTGAGTGAGATTAAGAGGACAATATTGTAATATATATAAAAGGCGTGAATGGGAATGAGCATTTGAAGAACAGGGAAGAAAATAATGACACAGAAAAAAATTGTGAAGGATAAACCATGAAGATGTAAAACTACATTCATAAAAGAAATTACCCTGGGAAATTTCTGGCCATGAAAACTTTTACACTAACAAAAAATTAAAGATGGATTTTCAAAAAGTGTTTACTGTTGGTTTAATTATATTCTGCTTTTTGTCAGAAATGAGTTCTGAGAGTAGAGTCAGACCAGCACTGAGCTTGCTTGAGAATCCTACCCCAAACATTCACTGCATTCTTATAAATTACCCTGGGGTAATATTCTCCAGGAAAGTGGCAATAGATGTAGCTAATCAAAATATAACATTTGTCCATTACTGGAGAGTTCCAGAAGTGTGGTGCAGCCCTAGATTTCTGCAATCAGAATACTCAGTGGCAGGTACCAAAGAATACAAAACCAAGAACAATTATAACGTGCAAAGTCCTACCATCTTGAGAAAACTTGTTTGTTGTCTACTACTGTATGCAACATATTATCACTAAGCCTAAAGCCCACACTT
Organism: Crocodylus siamensis; assembly: GCF_052110815.1. Taxonomy (NCBI): domain Eukaryota; kingdom Metazoa; phylum Chordata; order Crocodylia; family Crocodylidae; genus Crocodylus; species Crocodylus siamensis. Next base: position 149,828,126 of record NC_143397.1, read on the forward strand.
TCAGCAAAATAATAAAAAAATGAACCATACCCTAGAGCAGTGGTTTTCAACCTTTTTTCATCTGCGGACCCCTATAAAATTTCAAAGGGAGGTGCAGACCCCTTCAGAAATTTTGAATGGTGGTGCAGAGCCTTTTGAATTGTGAGTGTGGGTAGTCACATATTTTGATTGATCATGGTCATCTTTTGCAGATCCCTGAGACATGGCCTATGGACTCCCAGGGGTCTGTGGACCACAGGTGAAAACCACTGCCCTAGAACAAACAAGTATCTCAGGCTCCAATGCACTTTTTCTTCTGGTATCCTGAAAGGGGCGTAGCATTTAGGCAAGGAGCCAGGTTCACAGCTCTACAATGAACTCCTCTCTGTTTATCTGCAGAATGAATCCAGAAGAGGGAGTGGCACTAAAAGCTTCCCCACCCAATCCCACCAATGTGCCTCAACTCTGACCTAACGGGATCATTTCTAGGTGTGAGAAGGTAATTCAGACTTCACGCCTATTATGCCTCTAGTTTCTCTACTGAGATTGAACAAAAGACCAGTTCTGCTGGTAATAGCAACGATTTGTAAAGTTATCCTCTTGGAACTAAGACTACCAGTTTCATTTTGCACCAAGGTGACTGAACACTGACTTCAGTGATCCAACCTTGCCCTGGGTCCAAACCAGTGACCTCTAGGTAGAGGCTCAGCATTTCATTTCCAATCCATGAGCCCAAGTCTTTGGAAGGTACACTCCCCCTTATAGGATCACATAGGGGGAAAAAATAAGAGAGGAGCTATTCTCAGTGCAAAACTCTTTCTTCCTTGGTATATTTTTGATTCACAACATCATTCTGCTGTATTTCAGCACTGATCAAGTCCTGTGTATAACAAATGAAATATGTCCCACTGGACAGATTGTGAAGGCTCAGATCTCTGTTTATTAGCTCAGAGTGCACTGACTATTAGCTAGAGAAAAATACTGGAGCAATCAAAAAGAAAACTAAATAAAACCCACCTACACAGATTTCTCACAGTTGGCTCTGGACATGACTCACTGGATATGTATTAAGCATAGTGGGTGGGTACTTTAGTTTGTATGTGTTCCATTGTTTAGATGTGTTTTGTACTTGTTAATTCTGCCTTTATATTTTGGCAAAATCTAAAAAACCCCCAAATGCTTGGGTTACAAACATGAAATGCAGCTGCATTACCTCACCTGACTATCTTGGAATCAGGGTGGAATTCACTGAGGAGAAGGTTTATAGCCTATTTGGTCTACTAATGAAAATGCAAATGGAGGGGCACAAGTATTATTCAATAATTGAAAACAGAGATTACCTGACCATGGATGACCTCCTTTAAAGTTTTACCCACTCAAGAGGGAATCATTTTGCATGCTTTTGAGGCCAGATTTTCAAGCGTGCGTGACTACATTTTGTGCTCAATAACATTCACGAGACAAATAATTGGGCTTGTAGTTTGCAACACTCTATTAAGCCTAGTATAACAAGCCAGCAGGCAAAAATATATTAAATGCTGAACTTATAGGGCCTTTAAAACTAAAACAAAAAGCATGTGTTTCCAACAGACTGCAATACCACCGTATGCCTAAATATAAAAGAAAATGGTTAGTAATAAGCGTGTCCACTTGGATAAGGGCCTGTGGTAATTATCTTCATTTCTGTACTTTGAATACATTGCAATAAAGTATGTTTTTATTAACACTAAGATTATGTGTGCATTACTTTCTAGCCTGTAGCTCATGGAAAGAGGAGGATGAGGGCAGCATGAGAGAGATGAAGGATATGATGAATGGAGAAAAGGCATGTTGCATTTTACAGCATGACTAAGAGACTGACTATTTAACTGTCTTGTTTGTCTAGGGAGAACACAAGTGAGACTTTTTCCTGGCTTCAGTCAAAAACGTTTCAGGGCAGTATCTGTGATAATACAGGCTGAAGCAAGGAGAATCCTCATAAAAGCCACCCCCAGCCACACAGGAGTTTAGCAGGTTATATAGATAATTGGAGAGGTACACTTGGCTTGGGCTTTAATGAATAATATTGTTATAGACAGACATCCCTTTTATTGTCACAGTGCTAAATAATAATTTATTGCTTGAACTGGGGAAAGAATTTTAACATTAAAAGGTAACACTATAGGTTACAGAGGTTCTTAACCTCTTTGATAAGATGCTGTACTTAGCCACCTGTAACAGGTCCTGCACACCACAGCTTCCCTTGTGGCATTTCCTATTGTGTTTCAGGGGATGGATGTATTAGAGAGGTTGTTTCAGTGCTCTACTGCCATATGAAGAAGGCTGAGTTGTAAATGACTGAATAAGCTTCTTCTGTAGAAGACTAGAGACTGGAATGGGAACAGGCTCACAACTCTTTTGGCCATGGCTGCTGAGGTCCCATAAATTAAAAGCTGCTGGCAGAATGGACACTACTGCAACAGCTAACACCTCATCGCTGAAAACAGATTAGGGCAATGCCAGAGGTCCCTGTCTGCACTATTCTCGTGGTTTCTCACACTATGCTGTTGAGGGCCTGAAATGTTCACAACTCATACACCCTCTGACAGCCTACTCTTTAAATGATTTTTCTGCATATATCCCATGCTGTGACTAGAAACTTCGCAAAGACCTGTCATGGAGAAATCTGTGACCAGCAGGGCATCCCCACCAGCATGGATACAGAGTGTAATTCAGAGCAGCAACACTTATATTTCTATAGTTGAAATAAGGAAGGTGCTCCTTAATACACCAATATTTCTTGCTTTTCTTGTTTACTTCACACTTAAAATATGCAGCTTGCATGACCTTAAGAACACTCCTTAGGAGTGTTCAGGCTGAAAGGGAGTCCACATCAGCCAAAAATAAGCATGCTTGGCCTTAATAACCACTTTCTTTCAATCACAAGGGAAACACCAATGCTACCATTGTGTAAATCATTTTCCCTTAATGACTGCAATTTCAGTAGAAACTACAGTGGTTAACCCATTCATTGCTGCTGTCTACTGAAAAGCATCGTTAACACAAGGATTTGTGTAGGATCTTAGTATCCTCTCATTTAAAAAAAAAATTGTTTTTACATTAGGACACTTGTGGGATACACAAGTCATTCAAATTTTCCACTATATCACATACCACGCTTGTGTCTGTCCCCATTATTTGTTTAAATATGAAACAACACTTAACTCTGCAGTTGCAGTTTCCTGTTCAACGAATATTTAAATAAATGGCTCGGTTGGCTTAACAGAGCGCTACTGGTAACAGTGGAGAAACACATTTCAAAGACCAAAGAGAGAGAGGTAGTTAGCTGTGGCAGATTGAATTCAGGGCAGGGTTGCCCTGCAGAGACTAACTTATTCAAAAAGGCATAAGCTTTCAGAGGTGACAGCCTACTTTGTCAGATGCCACAGCTGTTGCTGCTGGGATAGCATCTGACAAAGCAGACTGTCACCTATGTAAGCTTATGCCTTTCTGATAAATTCGTTTCTAGGTGACAGTCTGTCCTGCCTTCTGAAAGGGCAAACAGCAAGCAGTACTTACTATGCTGATAAGGGAAAGAGCAGGAGACCAGGCAGGGTGACTCTTCAGCTCCACTCACGTGACTGAGATGACCTCTGTGACAGGTCTCTTCAAGATAATAGAAGTACACAAAGTGGATGTGTCAGGAGCATAACAAATTGATTTACGTGGCCAAAATTAGACTAGGAGAGAGGCAGCAGGATGCCTGCCCATTGTCCTCCTATACTCCCAGCCAAAGCAAACATTGAGAGGGCTGTACAGGTGCCCCAAATTAACATCCAAACTAAAGCATTCACTCTTTTTCTTCCAGCTTCATATGAGGACATTTGGAACCAAACCCCACAGGAAATGGAATAAACAGGGAGATTTGGTAAGTTGTGGGCTGAGAAAGACCATTCACTCTGATCCATTTAAGCTAGGATTGTGCTCTGAGTTAGATTGCTTTATATCCAAAGTAACTTCAGTGAAATCAGTGGAATGGCTCTACTTTAACCAGGAGTAACTGCCTGCAGAATTTTCCCTTTAACACTTACTTTGTACAACAATTCATACCAACACTGGCATGGCAGTAAATGTGTTGTCTATTCCATTCAGAGGATTTTTAACCTGTATTTATTTTGTACACACAGATTACTGCAATCCTGCAAAACAACTTACTGTAAATCGACTTCTATATACTATCGACTTGCTGGCAAAACAGCTAAAAATTAGTATTATATCCCTCTTATATTTTCACTAATATTTGTTCCACTGTAGTTTCTTGAAATTTGTATCTGACTGTGGCAGCCAACTTATGAATAATACTAGGAGAGAAAAATGTTATTCAAACTATATTGAACTTGCAGGAACTGATTACATTCTGAGTGTGTTAGCAGATTCTGTAGAGATACGGAGTTCAAATAAATACAACATCCATAGCATAAGATTAATTGTCCATCTGGTAGGGGGAGAGAAAAGAATAAATTGGACAAAAAAGGCATAAGGATTAAAAGTAGAGTAGTAAAATTTGACTAGTTCTTTCAAATGATTGCTGGAATCTTTACAACTGAAATCATTGAAACGTGAGGTACAAAAGCATTTCTCAATTAACAGGCCTTTTCTATTGCACTTATCACTACAATATTTGAGCAGTTCACAAAAATTACTGGTTTTGCCATCTAATACCTTGAAAGATAAAGAGATATTATTCCATATTAGAGATGAGAAGCTTCAGTTCAGACGTAAAGGTCAATGGTGAAAAATGCTCATTGATCTGGACCTCTGATTTCTTTTGTGTGGGGTTGATATGAAGTAATCCTGGAACCAGGAATTCCAGTTTAAGCTTCTGGGAACTGAGGGCTTTAAGTGCTGCTGGAAAAAAAATCAAACTCAGGGTGATTTCCATGTGATATCCCCCAAAATAGTTGACACTTCAAACGTTGACTGCACAGGTCCATTTTACAAGATGCTGGGCACTCTTATGCACTCCTGTGTGCTGCTGGCCCTGTGGGCTGCTGGCTGCCCTCAATTTACCCCAAGGTCAAAGAGCACCTTACAAAAATCAAATCCAAATAAGTGACTTGCCCTGGGCTATGCAGATAAATTGTGACAAAGCTAGGAATAAAACTCAGATCTCCTATATCCCAGTCTCCACCACATTTATTACAGGGTTCTTCTTTATAGCCTAGGATCATAGGAAAGTAAGGCTGAAAGGGACCTCATAAAGTTATCTAATCCAGTCCCCTGCTCAAGGCAGGATCATCCAGGACTAAACCATCCTTGCCATCTTTTGTAACTAGCTTGGCTAAATAACCTTCTGCTTTTTTTTTTTAGTTAAGCCAACCGTGCAGCACTCCAGTGACAAAAATACATTTTTGCAACTTACAAATACAACTTTTACACGGGGAAAAGAATCACTCTTTTGCCGTGTTTTAAGTTTCCAGGGGCTGAGGCATTGTTGCCATGAAGTGTCCTGTCTGGTGCCCTCAGTCATGGGATACTATTATAAGTCATAGTCCTGATGGCTCTGTAGATGGAAAGTTTCTATAACTGGTCTTTGGAGGATCTTACAAACGAGACCGATTGACATACTTCATTGTGCCCCTAAATCAAGTGGGACTCACTTCTAAATGGCAAAGTACAAATAAAGTGCATGATTGTCAACAAAATTTTTTTGTTGATTTACGCATGACAGAGAACATGGATTAGAGCGATCATTATCATCAACAGAGGGATGAATTGTGGTAATACCTTAAACTTGCTGAATGTCTGATAAACTTCAAGGTTAAGAAGTTCAGTATTAGCTCATGCACTATAAGGAGAGACAAAGTGCACTTAGGGAGACCTACTGGCCTCATTACTTTGAAGCTCAGTGAATCTGTTTTTCCCTGGGGAACAGTTCAAAACTTGCATTGTTTTTGGCTTATGCAGAGATTTCAACCCTGCTTGATTTCTACTATGGCAAAAGCTTGCTGCTGCTGCTGCTGCTGCTGCTGGAATAACAGAAGACCCAGTCCCATTTAAATCAGAAATAACTTCAGTGAAGTGAGTGAAATTAGCCTGATGTACAACAGATCTAATCAAGACCAGAATTTTTTTAGGACAGATGTATTGAAATGCATGGTTCTCAGCAAAAAAAAAAAAAAAAAGGCAAAAATTATGTGGGTTTTTTTTCCCCCCCAGAGCTCTGGCAGGTGAAATCCTAATCATATGCTCCTTTTAGAAATTAGCTTTTGACTAATAAATGATGAAAAACAACTGTAAGATAAAGGGGAAACAATTGCTGACCGTTTTGATGATAGCTCTCCTTTTCCTCCTGTTCTCTGGTCTGCCGTCCCTTGGACTCTTACTTACCTCTCATCTGTCTCATTTAAACATACCAGTTCTAAAGAAAGACATTTCCTTCTCACACTGGGAAACAGGTAACCTCAGCTAATCTCAGATGCCAGTTACAATTTGGTGGTGGAGAACAGTGGCAGCATTAATTATAATTACGGCTTCCTGGCTGCCAAATTACTGGACCCATAGGGAGCTCCACATGCTGGATAGCATAGCCCTGCACGCTATGTCAGGCATGCGGGGCTGGGGTGGTGCAGGACCCAGACTGGGTATGTGGGGCAGGGTGTTGCGAGGTGGGGTCTGGGTATGAGAAATTCCTCCCTATCTTGCTTCTGTCACCATATGGCTGAGGGCAAGCAAAACCCCAGGGCATCTGAACCCCAAGCCTCTGGGTTTAGGTCTGCACATAGGATGCCTGCCAAATGATTTGGAAACATCTGAAGCCTCAGGTGGGGGTGGAGGATGTTTGCCAGTAGTAGGGACATATATGGTTCTTGAATGATTCATGGATTTGGAATTGAATTGGCTGATTTGGCTTGGAACATGAAAAAAATTCCATAATTGTGTGTGTGTGTGTGTGTGTGTGTGTGCGCGTGTGCATGTGTGTGCGTGTGCGGCCAGATCTGGGAGGCAACCCCATGGATCTGGTCACAGACTGCCCCTGCCCCCACACTACTCATATGGCTCACAGTTGCCCCCAGAAATTTGAGCACCACTGGGCTATTGGATATCATTTCCATCTTGGGGTTGAGTCATGGGTTGGCAATCTGGTTGGCAATCTCTTGTGATCGACTCTGATTATCACAGCAGGCCAAGTTTATCTTCAGCATTGGCCTCCTTCAGGGCAATGACAGGAACATGAAAATAATACACTAATCTCTATGGATGTCCCTCTCTGAGGTTTATCTTTCCCTAGATCTGAGGAAGGCCGAACTTTTCCTAGCGCCCTTTGAAGCCTGGACCAGCCTGTCCACTTCAACCAGGGCCAGATCCAGGTGAGGAATGGTTAAAGCTTCTTTGGCTGTGCTCTGCATGCTCTCAGAGCTCAGTGCAGCTTCTGCTGGGAGCCCTGCATAGGTTGTGAGCTCTATGAGCTCACTGCTGGTCAGGGTGGGCTCTTCTTGGGGCTTTTAACATTGAAGCCTGCTGCTCTTCGCCCCTTCTTCTCCCCCTCCCCTGTTGAATTCAGCAGCAGGGGAACAGAGGGGTGAAGCAACCAGTCACACGCCACCCCTGCTTTCACATAGCTCCAGAGACTCTGCGCTACTACTGCTCATCACATCTCATCCTTCAGCAGCAGGAGGGAAGGGAGAAGGTGGAAGGAGTGGGAGGAAGGGAATAGTGAAGAGCAGCAGGCTCCAGAGCTGCTTGAAAGCAGGGACCTTGGGCAGACCCTATGCTGGCGTGCTAAGAGGTCACAGCATATGTGGAACTGCAACAGGAGCTGCTGGGAGCTCACTGGCCTCCACTGATTCCAGCGAGGGGCTGCAGGCCATCTCCTTCAGCAGTAGGACACATGCACTATAAGCCCTCTTCCCTGCATGTGGGCTCCACCCCTGCAGGGGTTATGGCTGCACCCTCCTCCTCCCAATCCTGGATCCACTCATGCTTTCAACAGTACTTGACACTAGACTCCCATTCCTCTCCTGAAAGCAGCTTTTTAATTCTTCAGTGCCCTTCTGAAATATAGTCTCTAGATCTGACTAAATAAGGCTTGCACCTTTGCTGGAAACACAAATGTAGGATTCTTGAAGCTAATAGCTCTTTCCTCAGTGTCTTTTAAGTGTGTAACAAGAAGTTCCTTCAGAGCCATTAGGGTTGTCTTCCTGCTTGCTCTTCCACCAGCCCCAATTGAATTCAAGCGATATAGTCATATAGCAAACATTTTATTAACATCTAAATAATTTTGCCTTTCTCTCAATAACTAAGTTACACACAGTGCTCATAAAATTATTACAGATCAGTATTCTCAGGTTATTACATAACTGCTTCATGTTGGTCACATTTTCCCACTGGGCTTTTATTTATATCTTTCCCCAAAAGGATAAAGGTGAGATTGCTGATGAACGTGTCTAAAGCTGAGGAGTGCTATAACGAGTAAATGCAATTCACACAAACAAACATGAATGGACTTAGGCTTGGAAAACAGTAGAGACAGTACAGTTTGTAAAATCAAATAAGGAAGCCATTTTAATTCTACTGCTTGTTTACAGGATGGAAATAATATTTATTAGCAGAATTTACTGGACTGTTATTTGATAAGCAAGTTAATTGTAAATAGCAAATTAATAACTTATTTGATAATCATGTCAGTCTGTTTTTCCTAAATAAATATGAGGCCCTTTGTACACTCCTCAGAATTAAGGTATTTGCTTTTATCTGCCAGATAAAAACTATCATCTGTTTTGTATGAGTGCTGAAGAATAATAAAGAGATAAACCCAATTTAAAACCATTTTTTTTTGGCTAGAATTTTTGGGTCTTTTCTCTTTTCACCACATTAAAAATATGTATGGAAACTTCTTTGGCACAGTCATATACCAAATAACCAAACCAGATATGTAAGACCTAGTTTTTTATGTATACTCTCGCTACAACAAAAGCGGTGGCTTCTTCAAGAGAAGCTAGTCAGACCCAATACAGAGTTTCCAAAGTGTTTAAAAGGATTTTACCTAATTCCTATACACCAGAGAAGAGAGAGAGAATTGCAAGTGATTGTGGACAAAATACTTGTGCCAAAGTCTCCTAAGCCCATCATTTCTTTGTGATTTTGAAATCACGTTGTCCTGCTATTTTTTTAAAATATTCCTCTTGTCATTGCCACATCAAGCACACAGATAACAGGGAAAAGTTAATTATACAAGGAAAATGGTGAAATTGACTCTGTAGAAAGTGTTATCCCCTGAGCCAAGTAAAAGAGGAGAAATATATGCTCTCTAAATTCTTCCATTTATATATTTGCCTTGGGCAACCTGAGCACTACAAATAAGACTCCTTTAGAAAGAAATACAAGTTTTAGGTTGATATATTTCCTATGAATTTTTTTTTTGCAACCTACACTATTTGCCTTTTTCTTTTTACAAAGGTTTTGATGCTTTGCTCACTTTCTGCATATAGTACATTTAGGTTTGTCTTGCAAATGGTAAATCTGTGCATTTCCTTTGTGCAAAACAACTGTTGGGAGGTGGCTAACCAGTGAACAAGCAATACAGCTAGCTTGTCTGTGCCGCAAGCAACAAAAAGGCTTCTTATTGTGAGCTAGGTTCTGAAAGATCAGCCTTTCGCCAAGCCATTCAATATTGTGACACGCTGCCATTGAAGTTTAATTGTATCTTTAATCACACAAAAGAGACTAATTCATGCTATAAATCATATCCTGACATGCAAACTTCTGGCGTCTTATTTTGTTTACTTAAAATAATTTCATGCAACTGACTTTGAGGTGAGAAATTCTTTTATGTTGCTGAGGTTTAGAGCAAGATTAATAGATTTTTTGTTGCCATTTTAATGAAACTATTTCACAAACATGGTGATCAGCTCCGTCCTATTTATTTCACTGCTGCTAATTGCTTCAGCATACAGGTTCTATTACACACAGAAGCACCAAGCTTATATTTATTAAAATATAATGACTTTAATGTAATTGTTTTGAATTATTACATCTCCACTAAATAGAACCTAATTAAAACAAATAAAAATGTTCCCTGATCAGAGTTGATTTGCAAACCAATTATCGAAATGACCACAAAAAGCCTCACTTTAAATTAGGTTTTCTTCCCCAAGTGGATTAATCTCAGTCTTTTTACCCACTTTAGGGCTGTGTTCAAGACAAAACCATTCCTTCACCTTTAATTCCACTTTCTGCTTGGCTCTCTGTAAAATAGTTGCTCCCCTAGGGACTTTGTACATGCCACAAAAATGGCCTTAAATGCCCTTTTGCACCTCTTTAATGGTGCAGCTGTTTACACTGTTGGCGGCATAATACACTTTAATAGTGCAGTTGTTTACACTGTCGGTGACGTATTGCATGTTAAATGACTTTCGGACACAGCAAAATAAAACGCGTCCGAGGTGTTTTAGTTTGCTACCTTACAGCTGTGGAGGGAAGCACTGGGTCCTGTACAGCTCAGGGGCTGTGCAGGCAGCCCAGTGGCAGCCTGTGCAGGCAGGCTAAACTGAAGAAAAAGAAAAAAGCAGCAAGCCTGATCTTTTTGTTTTTCTTCTCTCTGGAGCCTGCCTGCCTGAGCTGTGCAGGGGCCTAGTGTTATCCTCCATGGCTGCGGTGGCCCCTGGGACCGCCCTGGCTGGGTGCCTGTGGGTGGGTACTGCCCGGGGGGTGCCACTGGCATGGAGGGAAGCACTACCCACACCCTGCAGCTCAGGGACTGCTCAGCCTGCCGGCAGCTCGCCATCCCCCTGCTGCAAGAGAGGCAGGTAAGGATTGGGCCCAACATTTGTGTACATGCCATGGGGGTTTACTTTGCCCTAAATTGAAGCAGTGTTTTTAAAAACCCACCACTTCAATTTAGGGAGAATTACACCAAAGTAAACCCCCGTGGTGTATACAAGCAGCTCTAGTGGCCTGAGCAGCAGTTTTGTCCGTTGTGCTACACACATTTATAGCAGAGAAATTAAGTCAGATTAATGTACATTGGGGGTTATTATTATAAATTCATAAAGCTGAGTAAAGTCGGGCTGAGTATTTGGTAAGGATGGCCTTAAAATTTTTAGAACATCAAGGCACCTGAAATCCAAACCTGGAACAGGGTGCTAATTTTGCCTCTTTAATAATGACTTTACAAAGGCAAAATCTATATTAGGCTGCAGAGAGAGGGACCCTGGACCTGACACTGAGAAAATGTGGACTTTTTGGAAAATTGGATGGGAAAGGTCCAGCTCAAACTCACTGGCAGTTTCAAGCAAACTTCACCCTGAAACATTCCCTGTTTTTCACTGCAAGCCCCAATGAGGCTGCACTTGTTTGGTTTGGTAGCCTTTTGTTTTAATGAACCCAAAAATTTTAAGTGAAATTCATAAACAAACTTGTCTCTGTGACCCAAGGGGGTCCAAGTCACTGAGATTCACAATTCAAACTAGTAGTAACTGGATAATGCATATGTATTAAGAAAAATGGGGCTATCAGGTTTTAGAACATATGTACTACTATTAATTTCTCTACTGTGAAACCTGTTACCAACCATCCCCAAATGGTAAAAATAAGTTCCTTTTACCCCTTATCACAAGTCTGCCTGGTTTCTGATGAACTGAGTGGGCACAAGTTAGGAACTGCAGCTCCTATTGGGCTTCAATATATGTGCGTAATTCACAGTAGTGACTGCTGTACTCCAGAAGGTCTTACAAGACTAAAACTAATTTGTGTCTCTGTTTCATTGGCAACAGGTGATGTGGCAGGCAGGCAGTGCTATAGGAAAGATCTTTATTGAACAACCTTTGAAGTCAGTGCCAACATGCTCAGTGGTCTGCACTGGTCTGATACCAATCTGGTTCATTTTGCACGCCTGTGTGCCTGATGTCACACCAAATTGAATCCCTTCTAATACCTAACCCATTTTCATATCCAATTCTAATTTCACTCATCCCGGTTTTATGCCAGCATAAATCTCCTGGCCTTGTTTCAGTGATGATAGCTCTCATGATTTTACTGTCAATCTTGCAACAATAATTAAAACGTCAGCTCGTGAACTCAGGTGGTTTTATGTGAGTCTTAGCTTTCAAGTTAAAATAAAGTCCCTTTCTATGATTATGGAGAACAGTTCTTTCTATGATTCTATATTCTATGATTATGGAGAAAAGTTCTGAGTTGTGACCCAAGTCAAACATAAGGATGAGAGAAGTTCATTATTACTTTAAATATTTTTTTTAAGAATCTCATTGTTTCAAACCAATCTCATGGTTTTTGAGGCCTTATTATCACATTTTGACTATTTGGTTTTAGTGATGCTCAAACTGTGAAACTGCCTCTCTGGATAAAAGTTGCTCAAGAGGCACAGCCTATGAAGGCTGTGGGGACCAAGGTGTATGTACTATGAAATTCTAGTATTCTAGGGTTTGATTCAACACTTCCCCCTATATAGCTTATGATTAGCCTAATCATTGATAGGTAACAACCTCCAGGGGAATTGAGAAGGAAGATGAGTACTAGAGAGGTGCAGTATAGTGTTTAGTGAAAATCAGGTTGTAAGGAGTGCTGCTTTGGCTAGTGCTAGGTTTTTGGCTGTAGCCGTGTTGGTCTAAGGACATACGCAGGCAAGTTCTTTGAGTAGATCTGGTATCTTTTATTAGACAAAATGAGTAGCTGGGGAAAAAGTTCTTAGCAAGCTTTTGGGCACAATCACCCTTTTTCAGGCATAGGAAGTCTCTGCTGTTCTGAGACTCCAAGGAAGGTAGTCGCTTTGTGGCAGACACTCCAAAAAGGGAGTGTTGTGACAGACTTACCTTTCTCCTTTGCAGCTACAGGGCTAAACCAAGTGTAGGGAAAAGAGGGTTCACTGTTCTAGGTCACTGCTCCTAGAAGCAATGCAGTTGCCTTCCTAGCCTGCTCTCTCAGTCCCCCAGGGGCATTCTGGACTGAAAGCCTCCAAGAACTGCAGTGGATGCAGTGCCCCTTCTCTTTACCTGCTTCAGTCATGGCTTTTGAATGACACAGCCTAACATCATTTGCACCTCTATACAACTTATTCCATTTCTATCAGCAGACTAGGGAAGAGGAAATACTCTCTCACTGGTGAATGGAGACTTCTACTTTTCCGCTCTACTCTATTCATTTGATTACCTCATCTTCTCTGCTCTAGTCTCCCAAGCTACGTGTCCATTTTGTCCTCCTGTTTTATCATGTCTGTTGCTTAAACTGCACATTCTGAGGAAGGAACTGTTATCTTTATTTCTTGATGGTAAAGTACTTGGAACAGGATGATCCTTGAGTGAGGCTCTTAGACGTTAGTCTAATACTAACAGATAATAATAATAAATGTGGCTGGACAGTGTCAAGCACAGAAATGCCTGGTATACTGCCATGTAATATACAATGTGAACTCTCCCTTCATTCTGAAATGCCTTCAGCCAATTAACCATCCTACATCATAGGAGCAGAATGCTTTTGCCTCTCTTCTCTGAAGGGGCTATGAACCTTGGCTCAAGCCTATAGCTGCAAGAATAAACTCTTGCTAAAACATTTGCTGCCTGCGCCTCAACAAAAAAAGCAGCTCCTGCTTGGACGCTAAATCAGAATTTATATTTACAGGAAACTCTACAAATCATTTGAGCAGTGTTTAAAAGCAGAGGTGCATACTGTTATAAAGAAGACTTTGCTTCAGTTTCTGTTACCCAATTTCCTGCCCTCTCTTGACCAGTGAGGTTGTTAGCAATAGGAAATGGGTGCATTTAAGGGAAAGAACCTCAGCTGGTATAAAATGAAGTAAACCGAGCTATGTGAATTTGCATTGGCTGAAGCACTCCTGAGGCAGCTATATCAGAGTGAATGCCTGAGATCTCTCATTTTGAAAGATAAGCAGCCCTAGGATGGCCTGATATTCATGTAGGAGACCACCCTGGAACACATGGCACTATTAATACAAGCCAAGGAATCATGGTCAAACAGCTGGCAAATGCTAAAACTTATTAACCAGATAAGTGGTCCTATTGTCATTGCTGAGATGACAGATGGGAATAAAAAGGAAGGAAGATCTTCCTACTGTTTCTGGTAAAAAGAAAATCCACTATGGAGTTAACCAGCTTTGAAAGGAGCCCTGTCCAGTTCTTCTTGGCTAGAAAGAAAAAAGGTTGTGATGTGGCAATAGCTAGGATGGGGAAAATGATGCAAACATGGAACTATCACTGGGACTCAGAAAGAGTCATCTGGCCGGCCAAACAACTAACAAACAGCAGATTACAGGCACATCACAAGGTTATTTTGATGGTGTAGCAAACCAACATTAACAGAAAATGATGGGGGCAGAATAACTCTTTTTTTTTTTAAAGTGGTCCAAAATTTGTTTCACTCTGCGCTCGGTACAAAAAACACATTGCAGCCTCACGAGTTACCCAGTCTACTTAGTCCCACTTAGCAATGTCAATTATTAAATGGTAGTAAAACACTGCGTGCAAATGGAGTTTTCTGCTTGGTTGCCAATAATGTCTCAGTTGCATCAACAACATGCAGCATGAAAACAATACAAGACAATGCTTAGATACAGAATTCAAGATATTAAAATATAATAAGTAGAGGCCATTGGATGCTTGTCAAGCAAACAACTATCACTCACTGGAGCTTTGGTTCACTGGAGTTTCCACATCCAGATACATTAACATGTATAGAAAACAGGACAGTTAAACATCAAAGCATGTACATGACTCTAGTCACCACAGTACCCAACTGATCTACTGCTAGTAGACACGCTACACAGGGAAGGGCTACTCAGGTGAACTTTCTATGATAAATAAACCCCCAAACAAAATAGGGCACAAGACTTACTCAAAAGGAGAAGGAAAGAACAAAACAAAAAGCCCCAGCTTGTGACACTAGACAACATTAATACTTGCATAGTTGAAGACTCTGAACCAGTATCACAACCAAGTCAAATCACAGCTGTCCTCACCACAGAAGTTGTCACACAAAATGTAATGATTATGCCGGAGGAGACATTTGGAACCATGCATTCTCTCCTTGCAGTGGTGGGCTGACTGGATCTCTTATCCTGGAGACATAGAATAGAGATCGTGATCACTGACTGAAGAAATGCAGCAATTAAAGCACGATCAAGACCTTAGACTTAGCATTATATGCAGAGAGACAAGCACACTCAGCAACATCACTAAAAAAGGTCCCTCGACACAAAGGCAAAATGGTTATGATTTTCCATCACATTTCAGTATCCCTTTAATGAAAACAACCTTTAACCCTATAAGGAAACACCTCAATCAAATAGGGATTACCTGTGCCATAACTTATCTTGTCGCAAGGTTCCTCAGCAGGAGAAGAAAGCAGGTCTTTTACACTATTTGAGGAAATCTACTCAGTGAAAAAGGCCTGGCTACCAAGAGATGGGAAAACAAAATCCAGAATAGTCAGCCCAACCATGCGAGATGATTTGCTAAAGGGACCATATTTTAGGAGGGAATATCTAAGGTGAGAGTTAAAGGAGGGGTTTAACTTGCTGTCTCTAGCATTACAAATGTTCCAGTTAAACATAACGGGTAAGTTTGTTTATATTGATTTAATTCAGAGATGTCCAACTTCCAGGTGGCTTTGGGCTACATGCTACTCTGGCACAAGCCATGGGATGCCCTCTGCACCAGTCATACAGGTACCTTCTGCTGCACTGGCACCCCAGCCCCCAGGATGTGAGCTCCTCCGCTGCACTGCACTACATGGGTGCTCCAGCACTACATCACACCACCCTGCCCTGACTTGACCTCTGGGGTAGGAGCAAGAAGCAAATGCAAGAGGAGACAGGGGAGGTCCGGAGACCCCAGCTACTGCTACAGCTGGAGTCATGGCGGGAAGACAAGGAGACCACAAATTAACCCGTGCAGGCTGCATGTTTGCTCAGATTTGCTGGGCTGTTTTAAGACTATTGATAACTGACAAAGCAAATCACTTCATTTCTTTTGCCCTTACATCACTACCCAAAAGCATTCCATTGATGATGCTCTAGAATATAGATAAATATGTCGAGTGTGACAGTACAGATCAACCTCACAATTTTAAGCTGTTGGTGTACGCATTACAGCTCAGACTGAAAAGTGGAGGAAGGATGCTAGGGTTACCGTATTTCCAGTTCCAAAAAAGAGGACACCTGTGGTGGGGGAGGGATATATGATTACTGGGGTAGGTGATGGCAGTGATATCCTGGTGCCCTGCCCTGCCCATTCCATTGTTCCTCACTCCCAAGACACAGCCCCCCCAGCCCTGCTGCTGCCCATCACTCCTGACCAGCAGCTCCCTGGCCCTGCCAGTTTCCTCACTCCAAGCCCCCCATCCCTAAGCAGCTCCTTGATAGGGCAAGCCGGGAAGTGCTGGGAAAAATACTGATGCTGGGCAGAGCAAAATCCAGGACATTTGCTCATATTTAAAAAAAAAACCTGCCCAGATGGAGATTGGAAGACCCAAAAAGAGGACATGTCTGGGAAAACCCAGGTGTATGGTAATCCTAATGGTGGGTACAGTGTGAGGTGTTCATCCACCTGATAACATCCTTAACCGTGGTGAGGCCAATGCTTCTCCATAATAAATTCAAATCTTATCCAAGTAAAAATATACCCAGATTAGATTCTCTAACCATTATACTTAATTAAGGGATACAGACAAAAGTCAAATTTAAGTGAGTTAACCGAGGGTAGGGCTTACCATAGTATAACTGGTGTTTGGTAACTAACTATCCATGTGCCTGCAATTATCTCTTGGCAAGTGAATGCTAATCTATGGCATCTTTCCCCTAAATGAAACAGGGCTAAGTTTAGGTTTCACTTTCACTGCGGCATAATTGAAGGCAGATTGGCAGTTAGTTACCACATGCCAGCTGTTCCACAGAAAGTCCTCACTTCCTGTTACCTCAGTTTAATTTGATTGCTAGTCTATACCCAAAGAAGCTTCTTATCCCCTGCACCTCCTGCACAACCATTCCAAATTCCATGGTTTTCTTCTATCAGCCTTGAAGTAAAGCTACACTTATTATTTTTTCAAAAAAGAGTGGTCAAATTATATACATCTTATAGACCAATTTCACTCATGAATATGGAGAATCAAATCTTTGTCAAGGTATATATAAAAGTGGCCTAGTACCTTTTCTGCCATCCATTACCCATACAGACCAGTCAGGGTATATCCATCAGAGAGATGCCAACAACAATGCAGTAAGGTTATTAAATATTATTTATGACCTTTAGTATAACAAAATAGAAGCCTTACTTTTAGTCTGGATTCCAAGAAAGCATCTGATAGGGTCCCATGAGAATTTTTGCTCTTTACTTTAGAAGCTTTTAATTTTGGCTCCGACTTTAGATCGTGAATAAAAATTTTATTTCAACAATCTATGGCCTTGGCGATCACATCTTGAAATCCTTCCCATCCGACCTTCTGATTTACGAAGAGGAAAGAGGCACTCCTCCCTCATGTGTGCTATTGTATATGAACTTCAGATCATGTGCAAATCATAAGTGAACCTACTGAGACTTAAGATAGGAAACTGTGAATATCAGATAGCAGTCTTTGGGATGATGTTTTGAATTATCCACATTCTCCCCAGAATGCTTCCCACTAGATAAAGTAATGATCAGACCTCAAATCATGGATTTCATAAATACATGGTTCTTGTTATGGGTCCATTTTATTAAAATATAAATATATATTTTAATACATATATATATAAATAAAATATATATTTTAATAAAACATCGTACCCACATATACATGTAATATGTATGTGTATATAAACTGATGAAGTCCTAGTTAAAATGGGAAGGACATATTTCAATGGTTCTAGCAGATTTACGTTCTATTTTCTGAGAAAATATACGAGGTCTATTAATGAAAATTATAACTGAATGTCCCTCCCTAAAATTTAGTCTTACATCCTTTTTGAACAGAAGTAGACATTTAACCCCCATTCCTTCACTAGGTTTTAAAAAAAGCCTATGGAAAATTGGCCAACTCCCCCTGCCCCCACAACCCCCCCCAACACAAACTGAAAAAACAAAACACAAATATCAAGCTCTAATCTTGAAGAGGAACACCCGCTTTCTAATTCTAGTCACTTTTTAAAGAAAAGAAACAAGTCAAGGCTATCTCAGGTACTACTACTGCCTCCTCTACCAGCTCTCATCAATTTCTGTGGTTTGATTAAAACATTTTCCTCTTCTAAAATAATCCCCTCCTGTGGTGTGTCCAATCTAAACATGCAAAATTAATGAAGGTCCTGATCTTACATGTATAAGTTCAGTGCAACTGCTCACATACAAATTAACTTACTGATGAGCAGGAGTGTTTGGACCCTGGGTCCTAGAGACATATTCCTAGAAGCCATGAAACTGACCATACACAAAGTGAAATTAGTGTTAGGCAGCAGTGCTCCGAATATGGCTCATGGGTCAGATTTGGCCCATGGAGCTGGGTTATTGAGTTCATGGGACTCCTCACAGTTCTGGAAATTTGTCAGCTGAGGATCAGTGGCAGTGTTAGTTGCCATGACCCTGGGACCCCGGCAATTAATGCTGCCACCGCTCTCCCATGGCTAAACTTCCAGATTTATAGAGAGCTTTGGGGGCTGGATAACATGGTCTCAGTTGCCAGACTGAGCTGGCACTGTGGGGTGGTCCACTGCCAAGAAGGGCATGTGTCCCCAAAGGTGGCATGTGGCCCAGGACCCGGCACGTGGGTGGGTTCACCAACCAGATCCAGCCTCAAAACTGGTTGCACCCCACTCATATGACACACTTGCTGTAAAGGTTGAGCTGTTCTGGTCTTAGGAATTCCTTTTAACAATCGCGGATAAAATAATATTTTAGATAAAAGCTGGATTTTAATGCTGATGAACAAAGGAAAACAGAGACTCATCTCTTCTCAGCTATAGTGTTTAAAAAAAAGAAAACAAAACAGTATGAGAATAAAAACATGTTGCCTTTTACGAACATAAAGGGTCAATCTGGTTTACAACAGCAGAATACATACTCTGCAAAATGGTATCTAAGCATACTCCTCTTGTACTGCAGCGATTACTTACTATTGCTAGACTCCCCTTCCCTCTGCAAAATAGCATTGATTGAGGAAATTATTAAAGATAGAACAGACAGCTTTCCATCAGTGGGGTTAGTTCAATTTCATTCAACTGCCAGTATTACTGGAATTAGATATCTTAGGTAATGGACATTCAAAGAAACTTGGATGATCTAACATTATATCTTACTTAGGTAATCAATTTAGCTATTTATGAATATTCCATTGGAGACCTAGAAAAGCAATTCTATATGTATCTTCAGATCAGAGAGTTGATTGAAATAATGCTTCATCGTCTTTTATCCTTATAACTGGTGACCACAGAAAAAATGTTTATACTAACTCCAAATTCTTCCTTGATTTTTTAAGGCTCATTACATGACAAAAAATCAAATTACTGACTCACTCTGGTCAGAAAGAAATATTTAGATATAGTGATTTAGAGAGGACTAGATAAAAGCCCTATCTCCTCTTGATGATAAACTTTCACTTGGCAATAAATCTACTCCTGCCTAGTTTAGACTTCTAAAGTTGTCGAATAAGATATGCCAAGAGTTATTGTCTTGCTGCTCTACATATCTTATTCCTGAGGGTATGTCTACATTTCACTCAAAACTGTGATTGCAGCATAATAAAGTTCATTTTATCTGCCTAGTTTGGAGACCAAGGGGTGAACAACATGCCCAAATAAGTACTAAGGCAGGTTGATACAAGGGCATGTTTGAAGCTCCTGGCCAAATGGCTGTATTGTTATTGGTACCTGAGCTGGCTAGATTAAAACTAGCTCATCTGTAACTATGTACTATTGCACTGACTGCATTTTAATCATACTCTAAAGCTGTACCTTGTGTGCTCATTATTTGTGTGCTGTCCATTGATCCAGATGTTCTAGATCAGTGGTTCTCAACCTTTTTCCTACTGGGACCTATTGGCCAAGATCAATGGCTTGTTCTGACCTCCCCCTGTGGCCCTGCCAGTGTGTGACCCACAGTCCTTTGCCCTCCCCCTGCCCTGCCGCAACTTTGGCACCTGGTCACCTTGCCCCTTCTTTCATCTGGCTGCTGGGGCTGCTCCCATGACCCTGCCTGGCTGTGGCCCCCAACAGCTGCTTGCAAGGGGAAACCTGCACTTTCAAGCATCTTTCTGCCAGAGGCTCGTGACCTTTAGAAACATTCTTGTGACCCACTTTTTGATTGTGACCCACAGGTTGAGAAACACAGCTCTAGATCCTAAACATCACTATGTGGAGGTGACTGGCAAGGTATGTTAGCAGGAAAATGCATTTGAAATGTTCATTAATTGTCAAGAATCAAAAAAGTTGAGTTTACTGGATTTCAGGTTTAAAAAGAAAAAGAAAAAAACTATTATACTGAAAACAATATATATATTCAAAAGGAGACAGCTCAATATTCTGAGACTTGTATGCTCATTTGCAAGACCAGAAGCATGCTATATAATTCCACTGACAGAACTCCACATGAAAACTGAAGTATGCTTTTACTGTGTTGAGACTGTTTACAGGAAAAGCCTGCTCATCACAGTAGGAAAGGGAAAAGGAAAAAAGGAATTTTTATTATTAGGATTTACATTTGTTTAAATTAAAACACTGGGGAGGGAACAGTCTGATATAGCACAGTGATCTGGTTGGCTTTATCATCTCAGTGTATGTGTAAATTGGGAGATAATTATATGGAAAAGCTTTCCAGTCAATCATGCTGCAGTTTACATTATATTGAGTAATGTCATAGTGATGAGGAATTCTAGGCAGGCATTCCTAATAAATCACTTCATTTCTTTTGCCCTTACATCACAACCCAAAACATAAAGTCATCATCTAGAGATGTGCCTCATGCCCTAACTACTACCTTAGTATAGCTATCATCATACCATTCCTTACCAAGGGGCACAACTTCTGTTGCTATCCAGCCCTTACACATACAATCTCTTAAGTCTCTTATGATAATGTATTGCTGGCAGTTTGTCAAGAAAAGAGTTGCACAAACCACCATGTTTTGATGAGGACATGAAGATTAAAATTTGGTTTCTGTGGCTCGACACTGAGCTGACATACAGAAAAGGGAAGGAAAAAAAATACACAAAAGAGGCCAAGCGCATAAATGATGTAAGCTTACCAATACATTGTTTACTTACCCTTTAAGTAATCACTCACCAACCTCTTGCCCACATCTTTCTTACAGAAACAGTTCAAAATCAAACCTCAAAGCACATGTATAACTGGCCGCAAGCATTTCAAGCAAGCTAGTGTTTCCCAGCTCCCAGTAAGCCATTAGGGACTCTTCCCTCCCACGCCTCAATATAAAGTTTGAACCCTTTGCTAGAAACAGCCAAAGGTCTTGAATTTCTTAGAAAGTGTGTACATTAGGCATTTTGGCTGCATATTTTCTACTGGCAGAAGCAAAGACAGGAGCACTGATGTAGCTGGAACCCCATACAATTTAAATGCATGTTGCTTGTATCCATTGCAAAGCTGCTTGGTATGCTGGCACCATCCTCCTTATTGCTTTCACTGGAGCAACTGCACAAGTGTAAGTGATGACAGCAAAATTTAAAGATATAAAGTAAGTGAAAGTGAGACCTTAATGATGTGGTGCTGGTGAATCTTTGGTTTATCTTGGATCTGAGAGAGAGTCTATCCCTTTTTGAGATATCTATGTTCCCCTTAACAGAGAGTCCAAATAATGAGAGGGAGAGAAGAAGCCGTTGGGCTCTGAAACGCCTTTCCCTGGTGCAGGCGCGGTACAGCCCCTCTCTCAGACCCAGAGCACAGGGCGTGAACATACCTCTTGCAGGTATACAGAGGTAGTAGGGGCCCAGGCCGAGGGGACCGGTATAAAGGAGACGCCGGTGCTAGGCAGAGCTCCAGTGGAACTGGAGGAGCCCAGCAGGGAGATGGACGCCAGCAGGAGCTCATGGGGGCAGATGCGTGCTGTCCTGAACCGCGGCCGCAACTTTTGGAGAAAGGGTAAGCCCCTGCGGGGTTTATGAACCCGGGCGGAGAGCCCAGTGAGAGGAAAGACTTAACAAGGCGGTCGGGAACAATTGGCACCTGGCAAACCTATCTACTGTAAAGCCCTTAATAAGGGGGCAGCTCAGCCTGCGAGTCCACAGCTACGGTAGTGAAGGACTGAGCGGTCTCAAGGAGCCCCAGGGAGGGCTGAAGAACCCACTTAAGAGTTGAGGAAAGGGGTTCTACCCACAGCGTACAGGGCAAGAGCGGAGAACCACTGCTGAGGATCAGGGTGGGAATCCGAGCTCTGGAGAACCCCTGGCCGGAATTGTGTTAGAGTTGATCTTTTGCATTTTGTTGTGGATTAACCCAAAAGAGGAAGAGAAAGACCGTACTACGTGGCCGGCTGAAATTGGCAGCCATGACCCAGCGGAACAGGCGAGGGTGTGGGGGTGGCGAAGCCCTCATCAACGCAGGACCCCATGAACTCAAGGAGTCCCACTTCTGGACTGACACATGCCGGACAATAACACTGGACCAGATTACCATCAAAGTCGTGGCAGGCGAGTTAGGTGCGTACAGCCCGCAGGTGAGTGACCTTTGACCTCTGGGAATCAGTCCTGGCGCAGGGGGACAGTGGCCATCTCGGAGCCACTACCCCACACTTATACAATCACTCTTTTCTGAGGCAGGAGCCATAATATAACACACTGCAACAACCAGATAATTCATAGATTTCATAGAGATTTGAGCTGGATGGGACCCCAGAGGATCATCGAGTCCAGCCCCCTGCCCCAGGGGCAGGAAGTCAGCAGGGATCATAATAATAATCATTATTTAAAGGCAGCCAATTGCAGGAATTCTTTTGTGCAAGACTGCGTTTGGAGCATGTGGCTGGAAGCAAATGAGTAAAGGTAGAGCATTACCTTGGAGCTCTCTCTCCTACCTTCTCCTTAACCCAAATTAGCAACTTGTGGCTCCAGTTGGGGAGTCTCTGGCTATGCAGCTACTGCAAGAGCTCTGTCTGCATATATAAATCTAAGCAAACAAGATTCCCACATCAGCTGAGCTACCCCAGGCTCTATTGTCTGAAGAGACATCACTATCTTGTGAGAGGCCAGGATCCTATTGGTCCTGTTGTTCATCCAGTTTAGGTGCAGGAGTGGCTTGACTGAAGGGTTCAAGCAACAGTTTAACTAGGCACCGTTTTCCCTTCTCAGGCCCAGATCCAATAGAAGAAATATTTACGCATGACTGGGTGGTGAATATCAAGGGCTATAGGCTGTACATGAGGGGTAGGACAGGGAGGAAAGGTGGGAGTGTGGTGCTCTATGTCAAGGAGAAATACACATCCTCAACGAGTAGCACCGGGTCAGAGAAGGGGCACACTGAAGTGCTTTGGGTTAGAATACAAGGAAATTGAGGGGAAAGGGACTTAATGGTGGGGGTCTATTACAGACCACCCAACCAAGGGGAAGAGCTAGACCAGGAATTCTTAAGTCAGCTCACAGAGGTAGTTAGGTCAAAGGACATGGTCATCATGGGTGACCTGAACTTTCCAGACATCTGCTGTGAAGAAAAGTCAGCCAGGTGTGACCGCTCACGTAGGTTCATAGATGAGATACAGGACCTCCATCTAACCCAGGAGGTGCACAGCCCCACCAGGAGAGATGCCTTGTTGGATCTCGTCCTGGCCACGGGTGACAACCTGGTGAGGGGTCTGCGCGTTTTCGACCACTGGGCAACAGTGATCATCACCTGCTGGAATTCACCATCCAGTGCAAGATGGCAAAGGCCTGCAGCAAGGCAGCAGCCCTGGACTTCAGGAGGGCAGATTTCAGTGAGGTAAGGAGAACAGCTGGGGAGGCACTGAGGTCCCAGGGGGGAGGGGAGTCAGGTGTCCAAGAAGAGTGGTCGTTCCTTAAGGAGACAATCCTCTGAGCCCAAAGAGAGGTAATCCCAACATGGATCCAAAGGGGGCAAGAGGGCGCATGGATCACCAAAAGTATCCGGGAATCTCTCCTAGCTAAAAGGGTGATGTACACCCAATGGGAGGGAGGGGCCATCACCAGGGAGGACTATACCACGGTTGCTTGGGGCTGTAGGCAGGCGGTCAGGAAGGCCAAGGCAGAGCTGGAACTGGGACTAACTTCCTGGATCAAGGACAACAAGAAGTCCTTTTTTAAATATACAGGGGGGTAAAAAGAAGGTACCGGGTAATGTAGGGCCCCTGCATGACACACTAGGAAATCTGGTCGTCACATCAGACAGCAAAGCTAACCTATTTAACAATTTCTTTGCCTTCATTTATCTGAGCAGGGACTGGGTCACCCCCTACCACCCAGGGGAGGCGCACCCAGGCCTAGGGTCAGTAAGGATCTAGTCAGGGAACTTCTGGAGGGACTGGACATATTTAAATCAGCTGGTCCTGATGATCTCCACCCCAGAGTGCTGAGGGAATTAGCAGAGGTCATTGAAGGATCCCTGGCACAGCTTTACAAGCACTTGTGGTGCTCTCGTGTGGTGCCAGAGGACTGGAAAAGGGCCAATGTGGTTCTCATTTTCAAAAAAGGGAGGAAGGAGGACCCAGGAAACTATAGGCCAGTCAGTCTTACATCCATTCTGGGGTAAGCTTTTTGAGAGAATTATCCTGGCACATGTCCACGAGGGACCAGCAGGGGAGATTATGCTTAGGGGCAACCAACACGGGTTCATTAGAGGCAGGTCCTATCAGACCAACCTGGTGGCCTTCTATGACCAGATCACCAAATCCTTAGATGCAGGGGTAGCAGTGGACATAGTCTTTCTGGACTTTTGGAAGGCCTTCGACACTGTCTCTCACCCCGTTCTCATTAAAAAACTAGGAGACTGTGGCATCGACACCTACACAGTCAAGTGAGTCACTAACTGGCTGGAGGGCTGCACCCAGAGGGTGGTGGTGGACGGGTCTTATTCAACCTGGAGGGATGTGGGAAGTGGGGTCCCACAGGGCTCAGTCCTTGGGCCTGCACTGTTCAACTTCTTCATCAGCAACTTGGACGAGGGGGTGAAAAGCACTTGGTTCAAATTCGCAGATGACACTAAGATGTGGGGAGAAGTGGGCACACTCCATAGGAGGAATAGGCTGCAATTGGACCTAGACAGGTTACAGGGGTGGGCGGATGAGAATAGGATGGGTTTCAACACTGACAAGTGCAAGGTGATGCACCTGGGGAGGAAGATCCAGCAGGATACCTACATGCTGGGAAACTCTCTTCTTGTCAGTGCAGAGGCAGAAAAGGATCTTGGAATCATTATTGACGCCAAAATGAACATGGGC
The DNA here is from genome assembly GCF_052110815.1 of Crocodylus siamensis. Taxonomy (NCBI): domain Eukaryota; kingdom Metazoa; phylum Chordata; order Crocodylia; family Crocodylidae; genus Crocodylus; species Crocodylus siamensis. The sequence continues at coordinate 149,853,475 of NC_143397.1, forward strand.
CAGCAGTGTGGGGACAGGGTCAGGAAGGCCAACTGTACCTTGTCATGCATCCACAGATGCATCTCAAGCAGGGCCAAGGAGGTGATCCTCCCCTCTATGTGACACTGGTCAGGCCGCAGCTGGAGTACTGCATCCAGTTCTGGGTGCTGCACTTCAGGATGGATGTGGACAGCATTGAAAGGGTCCAGAGGAGGGCCACTCGCATGATCAGGGGGCAGCAAATAAGGCCCTGCGAGGACAGGCTATGGGACTTGAACCTGTTCAGCCTCCAGAAGAGAAGGCTGAGGGGGGATCTAGTGGCTGTTTACAAACTAGTCAGGGGGGACCAGCCAGCATTGGGGGAGTCCCTGTTCCCCCGAGTGCTACCGGGGTGACTAGAAATAACAGTACAAGCTGGCAGAGGGTAGATACAGGCTAGACATCAGGAGGCACTACTTCACTGTCAGGGTGGCTAGGATCTGGAACCAACTTCCAAGAGAAGTGGTGCTCGTTCCTACCCCGGGGGTCTTTAATAGGAGGCTAGATGAACACCTTGCTGGGATCGTTTGACCCCAGTACTCTTTCCTGCCATGGCAGGGGGTCGGACTTGATGATCTGCTCAGGTCCCTTCTGACCCTACCAACTATGAAACTATGAAATAAGGGAAGGTCAGGTGAGACCCATTTATGCTGAAAAGGTCCAAATACCATCTGCACTGTACAACATCTAGACAGCTGCAACACTCCCCATTTTCCCCACTCCCTCCCTGATTCCCACAGAGCATCTGGACAGCAGTTATGGAAGTTACATCTTCCTCCAGTTACTCAAGCTGAGTGCAAGGTGGCTGAAGAGCTGCAGAGCAGCTGCAGCATACAGATGCTACTTGACCTGACCATCTAGTGCTCATGCACTCCTACTGATGTTCCCTGAAGAGCATGGCATGAGCTCTCTGCCTGACTGCAGAGACTGGGACAAACTGGGTAGGGGAAAAGGAGAACCATGGCCTGGGAAGGGGTGAGGTAGAAGGGGGATAGGCAGGGGGAGAGGGAGAGAGAGAGAGAGAGAGAGAGAGAGAGTCACTAATAGAAGAGTAAAAGTGGGAATGAATGGGGGAGGAAGAAAGGGGATTGAATGGAGTCCAATATTCAGTAAGAGGGAAAATTTATGTGGAGGGAAAATAAACATTAGAAATGACCCCGAAAAGAAGAAAGGCCAACAGAGGAGAAAAGGGGAAAAGAAGTTAGTCAAGGAAGATAAACAGCAATGAACAAAAGCAAGGGAGACAGAGTGGATATATATATATATATTTTAATCACACAGAAAACTCCTGCCAGAATAAGATAATATGCACATTAATAATGATAACCACATAGAAGCATGTGGACAATGTGAAGATGAACAACTGTGTGCCAAAGAATCTGATGCTGGCTGTGTGCCAATGACCAAGGAAACTTATAGGATGCACACACAGCAGCTCTCCAGAAGAAAAAAGGGAAATTTCAGGCAAACTACTTGGTAGTATTGTTTGGAGCAAATCTGACATCTCTCACATACCTGGTGATCAGACTGGGAGAGCTGAATGCATCATTGAAAGGCTTGGTGTGTCTTTTCCAGGGGGAAAAGAACAGGTCAAATCAGGAGTGCACCAATAAAGATTTTTTTGGTTGACACCAATAGCCAATTAATTATTAAGCAGCCATAGCAGCCAATATCAATCTGATTTCTGATTTGCAGCCCAGCACCTGGAGGAGCAGCATCTAGCTGGTAAGTCTGTCAAGCAGAAGGGGCATGGGGGAGGGAAGGAGTGTGGGGGGGGCAGGTTGAGACCCCCCACAGTGAGGGAAGGAATGGGGCTGGGGCAGGTGTAGGCGCTGCCCAGCCTGGGCAGGGCATGGGTTGGAGCTACGGGTGGCTTGTCTGGGGGCACAGGAAAGTGTGGAGGGGGGGCGCCTGCCACTGCACGCACTTCTGGGGGAGGCATAGGGGGCATGTGCTCCCTGGATTTGTGCACAGGGTGAGGGCGGGCTGCCCACTCCAGGCTGGGGTCTGGGGCTATGCTGGTCTCTTCCTGGTGGGGGGCTGGGCCAGCGCTATGCTTTAGGGGAAGGGGTGGCAGAGGTGCTGAGGAGGGCTATGAGGTGGACTTCAGCCACCCCAAAATTTTTTGTATCTCCCCCATAGCCCCCCCTCCCAACACCGCTGCCTCCTGCCCTGCCCTCGCCTACCCCAAGTGCAGCCTTGGCCCAGCCCTCCTGCTTGCCAGAAAGAAGCTGGCACAGCCCCCAGGCCCAGCCTGCAGTGGGCAGCCTGCCTTCACCTTGCGCACAAATGTAGGGAGCACATACCTCCCCCAGGGTGTGTGCAGCAGTGAGAGCCTCCCCCTCTCCTCCCCCCACAGATGAGCTGCCTGCAGCTGTGTCCTATACCTTGCCCCAGCTGAGCAGCATCTGCCCCTACCCCAGCCCCAGCCCTACTCCCACCTTCACTGTAGGGACCTTGTTCTGTCCCCCCATGCCCCTTCCCTTCCCCACAGCCCTTGCCCCTCACAGACTTACTGGATGGATGCTACTCTCTAAGCTGCTGGGCTGTATTCCTGACCATGTATACTGCAGCTGTGTGCATGCACATGGCATTTATCGGTGACATTATCAGCCACATCGGCCAAAAAAGCCAATTGCTGATAATGTCAATTTTCCTTTTATCAGTGTTGATATGATATGTACTGATATATCGGTGCACCTCTAGGGCAAATGGCAAGTTTGGACATAGATGTTAAAGCAGGACATGGACACCAGTTCTCAAGACAAACTAGGTTTTTCTAATCCATGATGTGTCTTGGGCAAGTTACATCCCTGCTCCATGCCTCAGTTTCCTTGTCTGTAAAATGAGGATAAAGATGTTGACAAACTTTGTAAAACACTTTAAGATATACACATGAAAAGCCTTGGATAAAAACTGTAAGGGTAGTTACATTTTCTTTGTCTATACTGTAGTCATTGTTTGTCATATTTTTAACCATGTTCAATCATCGTTCATAGACTACCACTTGTACTAGTCTCTGTAAATAAGTTTAAATCTTTGTACTTATTTTCACTTTCTTAGAGATGGCAGTATTCAACACAGCAGTAATATCAAAGGGAGAGAATGCAAGCTACACACCACCTTTAAACCTGCCCTGAAATAGAAATGCAGTAACAGAGTCTTCCTCCCTAGACAAATTGAAACCTTTAAATTAAGTATAATTTGATAACAATGAAAACCTAATTCCTTCCAGTTCAGTAGGAACACATCCAAGCAAATTGCTCAGTCTGGTTACCTGATTATTTAGGGACCAGATGTTAGCTGACTTATACAGTGCATATTCAATATCTGTATGCACACTTGTTCATGAATGGGGGAAAACACCCTGAGATGTACACATCTTGCTTGCTACTGTACTTCAAATTTTAACATTTACAATCTCTTTTCACATACCTTTTCCCATGATTTAAAGATCTCAGTATGCCATGCCCTGACATGACTGTTTTGTCAATTGATTTCAAATATCATTACCATCTGCCATGGCCTAGCTAGGCTTCTTTTTTAGCTTGTTGGGGATTGATTTTTACACCATGTTCCAGGCCCAAAATACCCTATCTGCAGCTGCGTGTACTCAGAGGTCTTTAGTGACACTGTAGTTGTGTGGTTCTCTTCTTTCTGTTCCCTGAGCAGTAGATATCTATTTGGACTCCTTTTTGGAGCTAAGAACAAAATTCGTCCTAGGGGTTGGAAAATGCTGCATTAAGTAGGATTTTACCAAATAGCTGGAAGCACTACCAGATTCACTTTAAATTGCAGATGGGGTAATGTGTAGTTTCTGTCGATGAAATTAAGGTTAATCCTGAAAAAAGGGAAAAAGAATAAACAAGATGAGCACATGAGACCAAATAATGTGTTTTTAATTAAAAAGGTATGAATGACTTCCAGACACCTAACTGGAAAAAGCAATTATTTATATTACTTATTATTTCTATATTGTATTTGGCTTGATTTTCAAAGCTATCAAGCTCTTGCAGATCCCACTGAAGTCAATGTAAACTGTGGGTACTCAACACCTTTGAAAATCAGGCCAAAATTCTGTTTATACTGTAAGCTCCTTAGGGCAGGGACCAGTTACTTGTTTGGCAAATTTCTATTGTACCAAACCTTTGCCCAGACATTGCTATACAAGCAATAATAATAGATAACAGATTTATGCTAGAATTTTCAAACATTTGATGTGGTACTACAACCTTTTTATTATACATTATTTTAACAAAATTAAAAGTCTCATTTTATAGGCCATATGCCAAGGAAGCATGAATGAAGTAACCTGTCTGAAAACAATTTGGAAACACCAAGGTATTAGTCGCATTGCATGTAACTTGGACCCCTTCCAATCATTTCCCATTTTGGGTTCTTGAAATAATTTGAATCAAAGGCTGCCCATTGGAAATTGTGGTGAACAAACAAACTAAAAATTGTATGTTTGTTTACAATTATATAGTATTTGGGTAACTGAATCACAATGCCAAACAGCAATGGATTATTTTAATGCATGCTTTTACAACTTCAGTTCTAGTAGAAATTGCCATAGTCCCCAACGTGTGTAACTTCTGGGCCTTCTGTGTATTTTCTATCTCTGACTGAGAGATATCAGAGGTTTTCAGTTTTAAATTCACAGGGGGATCATAACTGTATCTGTTATTGCTTGGCCTCACCTAAAAGATTTTTGGCTCAGCTCAGTAAAACAGTGCCTTCAGTCAACCTAGACTAGTAATACTCAAATAGGGTGCCAGGGTGCCCTGAGATCCTTTGGAGGGTGCCCTGAGGCATAAGGAGATAGTAAGGTGTGGGGAGGTAAGCAGATAAGTGTAGGTTCAGGCTTCCTGGCCAATCCCTCACCCCATTCCCACTGCAAGGAAGTAAGCACTGTAAGTAAGTACTGTAAGCACTGTAAGCAGGCATTGTAAGTAAGGAGGTAAGCATTGTAATCCATAAATTAGTCTTTGAAATTGTGTGGTGAATCAGTTCACAAAAGTTATGGAGGGGTGCCTTGAGTCCAGGAAGGGTGAGAACCATTGGCTTGGTCCATCACCCACCACACCATATTGTAGATAAATTAACAACAACAATCTAACAATACACCCTGTCTACAAAACTATAAGTGCTCAAATGATACTCAAGTGATATTTTAAGAAAGCCAAAGAAGCTGCAAGTAGTCATCACCTCTGAAATACAGTCCATTTACTTACTTCTCTGTGCCTTGCTTTCCTCATCTGTTCCCCATCTGTACAATGGGGATAATGACCCCCACATTTGCAAAGTGCTTGGAGATCTGCTGATGACGGGTTCTATACAAGTGCTGAATATTATACTAATACAACACTTATATAGCACCAGTGAATTGACACCACATGACTCCAGATACTAACCATGTCATCAGATAGCAATGTGAAATCCCTTAGTGTTATTTATTCAGGAGATTGTAATTCTGAAATAAGGCAAAAGGAGCCCGAATAAATATCAGACCCCTCAAAAATGATTTTTTAAACCTATTTGCTGGATGACAGGATGATAGGACACACACTTGCTTTAATCATCCCGATACAATGAATGGCCTACAGTGTCTATTTATTCATTACCATATTTACCTGAATATAAGACAATCCTGAATATAAGACAATCCCCCAATAATGAGATTCTATATAAGTGTGTTATAATTTTTCAGGTATAGAATCTAAGTATTGGAGAGTTGTCTTGAATCCCCCATCCCACTTCTACAGCAGATAAAGCAGTGGCTGGGGCGTCCAGGGACCCCCTTGCCCTCTGCCCACCCACTTCTTCCCCCTGCAAACTTTCTGCCCCCCAGCCACCTGCACCCTCCTCCCCACAACTCCCCACAGCCTCTGCCCCTCTCTCTACTCTCTCAGGAACTCATCTCAAATTTAAGTAAATAGTCATTTTTAGTTGAGGGCACAAGGCAAATCTACCCTTTGCTTTCATAAAAAGCCTTCTTGCTCCGTTCTATTTGTTTTAAACTGGCACATATGTGACAGCCTGGAAAGCCCGGACAAACCTAATGAACACCACTGAAAAACTTGGCATTCACATGCATGTATTTCTCAGGTATAAAAAACCTAGAAAAAAATATGCATGGGCCTAAATTTCAGGGGTGTACTTGGTAGCCGTGTTGGTCTGAGACAAAAACACATACAAAAAAACTAGAATTCTTGGTTCCAACATTATACATTTTATTCAATCAGCTGGAAAATCGCAAGACAATTGTCCTTTAAAATTGCAAGAAAAGGACAATTTTTTTGTGATTTTCCAGTTGGTCTAATAAAAGGTATCGTTTTGGAACCAAGAGATCTAGTTTTTTGTATGGGCATAAATTTGGAATTTTCCCATTGTTTCATTTGGAGGATGGGTTAGGAGGGAGAGGAATAATACCTACTAGTACAAACTAAAATTAAAAATGTCATGGAAGGGATAAAAAAAAAAAAATCAGTCCATGAAGCCCATTTTACTTGGCAGGTTGCTTTTTCTCTTTTGCTACAATTCTTTATTCCCCAGATGTCTTCAGACTTTCAAAAAGCCCAGCTGAAATGCTTGTAGACCCAGTAACTTGTAAAAATGTAAAGTGTGCCTCTCCCTTTAAATCCTAAAATGCAGTTTTCTGTTTACAAGCAGAGAACTTGATGGCACATTTGTTTACATACCCCCTCCCCCTTGGAAAGGTCAATATTAAGTCCATGTTAGTCACTAGTAGACAAACTGTAAATTAACTTCAATGAGAAGCCAAGAGAAAACACCGAGTTTCTATCTCTTGGCTCTTTCGTCTATGGTAATTCCACATGTTTCCCCAAGTCCCAGGCTCCACCACAAGGAAATCACCTCTCCTTTCATTATGAATTGGGCATTACTGGAACTCCAAGAGTCCGGAAAGAGATGGGCTGAAGTAACTCCCCTTCACTTTCTAAACTGGTGTAGCCTGATAGCCACAGGCTGAATGCAGTAAAGAAATGAGCTAATTTTGCTCACAAAAGCTTTTGTAGTGTATTATAGAAAAAAAAAACACCTTTAAAAATATTGCTAAAATATGAATGTTTTGCAGAGGTTGCTACAGAAACATGGAGAGCATTTAATCCAAAATAAGATGTCTAGACAAACTCCTACTGTCTGACCTTTTATGTATTTCCTAATCCAGCCAATCTTGCCAAGCAAATTGGTGACTAAGCAGCAATTCACTTTACACTGTGTCATAAAGGCCTGACAAGGCCCAGGTCAGAGTTATAAATTTCAGTCTGGCTACTTCAGCAACTCTCAGCTTCCTTTACCAACACAACTCCCATGTGGTTTCTGGGCTGTGATGTGTGCTCTGGATCATCATGAAGTAATTTTGGGGCTGTAAAATCCAAAAGCCACAGCTCTGCTAAAAAACAGAGAGTACTTTCATCCTGTAGGACCCCAGAGTTTACATAAAACCGTAAAAGGAAGACTGGAGAAAGTCTCTGGTGAAAACAAAATAAAAGGTAGTGACGTTAAGGCCTTGAGCAGCCGTCTCTTTCTGGGGGCCTAAGAGTTGGCATCTCTCCGTTGCTAAACTTACTCGGCACTAATTGTGGTAGAGTTAATAGCTCTAACGCAGGCTAATCACAGCCTGATTCATAAAGCTCCTTTTACTCTGGGTTCCCCTCTCTGCCTCTCAGAAAAAAGTCCATTTTTAGGTGTGCACGCTGTCTCTCTCTGTAGCCTAAAATACATCTAGAAATAACTCTGTATGAAACAAGCCAATTCCAATTATTCTTTCACCACTGAAAATTCATAAACTGCTGTTAAATGATGTGCCATTCATCAGACCCCTGAAATTCTTAAGAAATGAATCAGAAAAATGGCTTAAAAAGTGGGTAGGATGGACAGGGAATTTAAAAAATATTCAAAATCCATGAAAGGGCAGGTATATTAAAATAATAAGAAAAAATCCAAAGCCAACAAATACTAGTTTTTCTACTTTGTTCCATAAAAGGCGAGGGGAAGGGGGGGGTGGGGGGAGCATATTGACCCTAATTCAGTCAGGCTAAATTTAGAAACAAGTAGATCTGTATAGGATCACAGAGCTCACTAGAAAAAAAAATCATTCTTGCTTCTGGGGAGAGACGGTCCCAGGTACAGTGAGTTTATTCATGAAGGGAAGTGACACTTGGATAGTGCAGACATGGGGCCACTTAGCATAAGTTCCCAGGTAGTAAAACAGAATATGAAAAAAAAGTGATATTGTAAGAAGGAAATGAGAGGGAGGAGTCAGAATATGGAGGGAGAGAAAGGGAAATGAGTTCATAGCTGTACAGGACTCTGAGAGAAAGTAAAATATTATATCAGTGGTAAGAACTAACGACTGTTAATATCCGGCCACTCCACCCAACTTATATCTACTACACAGGGATATTGGATTTTATATATACTGGTACTTTCTGTGCAATTTACTTTTCTATAGTTCATACAGTCAGGAAACAGAGAGATTCTCTTGCCTGAAATGTCTGTTAGCAAACAAACAGAAACACTTGTAGCTGGTATCAAGTGGAGTGTCCCAAGGGTCAGTGCTGGGGCTGGTTTTGTTCAATAGCTTCTTTAATGATCTGAAAGACTGGATGGAGTGCACTCTCAGCTGACTTGTGGATGACACCAAGCTGGAGGGAGTAGTAGATACACTGGAGGGTAGGGCTAGGATTCAGAGTGACCTCGACAATTTGGAGGACTGGACCAAAAGAAATAAGGTTCAACAAGGAAAATGCAAACTCTGCACTTAGGATGGAAGAATCCCATGCACCACTACAGGCTGGGGACCAACTGGCTAAGCGACGTCTCTACAGAAAAGGACCTGGGGGTTACAGTTATAAGCTGGATATGAGCCAACAGTGTGCCCTTGTTGCCAAGAAGGGTAACAGCATATGGGCTGCATTAGTACGAGCGTTGCCAGCAAATCAAGGGCAGTAATATTCCCTTCTATTCTGCACTGGTGAAGCCACATCTGGTGTACTGTATCCAGTTTTGGACCCCCATTACAGAAAGGATATGGACAAATTGGAGAGAGTCCAGTGGAAGGCAATGAGGGTTAGGCAACATGACTTCTGAGGAGAGCTGAAGGAACTGGACTTATTTAGCCTGGAGAAGAGAAGACTGAGTAGGTAGTAATAATGGCCTTCAACTATCTGAAAGGTGGTTACAAAGAGAATGGACCTAGACTGTTCTCAGTGGTGGCAGACAAAACAAGGAGCAATGGTTTCAAGTTGCAGCAAGGGAAGTTGAGGTTGGAAATTAGGAAAAACTTTCTCACTAGGAGGGTTGTGAAGCACTGGAACAGGTTACCCAGACAGGTGGTAAAATCTCCATCCTTGGAGGTTTTTAAGGCCTGGCTTGACAAAGCCCTGGCTGGGATGTTCTAGTTGGGGATGGTCCTGCTTTGAGCAGGGGGTTGGACTAGATAATGTCCTGAGGTCCCTTCCAACCCTCATTTTCTATGAGTCTGTGATTTTATGACTTCCATGGAGGAGGTGTGTTCAGATGCAAAGGAAGTGAGGACTCTGCAGAGGGCTCCAAGAGCTAACCGTTTACCTTCTGAATTACTTATTTTCCTTTGTGCACAAAATTTGTTGTTTCTACTTTCAAGGATTCATTCATCCCTTAGGTAGGTTAAAAAAAGTAGTGAGTTCTTTGCAATAGACAGGTAAAATCCATGTATGTTAGGATGAATGCAATAAATAAAACCTGCATATTGGCATAGTGGCACATTGAATATCCATTTGTGTCTTTTAAAGACATTTGTACTTTTCATTTTGGGACTTTAGAGGCTTCTCTCTTTCTTGCTGTCTTTTTTTCTCTCTCCCTGGCTGCTTAAGCAAAACCAGGAGAGTGCCAGATCAGGAATAAGATTCTGTTTCCAGCTCTTTCACCAACACTATGGGTGCATATACATGTGAAATTAATGAGATGATAAACTTGGGAGCAGTTATAGCCACAGTCAGTTGCTCCCAGGTGCATTGTCTGCATATGTGTTTAGAACAGCATCAGTTTGAGCCAGGGTGGAGCAGCCCTGGGCTGGCAGCAGGCTTGCAGGGGTCAGTTCAGGCTCTGGGTGTCAGTGTTGGGTGGCGGAGGGGCTAGCTGGGGCATGAGGGTGCTACACTGTGGAACTCTGCAGCAGGCAGCTCTCATACTTTAGCACCCTCTTGCCCCAACCAGCACATCACCATCTACAAGTGTGTTTTGTTGCACTTAATTATATCTGCTGTAAGACAATAGTGTTCCCAACAGCACTATCTTATGGCAGAGTTTATTAATTTACTGTGCCCTAATACGAGCACATGTGTAGACAGTGGCACTTTACTGCAGTTGGCTAATTAGCGCTGCAGTAAAGTGCATTTATAGATGCACCTTACGGCCATCTTTACACATGCTCGGGGTGGGGGGGCACTTTAGTTAGGGCGGCTCCACCTACTCTAATTAAAGCACTGCAGTATCTTGTGTATTCAGCATTCTGTGGTTCAGAATGGTGTTGGGAGTGCTTTAAATAAAGCTCGTTTGACAAGCTTTAGTTAAAGTGCTCCAGCTGCCATTTGGAAGCATGGGAACACTGAATGCATGAGACACAGAGGCTGCTGGAGTGCACTAATTAGCATGCTCCAGTAGACTTGATTAATTGAGTAATTACAGTGCATTGGAGCAGCATCCCCACATGTCTACAGGAACCCTATGTGAGTAAAGATGATCTCCTTCTCCTGCTGCTAGCCTTTCTCTCCCTTGTCCAAGGTCTTCAGAGGTGTCAGTGGGTGGCGCGTGTATGTGCGGATGTGTATACACATGTGGCCTACGATAATGAAGCCCCAATATTATGGCATCTAGATGCTGGCAAAGGAGACATTAATAACCAGCTCCAATGTTAATATTTGATAAAATTATAAGCTACCAAAAATATGGCCTTGTGCCAGGAAGTGTTAGGCAACACTCTTTATAGGAAGAACTGACAGAAACACCTTTAATAAAAGTAAGCTGAAGTAAAACTGTACTAAAAGTCACCAAGAATCTGAACTGTGTGATCCATAAGCAATACATAGGATATGGGGATGGCGGGGGTCTAGGGTGGAGGGGGGAATTTTACTTTTACCTTCTTGTAGTTCCAATCAATCAGTGATGCAGATACTCAAAGTAGGAGGAAAGCAGTCCAGTGAATTTATATATTTTCTGTAATTTACAACAGTAAAAATGTATAGTACACAATTTAATCAAACATGATCACATTAGGAAAGGTGCTTCTACAAGTATTTCCATAGGAATTACTGACAGTATTTTGCTTTGGTAACTTGCTGGCCAGCATGTGTACCTTTATCTGCCTAAGCCAAAAATGATGTACATCTGTGACAGCTCTCAGCACTGGAAGCTCTTTAACTTGGTCTTTTACTAGTCTCAGGCCTGGCTGATTCAGCCTTCATTGCTGGTCTACCTTGTGGCTATAGTCAGGAAAAAAATTGTAACCACAACCTAGTTGAGACAATGAGCACTGCTGGGGTGCATGCTTCACTGTAGTGGAGTTGCTTCTCAGATCCCCTGGGCAGCAATGCAATGCTGAAATACCCACTATATTCAAAGCAGAGGCACAACCTCACACCAGCTATTAAGCTACATGCAAAGGACCTCTCTGTTCAAACCACAGATCCACAGGGAAAGAAAAACTGAACACCATTGTAAGAAGTATTCTTCATTAATCCTTCTCTCCTCAATTGGAGCTGATAATGTTTAGGAGAAGAGATTGCTGTTATACTCCAGTTTTAAACAAAACCATACCCAGGAACATAGTTAGACTTCACTGAGAAGATGATGGTAGCATGTATACACATCATTCAGACATGTACTCTCTCTCTCTCTCTAGAAGGAGAGCCAGTAAGTATACCCTACTGATTCCACCACTCTTCCCTAGAATAGCTCTGTTCTACTGGGAACATACTCTAAGGGATCTCTCTTATCCCACTTTTCTGTTTTGTTGCTGTAACAGATAAATATAACTGTGCAAACTTTCCCCAGTATGTTTTTTACAACATAAAATGTACCTAAATTAATACAACCAAAGTATTTAGAATAGTTTTTTACATAATGGCTAAACAGGTGGCCGGTAGGAATGACTGACATCATTAATCCAGCTCATCAATTTATATCTTAAGAAAACAAACCAAACATGCAGCAATCCTAGACATTTTGTAACCTGCCAACTTACTGTATCCTCAATTTCCCGCATGTTAACCTTGTCCTTCCTCTTCCATTCCTTCCTCTTGTTCAGCATGCCAACTTGTATCTAATGTTAATTTTGATTATGTGGGAAGGTGACCATCTTTATGTACGTGTCCATATGATGGCACCTCTATCTGATGAGAGCCGTGGGGTCCTATTAGAATACAAACAACATGAGAACAACAAATATCAGTACATTTACCCAGCAAACAAACCAGTGTGTTCAGGTTGGTGTTTTTTTTTAATGCCGTAATGCAAGAGTCACCTGCTGTTTGAATAAAACACGTTCCAGGTCTGTAGAAAGATAACTCAGTATCTCAGTCTTTGTGGAGTAAAGACAAGCCACATACTACTAATAATCCAAGAGCAGTAATACTACTTTGGACTAATATTTCATTATACAACAATTGGTTCAGCCTTAAAAGTGACCTGGCTCAATCAGACAATTCTAACTCAGAAAAAAAAGTGACCTCCAAATTACTGGTGCTTAGAATTCTTATGAAGATGCTAGTGGTGGATAGTGCTCCTCCTGGACATCCTACTATCACTGTATATGCTCCCCCCTGCCGAAGTGACAGCTTAGTGAAAAAACTCTTCTACAGAAGTCAACAAATGCGAAGCAAACTTTGATGTGAACATATACACATATCCCATAGTAAACCAATTCATCTTGCGATTAATGTAATGGCTGTCAGTCTTCTGCATGTTGGCAGCACTGAGGAATAAAGCCTAGGCCCTCTTTCTCCATGAGCACATGTTTTCATCCTTTGAGTTAAAGGAACATTTTATTTTAGGTTTTACCAACATGTATCCTGTGACACAGCTGAACTCTTCTAATTCTCTCCAATAGAGGGCAATAGCAAAATACATAGTACCCACTTCTTCACATTAGCAGGCACAAGGCTAGTGCCTATGCTGACATTACTCAAGGATGACTACAATCATCAAAAAGGCTTCCCTTTTGAACAAAAAAATTCAAACAGCTGCTCTTTATTTTTCAAAATGTGAATATCGCCTTTTGCAACATACGTCACCACCATCTACACTCTATAATCTTTGTGCTACCTCACGGGCAACAGGATTGTCATGTTTTAGAGGACAATTCCCTGGTGAGGAAATCAATTTGATCTCTGGCCTTTTAGTGTATATATACTCCAGATGTTTATTAACACTTCATAAGGTATCATAATGACACTATTTCTTTAACAAGCGTCTCATCCATAATCTCGCTTAGGCTTTCGTCTCCCCTTGTGCTGATGTAGTTAAGCAACCATTAGTTTAAACACCGAAGTGAAAACAAGAAAACGGAAGTTTAGCAATGGACACAGTTTGCACTTGTACTGTTCAATAATGGCTTTAATCTGAAAAGATAAAAAGAAGGCAGCTATTTTGACTAATCTACTCAGAACAGAGGAGAAGGTAATCGCGCTTGATCTTTGGACACAATCCATAAATCAATTACTTTAATTAAAAGGATGGTTGGAATCAGGCTTGGCAATGGAATAACTATTTTTCATTATTTTTATTGTTTGCGTTCTCACAGCACCTCACATGGTGCGGCTCTTTTATAGGGCTGCACCATGCCAGACACTGTACAGATATAAGCAAGAGCTGGACTTGCCTCCCTGACAGCTGAGAAAACTGGTTTTCAGGGACAGTTTACCTTTAAAATCCACTTACCATTGAAGTCTATTCATTAATGTTTTATTCTGAAAAAGACTCTCTCATGTAAAGTGTGAATATCTTGTAAAAATTTGCCATCTTGGTTATGTCTAGACACTTGTAGTCTCAGGAGCTCCTGGCAGGGGCATGCCTGAATGAGCACAGTCTCCCCACCTACTTAGACACCAAACCTGGGCACCACGCACTGAAGCCTCTGTGGGGTTGCCCACAGTGGCCACTCTCCAGACTGAGGTCTTAAAAGCAGCTGCAAGGTGGGATGGGCACTGAGTGGGTGGACACACTCAGGACAGCTTCACTGCTTCATTTCCTGACTTGGTGTGTGTGAGCAGGAGTGGATAGGCGAGCCTGCCCTGGAGCATCCCTGCCAAGACATGCCGGGAATGTGGTATAGACATACCCATAATTTCCCAGGGATCAAGAGAAATAGATAAGCTAATTTAATTTCCTCTTTGAGGTGCAAATTAAGCAGCTATTTTAATGAGTTCAATAATCCAGGTGTATGCAAAATGTAATTAAATATGGTTTAGAAAATAGCTTGCTGTGTTTGCCAAAGACAACTTCATGTGTACAGCAAAATCAGAGGAAGCAATTATGACAACATATACATAAAAAAAAAAAAAAAGGAATGAGAACCTCACTTCCACTCTCAGAGTCCCCATTCCTGCTGGGCAAGGTTTTCCCTGGCACAGAGCATTGAAAAAATATAGTCACTGGTCTGCCTCAAGAAGCTGTACCATAAACAACATGCCAGGCATGAGCCTAGGACAAGGGATAGTATATTTAGGGAGGGTCAAGAGCAAGTACTACTGTGGAGACCTAGGGATTTCTGTGACCCACAAGGAACATCAGAGAGGCTCTGCTTGGCCTGTGGAGAGGTCCTCAGGGCTATCTAATGGTACATCTACACAGCAAAATGAAAGTATAATTGTAGCATACTTATGCTAGCTTTCATCTTACCAGCACCAGTAACAATGGCAGTGACAATGTGGTGACACTAGTTTCACCATGGAGTTAGCAAACATAGTCAAACTCTCTTAGACCCTGCATATCTACTTTTGATTAGCAGGCTGCATCCAGACTGGTAGTTACCCACTTTAGCTACAGTTCAAGGTCATGTGGGTATGCCTACTTGTGCTTCCACCACGCCTATATTCTGCTGTGTAGACGTATCCTAAATTAGGCCTTGGGGTTCTCCACCTGCAAAGGAGGCCTGAATTGGAGGACACAAAGGGAAGAGAAGCCTCCTCTGCCTTACTCCGGCTTGTTATTCTTATTTAGTTAGTTAGTGAGGCAGAGTCCGTCTTCCTTCATGTGTTTGACAGTGCTGAGTACGCTGCCTTAACAAAAAAAGTGTTATTGGAAGGATATGGTCCTTAGTCTCATCTCATTAATACCAGTTTTATTCTGCTGTAGTTGGTTACTCTGTTTCCCTAGTGTAACCAGCAGTAGAATCAAGCATGACTTTAGTCCTAGTACTTGTGACACACAAAGTAAAGTAGCCAATTTTCCCCTTACTGGTTCCTTATTTTATATTTTTGAATAAGGAAGCTGCCCTAAATCTCAGTCACCTTTTTTCTGCTTAGTCTCATAATGTAAATTCCCCTTTTATGGATGAGTAGTTTTCTCACACCTCTTGAGAAATTTTTGGCTTGTTTCCAACATGTTATATTACAGCTGGCCAAACCTGGAACTTGCTTGACTCTAGAATTTATAAAGAAAATTCAAAATTCAGAGTGTGGTCATTAAAAGTTTGGTGAGGCTCTGGGATTGCAAGGGAAGCTGCACTGAATAGAAGTTTATTCACATCTGGAACTGAGACCAACTTGAGGTAGTGGGAAAAGAGGGAAGAAAAAAAATGTTTTGGTGAACCACAGAGCACTAAAACAACAACGAATTTCATGCATGATTCTCTACTTAGGCTGACTCTAACACATTGTTTTATTATGTGTAATTCTTCCTACTATCATGAGTTTACTGCACTGGAGAGGCTAACATCTTCATCATTTCATTTACTTAGTAGGTCAGCTTAGTAGGGCTACTGTTCAGACCCCTCTTCATTCTCATCTCTGATCCAGTTGAAACAGGTTTTATTTTTCACTCCCCTATCTCACATTGGTTTAAATCAGTGGGCATGTCTCTACACGTGAATTTAATGCAGCTGAATAAACTGTGGAGCACTTTGCACCACAGTAAATTACTCCCAGGCGCAGTGTCTATATGTGTATTTGGGACAGCAGCAAATTGAGCTGGGGAGGAACAGTTTAGTCCAGGAATGCTCTGCAGTAGCCAGGGAGAGCTCCAGGCTTTGGCTGAAGCTGTCCAGGTGCCAGCCCTGGGGTGGCAGGAGGCACCAGGGTCAGGCCCAGGCCCCGGCTGGTGGCAGCAGTGTGGCCCAGAGTCTGGGGGCAGCCCTGGGATGGCAGGGGGGCAGGGGGTCAGGTCCGGGCAGTGGGTGGCTGCATTGGGCAGTGGAGGAGCTGGCTGGGCTATTAGGCTTTTGCAGCTGCTGAGACCTGTGGCTACAGAGCAGGCAGGAGTGTTGCCCCCTGCTGGCTGGGTGGACAGGGTGCAATTTACACCCAGGTCAGTATCTACGTGTGTGTTGCTGCACAGTAAATAACTCTGCAGTAAATACTAGTACTTGTATTTACAAATAGTACCTTGCTGCAGAGTTGATTAGTTTCCTGCAGCCTAATAGGGCTGCATATGTAGGTGCGAGATGTTTGCTGTGCAGCTATTTAGTCTACTCCACAGTAAACATCTCATGTTTGATTCTGCTCTTACATGAGTTTTACCCATAGTGTAATTCCACTCAATTACACTGTTGTAATAGAGGGAAGAGTTAGGCCCAAGACACCAAAATAAAGTTAGAGAGCTCAAAATGTTTCACAACATTGTCCATATTTTACAGATGGGGAAACTACAGCATACTGTAATGACGTGACTTGCCTAATATCAACCAGGATTCAAAAACGCCTCAGCAGCTTCTTCTGAGGAGATGTGGAGCCAGTTGTGTTTGCCTGTTATTCAATAGCACTTCCCCTCGTGTCTTGTTACTCCTCTTGCATCACATGCTACAGAAATTTCCCTTCGATAACCACTGTATTATTTTATAGATTTAACTTTCTAACTCTTTTCCCTTTCCCTCTTTCTCTTTTTTTTCTCTGTTTTCCTCTAAGACACATGTTCTCTCTTTAACCACTTAATATTTCCTGTCTATTCATTTATCAGCTTATTTTTGTTTCTTCCTTCCTCTTTGCTGTCTCCTCTCCCCCAGACACATCTGCCCAACCTGCTTATACTCTTTTCACTGGCTACCCATTGTCTTGGTTCCCATTCTGCTTTACTTGCAAAGAACGGCTACTTTCTCAGTATGATTCTTTATCCCTCATGGCTGCATTTCTTATACTGCACTACCCAGCTCTGCTTTCAGCCATTTCTTAGGGCCTGATCTTTCAGAGCAAATGGGACTAGACCCTCTTCACCTTGCCTGAAATTAAGTCACACCTCTTAATGTCTCATCTACAACCCTTGTTTCTATAAATTCCTAATAATGAAAAAATTAATATCAGCTGTGGAAGGCTTGGTGCCTGGAACATCTAGTCCACCCCTCTTCAGGAATTTCCAGTTTCCTCCATACTCTGCTGCTTTCTAAACACCCCATAAATTCCAGTAAGGGGCCAGAGAAACAATATTCACATAAGACCTTCTTGTCCTTAATGGCCCTGGTTCCAAATTCATACCAGCTGAAGCTCTACTGACTTGGTGACCTTACTTGTGATCCACACCAATGAAAAGTTAGAGGAGAATCAGGTCCCATATCTGAATTTTTGCTGCAACTTTTTACTCTTCACAAATAACAAATCTCAGTGCTGGGAGAGATCATCATAACTAACATTGGGCTGCTACTTAGGAGGTGGTTTTGTTTAAGATGTACAGTATACAATGGTCTTGGATCTAACCATAAACAGCATCTGACTGGAGGACCTGGTGACACTGTGGTGGGGCTATTGGTGGCAGGGTAGCTCCTATAAAATACCACAATGTTGCAACCTCCAGAGTAAGGAAAGTATAGGGCACCTCAAAACCCTAGCCCATGCTGCCTTGTGGGTACTTCTTGGCTAGAGAAAGGTTTTGGGACATCATCCTGACAGAAATGTGCCATGATTGAGGCATTAGGCAGTCAGCAGCAGTTTTTGTGTGTCGCTCTCTGGCAAAAGCTACAACTATCAAGGCATGGAATAGTTGGACTCAGTTTAGCCTTCAGATTCTGTCTCAATGGTTTAAAAGCGGGGTAGTAGATCTTGGGTATCCTAAACTGCTCTATACTCTTGCCTAGGCTTACAGGTTAAAGGTCTTGGTGTGATGGTTGCAGGACTCCATACATGTAGATTCATCAGATATCTGACTAGGCCTCTTATGCATACACCACAGTCCAGAGGATCAACAGGTGCCTACTACTACTACAGTACATGAGAGATACTAGCAACTGGAAAAGCTGCAAGAGAGGTAGTGGGAGCTTCTCCAGTTTTAACTGATGAGCAAAAAGCACCCGCAGAGCCTCTGAAAGCTGTACTCACAGGTGTAAGCCCTGAAAATTCACTTTTAAGTTTCTTTCTCATTACTGCTGTATCTTTTTGAAGAAAACTTTTGTTATTGATTTGAAACCTTAGTTGGAAATTCTTCAGATAGCCTGGTCCTTTTGCCCCCAGGAATCTGCAACTCTCAGGGTGCATCTATACATATGCATTTTACTGAGGAATTAACTAATTAGCTCCACAGCAAAGCATCACTGTCTACTTGTGCAGCACTATTTGGCTGCCGTTAACTAATTAACTCCACCATAGGACAGTACTTCCCAGCACAAGTACTATCCTATAGCGAAGTATTTAGGTGCGTTCCAACACATGTGTAGATGATGACTGGAGGTAGCTCGCCCAGCCCAGAGCTGTTCTGCCCCAGCCAGCCCCTTTGCAACACGCTGAGCCAGGGTGGAGCAGCTCTGGGCTGGCAGGCTGTGGAGTTTATTCAGGAGTATTATTATCATGTATAGATGTGCCCTCCTTGAAGAAAATTGGAGTCAAGGAACTGCAATGGCAACAAACACCCAGCCTGTGAGGTGATGCAAGTGTTGTTAAGGCAGGTCTAGTCTGGTTGTATGTTGCAATAGCCGTCACGATCAAAATCAAACTAGTGCCTAACATGCCCCTGAACTTTCACATTTAAAATGAGGCCAATGGATTTTTTTGTAACTCTGTTTCAGACTTGTTGCCAGCTGCTAACTGGCTTTGGTCTTAAATGCAGACAGATACGATTTTTTTAAAAGCCCTGTTTTTCTGGAGACTACAGACTGTGTTTTGTGATCCCTGCTCTTGTGAAGTCCTCTGTTTGCTGTAGCATGTAGCTGAAAGGGCTAATCATTCATAGAATCTTAGATGCACAAAACCCACACTTACACCTGTTTGTCATTTTGAAAAGTATTGCTCTTTGCCCTGTTGCCTAAGCATTATCCCCCAAAAGACTGCCATCTCTAGGGTTTGAAAGAGAAACCCTCCACATGCACGAAATCTCCTGCCAAGAGAGAGAAAAAAAATTAGCCTTGTAAAATAACTTTATACGGTTTGTAATTTTTGGAGAGGTTTTTATTTTTTTTTCTCTTAGCCTGACTTCAGAGTTAACTCGTGGTTTTTCTTATAGGCCTTGCATTTTCAGTGATGAAGTGACATACATATTTCTGTGTTATATGCTGTCTGTCATGCTGCTCACCATTGCTAGTGACTGCATGATTTAGTATCTCAAATACTTTAGATTCATGAGGAATCAGAATGCATGGTAGAGGTGATACTTTTTATTAGGCCAGCTAGGTATTTGCAAAAAAAAAAATTCTTTATTTGCAAGCTTTTGGGCATACTCACCCTTCCTCAGGAATAGGAGAATGCAAAGCTTGTAAAATTGCTCCTAGGTGGAAATGAAAATTCATATTTCACTGGAAACCTGAACATGTTGTAAGATCTCCTGGTTGGAATAGTTCATTTTGTGCAAATTAGGCTCAGATAAAAGTTAGAACAGTCTGTTTTACAATCTTTGCATTCTTCTATGCCTGAGGAAGGGTAAGTGTGTCTGAAAGCTTGCAAATAAAGACTTCTTTTGGCAAATACCTAGTTGGTCTAATAAAAGATATCACCTTTACCATGTGTTCTGATTCCTTTTGCCTATAGGCCAATATGGCTACAACCTGTAGCCCTGAAACCTTAGATTCATGAGGATTCTTCATGAGACATCATAAAATGCAAGCCTCTGTCTTGGGTTAAATCCTATAAATATTATGAAAATACATTCTGCATTTCATTGAATCCCAAACAAGTCTGTCATATGGTATGTTTCTAGAGAATTGAACAAAGACGATCTTCCATCTCCTCTGATCACAAGTGAAGAGAAAGCTCCACCTGAAAGGAGATCTTGTCATCGTTGAGCAAACAGTCTACACTCTCACACTGATTCTGAGTTAGGAGTGCTCCATATCTGCATACATGTAAATAGTTATTAATAGGCAAGATCTTGGATTTTGCAAAACCAATAAAATGTAGTGTTGTGCTTTACAAATGTTTTTGTCTGACTGTTCTTTCCGTCAGCTTGCAACAGCTTCTGTTTCCTATAACAATCTTCTGCCATATCTCCTATCTACTGAACTCCCACTTTCTTTCATGTGATAGCTATCATATAGACCTGCGCTCTAGCCTGAGGAAACGCTAACTGACACCTCTCATCTCTCAGTAGACTGTGCTAACCACCAGTTAAGGCTGGGCCCCTTGGCAGCCAAGAATGCAATGTTCTTGAGGCCAGAGTGCACCTATAAGAGGGAGCATGACTATACAGCCCAGTAATGATGGCATTCCTCTGGGAAGGTAGAAATCAGGGTTCTAGCCCCTGCAGCATGACTATTTACATGTCTTACATCAGATAGTCAAAGGTTATAACAGAGCCCAGGAACTCTCTCAAACACCTACAACTTACTTCTGACCTCTCATGCTGGAGTCTTTATTCCCTATATTCTCTAAAGTTGTATCTAAACCTGTTGTTGACCCTTATTGTGTTATTTATATAGATGACATTATTGGGGGAAATGTTTAGTAGTCTCAGAAAAAAGCATAAATATATTAGGAAAATCAAATACAGGTTTCCCTTGATTTATGTGGGTTCTGGTTCTGTATATGCAAATTTACTCTTATGCAATGACCCTTTTTATACCCCAGATTCCTTATAGGCAAGGTAAATTCACTCTTATGCAATTGGCATAGGACCCCCCCTTCCTCTCATGGGGCGGGGGCTGCACCATGTCCTAACCCCTCTGTGGCTCTGCTTGTCTTTCCTCACCCCAGCTCCTGGGCTGCGCCATGCTGTGGTGCAGGCGGGTGGTGTTGGCTGCTCCTGGGTCTGCTGCAGCAGGGGCTGGGGTGAGTGGGAACAAGTGGAGCCCTGGGGGGTTCGGGGCACAGTGCAGCTGGCATCGGGTGCTCCTGGGGCCACTGCAGCAGGGGCTAGGGTGAGAAGCAGAGCCCCAGGGCTGCAGCAGAGAGCAAAGTGGAGGGAACTGTAAGTAGGTGGGAGTCACAGGACAATGGGGGCACAGCTCTTGCTGCTATGTGTACCCCAGGAGGGCTGTGGGCTGCACTGGGCTCTTTCTTGGAGGGGTGTGTACCCCTGGAACTGCGTGCGGGATGAAAGCAGGCTGCCACTGCAGGCTGGGGCCAATGGTGGCACTGGGCTCTTCCCAGCACTGGAAGGGCAGGTTAGGGGAGCTACAGAGAATTTTGGGGTAGCAGCAGCCCTCCTTCCAGCATCACCATCCATCTTGAGCACCAGGAAGAGCCCAGTGCTGCTGCTGGGCCCCAGCCTGCTGTGGCAGCCTGCTCTCATCTCATGCACATATCTGGGGGCATGTGCCCCCTGGGAAGAGCCCGGTGCATTCTCCCAGCCCAGAGCCCTCCTAGGGTGCATGTAGCAGTAAAAGCTGTGCCCCCACACCCACTTACAGTTCCTTGCACTTTGGTTCCTGATGTAGCCCTAGGAGCAGCAGACAGGCTACACTGCACCCTGCCCCTTCCTTAGTCCCGGTTTTACTTCCTCCCTCCCTCACATATTTTTGTTATACTCAGTTATCAAGTTCAACAAGCCTGAGCTAATTAACTGATTCAGATTTCTGCGCAAATGCAAGTTTGCTATTATGCATTCACAATCCAAATTCCTGCTAGCACTGAAAATGGTAACCTCTATTTGACAGCCCCTAACATTATCTTTGCTGACAACAGACATTAATAGGGACAGAATAAATATTGCTGCAATACACTTACAGATGAACTGGACCTCAAAAACTATATATGATTGTGCATGTATACATAAACAGTAAAATAGGGTTGTCTTGGACAACTAGATGGTATTCCTTGTCACATTTTTCTTGTAAATGCTGGGGGTTGTAGGGGAGGGAAGTTACAGTTTACCTGTAATGTAATACTTTATTTGCATGATCAGATTGCAAATAGATATTTACTGAATGGAAGGAGAAGGACTTGCTAAACCCATAAGACTGTCATTTCTGTATCCATAGCTTTTTAAAAATATTTTGACCTGGGTTGAAATCTATCTGTCATGGTACTCTATAAGACAGCAAAACTGGAAATTAGGCCCCCTCTCATGCAGGTAAAGGTGTGATTGGATCTAATGTGTGACTCACCCAATCACACATTAGATAAAATCACGCTTTATTGCCAGCATAAGGGAAGCCTGATCCCATGTGTGATGCAGCTGAGACCAAGAGCCCCATCAAATGTGGGACTCTTGGTCCTGGATATACCACACATGCAGCCAAGACTGAAAGCTCTGTCAGGTGCAGGCATTCTTGGCCCTGGCTGCCCTTCATGAGATGCTGGGACTGAGCGCCTCATCAGCTGCAGGACTCTCAGCCCTTGCAGCCATGGGACACTGCTGCAGTCTCTCAGCCATGAGAGTGCATGGAGCAACCTGTGCCCTTGAGGCTGGGAGACTGCATTGGCTGTGACTTCCCAGCCTTGAGGGTGTGTTGTGCTTCCAAAATGCCTGGGAGATTGCAGTAGCTCTGGCCTCTTAGTCTTAGACTACCTACATGTGCAAATTAAAGCTGGATAGAAACCAGCTATAAAGTTATTACACATTTTCAAGCAATAACTTTAGAGGTGGTTGGACCTTTTTAAGGCGGGAGAGTTAATTTGCACCTGTAGCCAGTCTAAATTTATTGCTAAGGTGTAGAAGGGACTTAAATGAATACCTGATGACCTGTTTATCCTTTGGACAACCAAATGTAGTGTTACCAACAACAACAGGCCTCAGTTTATAAACACATGCTTGTAAGATTTCCTAGCGAATTATACTCCCATGTATGACCCGTACTTTGATCATATTTACTTTTATGCTAATAGTAGGATGCCATGTTTCAGCTACACTTAGAAAGAAGGTTTTTCACTGGACATCTGTGTTACCAAGGGCTTTATTTCTACATTTACAAATGGCATCCCTCTGCTGTGGAATATTAGTAATGCTACAACAACACTACGATGCTCTGGTTTCCATGCCAGAGAACTTTAAAAAAACTTTGCTGAACCAAATGCAGCCTATACTGGCTCAAAAACAATAAATAAAAAAAAAATCACATCTTCTTCCTTACAAAGGACACTCCACCACAAACTTATCCATGATGATGCCTGCAAGCAATCATATCTTTCACTGATCTCCTCTGCCAATCAGTTCTCTGTCCAGTGGTCTCAGAAAGTTGGGCAAGGAAGATTCTAAACACTGGACGGTGAGAACCAGATCATTCAGCTATTAAGTTCAACCCATTTCAGCTGAGCACTGGTTCTAACTGCAATGTCACATGACAAAATTGCTTTGGAAATACTTGGCATGCCATGTAGCTGAATGACACATTCACTTTCTTAACAAATGAATGGCACTGGTAGGGAACTTCTCAATCACAGAAGCCATTAAATAATGCCTGAAGAGCTACAACTCTTTATCCTCAGAGGAAGGTCTCTGGGTCAGTTAATACCATGTGTGATAAGAACCCTCATCCCCTACAGCAGGGGTGGCCGACATGTGGCATGAGCAGCCTGTGTGTAGCACACAATGGATCAGAGAAAGGACAGGCAGCAGGGCAGCAGACAGGGCCGGAAGCAGAAGGCAAAGTGGGAGATCAGAAGCAGAGAGCAGAGCAGGAGTTTGGGCAGGGAGCACAGACTAGGAAGCAGAAAGCAGAGCATCTAACTGTGCAGAGGAAGGGGATCGGAGTGGTACTGAAGCCCAGACTGGGGCCAGAGTCACAGTAGCTTCCTGCTCCTTCCACCTACCATCTTGTACTCTAATCCAAGATGACACCCCCCTCCCCCACCACTCTGTTGAATGGGGGGAAACCTCATCTTGGATTTGAGTAACTACAGTAAATGAGTGGAGGTCAGAGATTATGGAAACAAGGACAATTCAGGAAGACAGGCTATCAGTTGTTAGCTTTTTAAAGTTATATTAAAAGCCTCCTTTGTCTCTGAGTTAAGCTGTGCAGACACCACTTATGGCTAAAAGCATCTCTCCCATAAAACTTAGACCAGAAGGCTGACCAGAAAGAGACTAGCTTTACATAAAACAAAGTTTTTATCTTCTCTTCACAGTCTGGGGTGTTGCATTTGACACCTAGGTATTAGCAACAGTTGGCTGCATTTTCTGTGACCAGGTTAGGGAACAAAAACCTCCCAAATGCCAAAACATGAAACAAAAAATTCAAAACTCATCCATTGTGCAAGTCACTTCATCACAAATGACTTTAATGGGTTACATCAGAAATGAATTTTACATTGCAGGACCCAATTCTCACTTCTGCCACCTTTACCCTTGGCTTCAGCGGTTATCCCTGACTTATATCCAAATAAAAGGAGAGTCACATGCTATTTATGCAGATCTTCCTAAAGCAGTGATTCTCAACCTGAGTCCTGGGGCAAGGTCCTTTGAAGGGTGTTGCTGAGGTGTGAGGGGATAAGCAGATAAGCTCAGGCTCCGGCTTGTCCCTGACTGGCTACTCCCCTGCCCCCAATGGCCAGCCACTTTGCAAGGAGGTAAACACTGTAATAAATAGAGTTTTTGAAATGTGGTGCTGCTCAATTCACAAAAGTTATGGAGGGTACCTTTTGTCTAACGAGAGATGCTCTGAGCCTAAAGAGGTTGAGAGCTACTGTCCTAAAGGAAAGCCATCTTTTTAAACTTCACAATGTCAAAACAGAAATAAAAGTGGTGGTTAAGTACATTATTAAAAGCAATCTCTGCCCCAAGAAAGGGATGAGAGTGTGGGTGTGCTTGACCATGACTACCCCGAAAAGATGATAATTGTTTCTAGAAGAACAGTGTCAGGTTTTATTTCAGTACGGAAGAGGTTTTATTTCAGCACACAATTCATTTAAGTAAAAAACCCCAAAACAACCGTTACCTAAGAAAACCAGACAGACACACATGCACACCAGAGAAATGATACACTTTATAAAGCATTAATATGTATATAAGAGAAAGAGAGAGCGTTGCTTCCAAGGATTTGAACCATATGGACATGGCACATTTATATGCACACACACATTTAAATCTTTTAGTCAGACTATCTGTCTGATCTGTGAAAAAGAAACACATGATGAACTCCATTTAGCAGATGGCTAATAATTGATAAAAAAGCCAATTTGGGGACTCAGAGATTTATGTGACAGGTACACAACGATGGAGCAATCTTTGCATGTGTTTTGCCTTCTCTCTGCTGGCAGAGAGCGAGAGAAACCCGCACAGATTAGGCATCCTTTGGGGCTGTCAAGCAGGCCCGTGAGGGCAGTTCAATTCTTTAGCCTGATTTTAGCTAAAAATAATAATAATAAAAAAAAAAGTCAGCCAGTGAGGTGACTCAACAGGCTACAGAGCCAGTTGTGAATTCTGCTCCACTTGGGAGGCTACAGCTTGTTTTCCAGCTCCTTTGGTTAAGTCCGGAAATATATATGTGATTGCAGCAAGTTACTGAATCTCCTTGAGCAGCCACACCAGAAGCCTGGAAGGTGCGGGTGGCTGGAGGCTGGAAGGGGAGCGGTGGCAGAATGGGGAAGGAAATTGCTTTGCAGAATAGCTTCTCCATAAAAGTAGCAGAGACTTGAAAGCTCTTGGCCCTTTGGATACAAGGCAGTGTCAGAGACCTATTTATCTAGGGTTATGGGGGGAGATGGGACATTTGAGGAATACAAATGAGAAGTAAATGCAGGATCCTCCTTTTCTGCAGTGCTTGAATTACAGCTTAGACCTTAGTGTTACAAGCGTGGCCTGGAGTTTATTTTTTTTAGTTAATTTTTAGGAAAATGTCCTACTTGTTTCTGAACAGTTACCAAACCAAGTTTAAAACCTCTCCAGTGATAACTTTCTTCCTCATATGCAAGAGCTGAAAAGACTCCTTTTGTCCCTTTTTGGGTGTCAACAGCATGTATTATATTATGTGGATTTGCTTTGCTTGGCATATCCAATGCCAGGCCTGGTTAAGACAAGCAAGTTGTTTCATTGTGGGATTACCCATCCTGCTTGTGGGTGACAGACTAGCCTTAAAGGAGGCTGAGGACCCCAAACTTATCTGGCACTTATGTGCTGCTTCCTAACACCAGTACAAAGTGAACATAAAATGACTGCCCATGGTACAGGGTAACAGTGACATAAGCCTTCAGACACCACAGAGGCTTCTGTACTGCTATGGTCATGTCTACCTAGAGTGACTGCTTTTTTGAGATCACAAGCACAAGCTCTGTTCATATATTCAGACAGATCCAGATTTTTTAACATATTTGGACATATTTGAACATTTTTTGGACATATTTGCAAAATGCTGCTGCTGAACAGCCTGTTTTACATAGCACAGAGGCACGTACTGTAACTCTTTGCAAGGACAAAGCATCAGATCCACATACATGTTTATATTACTTTTCACAAGGCATTTGATTCACCAAGAGGGGAAAAAAAACAAGTCTTGTGCACAATTAGAGAAATTGTGTGGTCTGGTGCATTCAGGGCAAAGATTCAGACACGTGAATTCCAATCCTCATCCTGCCACTGATTTATGTGATGGCTTCTCTGTGCCTCCTTTTCCCCAAACTTAAAGATAGGAATAATAATATTTACTACTGCATAGAAGTAATGTAGAAAGTAATTAGTTAATGTCTATGAAACACTCTAAAGATGAAAATCATTACGCAAATACTAATACATTCTTATTCTTTCTTTAAAGATATAGTACCACTTGGCTTTGTGAATTTTAGCATTTGTCCTGATCAGAAACAGTAAATGACAGAGGACTCTTAAGATAGTGTGGCAATGAGTGCAGGACAAGAACTTAGGGCAGGATGCAGGCTGGCCCTCAGAAGTGAAAGAAATATTTTCTCCCTCCGTCTATGAAGAAAACTCCTCTTTGCACAGCTCACATAAATACCAGGCACTTTTGCACCCTTTCAGCATGTCACACTCAGGAAAATATGAGGAGGAGGAAGTGGAGCTATGACTCTGCCCTTATGCACCAGAGCTAGGGACAGACAATCAAAAAGCCTGAGCCTGAATTGATTCAATCTTTGCAGGTTAGTCTAACCTGGCTAGGCTAAATCAGTTTTGTAACCACACACACATCTCAGAAATGCAGGCACATGCCTGCAGTGGCTCAGGCTGGAAGCCTGGGAGCACTACAGCAGCCCTCCTTCTGCTTCCACAGGGCTGCGCTGAGAGTGGTGTGGCCAGGCCCCAGCAGGACACTGATTATTTCCCCTCTCCTAAGCAGCCCAGCAGAGAATGTTTATCACCCCAAACTCAGTGTTTATCATCCAATTAAGTAAGCAAAGCCTCTCTGTAACTAATGGAGCTCTTCTTAAACAGCTCTTCCAAGGAAGAACATTAAGCTACCTGTTGATTAGCTCCAAAAAACCTGTCTACCTGTCATCTCCCACAGCACAGACCACAGCCAGGTCTGTTAGCTGATGCTGAGGTGTCTGCTTAAAGCACAGGGGAGGAGGGAATAATCCCTGTTTAGCAGGGAGAAGCCAGGCAGATGCTCTGTACCTGCAAGTCTCTGCTGGAGCTCTGGCCAGGGAGCAGAGGGGAGGAGCCAGCTCTGCTGTGGAGCAGGGAACCCTGCCCAGCCCAGCCCAGAGAGCATACTGGGATGCTGGGGGAGTCTGGTTTAACTTAAACGAGCAAGGGGTCTGGGTCAAATATTGCATAAACCAGTTTGAGCCAAATCAGTTAAGTCTGATACTACATTCAACCAGGTTTATCTCAAACCAGTTACAGACATTTTCAAACTGGTTTATGTGCACTGAACATCTGTTCTGTTAAAGGTTTAAACCAGTTTCTGATCACTTAAACTAGTTTATGTGTAATGTCTGTCCTTTCCCTGACTGTTTGGGCTGATGGGCCCTAGTAGGCAGTGAGCTGTTCCCCACAAAGGGCTATGGGTATATTGCCTTTTATGGGACCTTCCTCAGCTAAGGCAGACTCCCACCACACACATGTAGAGCCTGCACCTAAATGGCCCCACTGAGCCTTTGGTAGATTAACTGCACTGTATTAGGTCATAGCCTACTACAGCCTGTTTCTGGTGTCCCTTTTCACATAGCCTTGGGGCTCTATCCTTTCCATCTATGGTAAGGTTATGACAAACAAAGACAAAAAAGTAGAGCTAAGACCCATATTTCAGCTTCTGAAATTACTTCCACATTGTCTGGTGTTACCAATAGGTGACACTTTTTCACTCGGTCTCTTATTTTTTTCTTTGGTAATTTCATTCTGTCATTCTGAAGTCTGTACGTGCCACAATTCATGGCTTGGAGCAGCTTGAGAGAGAGGCATGATGGGAACACATCCCCTTTTTGGTGAAGCTCCCATGACACAGGGAGCTTATACTGTGACTGCAGCTTGCCAAGTATGTCTGCCAACAGGAGGTGTTGCTGGCACCAGAAGAACATTTACCAGGCTTCCAGCTAACAAAAATACCTGGTACTTGTCGTGATCCCTGTTCTTTTTTCTTTTGTAAGGAGTCCAAAGTGTGGGGGAGGTGGCTTTGTTTGTGCTGCATGTCTCGGGAAGCCCTGCATGAGCACAGCTGGAGAGAGGGAAACAGAATTGCAGTTTCTTATTTTTACGGACCGACTTTGCGTGAATGAATAGCAGCTGGCCCAAAAAATATGCACCATTTTCCGACTTCCTCTCAGGTGGACCATTAATACTGAATCTCAGATATAGGCAGATTTAGGAGCACAGGCAGGCTGTACGAACCATGTGGAATATGGGGAAACAAAATCTAATATCATAATCAGAAAACAAGAGGCTTAGACTTCACCATTGGCACTAGAGGCATGAAACTACCATGGAAACAAAATTAAATGAAACATCACCTCTTACACGCCATAAATAAAGTAAGATCTAGTACAGTAGCTCAAAGACACACTGTCACAATCACCATATATTTTTAAAAAATGGCTCAGATTCTACTCTCAGTTACACTGACAGAAATATAAAGCAACTTAGTCTGAATTTATACTGGTGGTGCTGAGAGTGAAATCTGAGCTGCATTTGTTCTGTGGATGTGCCCAGTGCTAATGGTCCATCCAGGTGCTGCTGCAACCTGGCATGCCATGAAACCCCCTCTGGGGTGCCGTAGCAATGGCAGCCAGGTAAAATTGTTCTGCACGGTCCCCCTGCATGAGGACTCTCTAATCAGCCCAAAGCAGGCAGCAAAGCTGTCCTGTGCTCTGCAGTGCTTCCTGATCTAGACCCCCCTATGCTTTTCCCCAGAAACAAGCTCAGTTAAAACAGTTTTGTCTGCTTCTGTTTCCAGGAGGAGTGTAGGGAGCACCAGAAAAGGCAGAATTACAAAGCATGGGGCAGCTCCTACTTCCTTTAGGTTGATTAGAAAGTCCTAATGTAGGAGAGGAGCATTAGGGTTGCAACCCTCCAGGATTGCTCTGGAGTCTCCACGAATTAAATAGAAATCTCCAGGAGACTGCTGAGAGTCACCCGAGAGATAAATGATAGAGAATTCATTAAAATAAATATTAAATGTTGAATCTGATTTATACAGTAGTCTAGTGGGTTTTTAAAATGTAATAGTAACGTGCATTTGCCTTCCTGATGTAAAGTTATGCACAGTAATCCATAACGGATATCTGCAAGCATGTGGGCATGTTCGTGTTGTGGGCACGTTGGCCCTCCCAGAATGGAGTCAGAGTTGGCAACCCTAGGGAGCATGTGCACATGGCACAGCCCTTCCCAGGCTGACTATGCAGCAGGTATGTGGGGCAATTTCATCTGGAAGTAGCAGAACCCAGCTGACAAGCCCTGGTAAGCGGAGGCAGCACCAACAGTGGTTCTCAGCCAGTGACGCTGCCACATTCAGAGAAGTAGAGGTGGGGTGCAAAGGCCATGAGAAGGTTGAGAACCATTATCTTACACAAGCCCTTCTACTCCCTTTTGAGA
The DNA here is from genome assembly GCF_052110815.1 of Crocodylus siamensis. NCBI lineage: Eukaryota > Metazoa > Chordata > Crocodylia > Crocodylidae > Crocodylus > Crocodylus siamensis. The sequence continues at coordinate 149,883,982 of NC_143397.1, forward strand.
TGAAACCAAGTTTAAATCCAACCATGAATCTACTCAGGGTTTTTCATATTGTTTTAAATGAGAACAGTGCAAACCTGAATGTCCACAAGCTTTAGATAACGAGCCAGATGTGCCATTGGTATGAACAGATCTCTAAGAGGTAGAGAAGGGTTATTTTAATAGTGTAAATTACAACAATTTGGCATTAAGTAAACAATAGCTTCATTTACAACCACTGTATAACACACATACTTAGAGATACATCACAGTGGTACCTAAGACAGAAATTATTTCCTGTACTTAAATTTTGACATTTTAATGGCAACCAGCGTAACTTACACCAATGTGGTATTGTGTGGAGAGCAAAGACTTGTTTATATCAGGAATGCTGAGGAGGATGTAGTACAGGTTTGATTCCTGCCTTTAATTCCTATTTTTTTGCTAGTTGCTTAACTGCTGCTGCTTCTTTCACCACCTGTCTTCCCAAAGCACACCTCCCTATAGATTATACTCCCTTTCCATCCCAGTACAATTTACTGTCTTGCCACTAATTTCCAGTTGCAAGTCCATTTATATCATTTCTTACAAATACATAATAATCTGTGCCAAAATTTGTAATAGAAGTTCTTTCTTCTTCCACCCAGCCACATTTGGCTGAATTGGACGCTGGGGGGGAGGGGAGCCCTTTGGAGAGGCTCAGCAGTTATAATGCATAGACACAGCTTCTGTTTTTCCAAATCTTTCCTCTGTTTTACTATTGCTGTAGGTAAAAGCAGTTTGACCTTTGACTTGCTCGGGGTTTCATTTGCCAGGTTTCATTTTTGCACTTATATCATGTTTTGGTGCATAATAATGGAGACAAATGTATCCCACACAAGGGAGCATTAAACTGTGTACAGCTGTGGTGGCAGTTAGTGAAGATCTATGTCACATTGCTACACTCATGCAATAGCTTTAGGAGGGCAGAATTAACAGCTGAGTGCCACTAGGCAAGGAGGCAGACAAGGTTCTTTGAGTAAATCTGATATTTTTATTAGACCAACTCAAATAGTTGGAAAAATTCTTCTTTGCAAGCTTTTGGGTACAACTACCATGAAAATGTACAATGTACAATGTACAATGAACAAGAATTTTTCCAACTATTTGAGTTGGTTTAATAAAAGATATTGGATTTACCCAGAGAACCTTGTCTGCCTATGTCCTTAGACCAAATGGATACAACCTACACCCCTGAAATTAGGGAAGGAGAACATTTTGTCAGGTGACAGGAGTGCATGTACAAGCGCTGGTCAGGAGGGGGAGGAGATGAGACAGAGAGGGGTGGGTTCCTAAATTCATCTCTTAAAGAGAGCAATAATCATGCAGCAACAGCTGAAGAGGCTGAAAGCCTGCTGGAAGGTAGTCCTGCTGAGGCAGTCGTCTGCTACCCAAAAGTGAAAGGGCTGACATGGCTGTGGAGCTACCAAATGTGGATCAGGGAAGAATACCAGGTCTCGTCTGCTGAAACAGTTGGGGCCAAATGCAAGATCCCTTAATCAGCCCTCTGTCATGACAGTCTCAATATTGATGAATAGCACTTGTATTATCTGTACTACCCTCTTGCCTCAGAGGAATTCCCATTAAGAAAGGTGCATATTTCAGTTCAAAACATCAGAATAGGGAGATGTGGGGGCCTCTTTGTTTAGCCACCTCTGGTCTTCTTTATGATTGGAATAAAAGTCAATTTTATTACCTTGGGGCTTGGGAAGTTCTTCCAAATCTCCCTGCCTATGCAGACCACATATCAGAGAGCTCCCTGGAAGCACGGAGGGCTGGGAGCAATTCCCTCTAGATCCAAGTAACTAGAGGTGTGGAGTGCAGGTCCATTGCAAAGTGACAGGAAGTACTGTTTCCTTAAGAACAACAGACGACTGGTCACAGAGGAAGGTCACTCCTGAATTCAGACCTTCTCCATGCCAAGTAATGCATTGGCACTGGAGCACCATGCCAGCACAATACAATTAACTCTTGTTAAATATGAACTTTGGCAGAGAACTTTACGAAAGAAAGAGAGAAGCATCAGAAGAGAGGATGTTTGAGCTTTACTGGGAGAAGTGGCTGCAAACAGTAGGCAAGCACTTTGCAAAGGCTGTCCCAAGAAACCAATGTTCAGATGAAATAGAAAAAAACCTGAAGTTGTTCAAGCTGCAAAGTATAGTAAATGCACTGACACAGCGCAGTGCATTTGCTCCCTTTGCCCTAGTTAACAGGGCCCCCAAAAGTGCAACAACAGTCAACTTTTTTGTTTTTCCAAGCCCTTTCTAATTATAATAGGAGAAAGTAACAAGCCTTGAAATTGGCCCTATGGTTTCTGAACAGCATTTCTGAAATGCAGATCAGATCTCTCAAGTATCAAACAACGCTGCAGAATGACTAATTGTGGGATGACTAATCCCTGTCCTTCCTCCAAAACTCTTACTTCACAGTAGGCAAAACATACCAGAAAGATGCTGTTATCACATCACTCAGGCTTTACTCGCCTTGAGAAAGACTGAGCCTTTTAGGGTGCTTGTGCAATTTCCAGGTAGTATGCTTCCTTGATGCTTTAAAAAAAAGAGCGGGGGAGGATACCATTTAGTCTTTATAGTACATTTTGTCTGTTTGTAAAGCATATTTAGTTTAATGCCTACTGATGCTTCTAGGGAGCTAGCTTTCAAGCAAAAAAAAGTATATATTATTAAAGAATATATATATATATAGGGTGCTCAAAAGAGAAGGATATTCAGGTTGACAGAAAATGAAAACCTGCCCTAGTCTTGCTTTCATTAGTCTTCATTATGTGACCACGACAGCTTTAATTGCTGCCCTGCATACATAAGTAATAAAAATGTAAAATGTTTAAATGAACTGTGGCTCCCAAAAGCCATTATAAAAGATTAATGATGAGTAGTCTTTGCTAACTTAAACGTCTTTGAGAAACACATCTGAGCAGCCCTTGTGGTTAAGAAGATATTAGAACAATATTTGCAGGACCACTTGTCTCAAACCATTATGCACTAAGCTTTGATGGTTTTGATTATTCCATCATTAGTCTGACTTCTAGACATATTTGATTCCAATTTACTCATTCCTGACAACTTATCTTGCTCTTGCAATCCAAAGGGTATTTAGGTACTAATACTAATATTCTGTCCTCAAGAATTGCTGATGCTTGCTTAGAGGGTTTTTACTGCTAGGGTGGTTGTTTGCAGAGTCTGTTAGCAGCTCTCCAAACTCCAGCTAATGAATACTACCAGTATTCAGCTAAAGAGGAAAACAGTGACAGACACCAAATCCTAACTTTGAACAGCCTCTCTGTGAAAATGCAATGTTAATTTCTTTTAAATGCAAGAGTTGGGCATTATCTTTAGCATGGTTTATGTAGTCTTATGTAGAGTTTAGATTATGATTTGGATAGGATAGTTTGGATAGGGATGATGTTGCCTCAGGCAGAGACCTGGACTAGATGACTTCTGGAGGTCCCTTCCGGCCCTATGTCTCTATGACTCTGTTGGGCCAAACAAAACCCGCAGATCCAAGCATGCCAAACTTTGGCTCCATACCTAAAGCATGAGTTATTGACCCATTTTTATTTTAAATATGAGAGCAGGGGTGAAGGTATTGACTTTTATTTTCTGACAGGTTCTCAAACTATTGGCTACTCCATCTCCTGAGATAGATGGTACCCAACCAGTCAGAAAGAGTACATGATTCACCCATTCAGAATGTGTAATTCTGGTAGGGGTACAAGGTCCTGCAGGCAAGTAGCTGTGCCCTTTCTATTTGGGTACGTTGCCACACGTGTTCCAGAACTATTCAGCATTAGAACTGCCAATGAAAACAAATGTGGGAAGGGACACAAAACATGTAACAATCTCTATTATAGAAGAGGCCTTCACAGGGAGCACATTATCCTGTCTGCTCTGAAACATCTGGTACTGGCCTCTGTTTGAGACAGACTAGACTAGATGGACCCATGGGGTGGATTCCATATAGCATTTCCTACAGTCTCCTTCAGAGCCCAGGTGAATACCCCCAAGCACAATGTTGAATTCCACCCCGAAATCTTTCTTTCTGGGATTATTAAATAAAATCCAGCCTTTCCTCCCACCCCACTTACCCAGGCTCCTTATGACCTTTCTGATCCTTTGCAAAATTTTGCCAGCCCCACCACCCCTTACAAGTCTTGCCCCTAGGGATCTGTCTCAGCTCAGAGCAGTGGCCCAGAGTAGGATTTGAGGCAGTTTTCTCAAGATAGCTGCCTCTCTTTCCACCTCTAGGGAAAAACCTACTCCCCCATCCTCAAGAACCCTTAGCACTGCAACACGGACTGCTTCCACATGAGCAACAGGGCCAGCTGCATTCATTCAGGGAAGGTGATTATGACAGGAAGGAGAAAAGATAGTTTGCTCGAGCCATATCCTGGTTGATGTTGATGTTTACACACAGCTTAGCCCATCTCACTCTTGCAGCTTCCAGAAATGGGGACCTATTTCCCTACACAGTGCCGCTTAAACCAAGATACAATGTTGGATCAGTTGATGAGTCAGGAGGTAGGTAGGAGGAGCCCACACCAGCACTCCTTTTTCTACCTTCATCTTGGGGGGGTGAAGAAGCTACTGCTCCGTGTTTTAATTCAATGAAGAATTATCGGGGGGGACTCGCACCCTCCTCCTGCTGTTTCAGCAGCGCTGGGAGCCATCGGACATTTCTAGTGCAGTCAATGCTGCTAATTTAATGATAGCTTGTGTACAAGTTCAGCAGAATATTCACATTTACTTTATATGTTGGCAACCTACTGACATTTTTCTTGTGACACACATGCACACACACATGCACACTCATGAGAAAAAGAGAGAGAAAAAAAGGGAGAGTGATTTTTGACAGTTTTTAGCCCAGCCAAATGTAACTGGAATGTCATGGTTGAAAGAAAAGGCACTTCTCTGGCCCAAGGGCTTTGTCTCAGCCAAATTACAAGGGCTTCTTTCAGGCAACAACTGTGTTAGAGCTTTCCTGCTGAAAGAATCTTTTATAACGGAAAGTATTAGTCAACCTAACTATATAGCCAGCTGGTAGGGGCCCCATAGTGGCCCCATAATAAAAGGTGTGTGGACTACAGCTGTTCAAACAATGGATTTTAATTGCCAAAATTGTCCTGAATTAGCAAATAATTTTGGTTTCTCCAAAGTGTTATTTTTTGGTGAATGTACTGGTCTCTGAAAACAAAATTTGTGTGAGCTCTCTAATACTCATTGAAACCTGCCTTCACATGACAAGGACATTCCAGCAGAGAAATAGACCATATCTTTGTGAAAGAGCCACTAAGCCACACAAATTCAGCAGTAACGTGCTCCGATACAAAAGGGTTCTCGTCTTTTCCCCCAGTTAATGCACTCCTGGGGGTCACCTAACACTCCATACTGAAACCAACTAGAAAAATCATCAAATAATTACAGAAAAATCAATTAGAAAAATCATCAAAGAACTACAGCTTATATTTGACAAAGTTCAGACTTTCAGAGAAATATTCCTAGCCCCTCCAATCCTAATTTTCAAACAACCCCCTAACTCATCATCAGAAGCTAAGTTCCCACTGCTCAACACATATCAAATGGGGGACAGCCTTGCCTCAGAAAGAGATGTTTAACCTGTCGGCATATCCCCGCTGCTACTCTAATCAACACCCCCTCCAACAAAGAGACCATCAGAATCCATGGATCCTACACATGCCATTTCCCAAAATGATCCAGTGCAACAAATACTCCCATGCAGTGAAACTAGATAGCAACTGTGAACCAGAATGAACTCCCACAGAAAAAAATATTAAATGACAGAGATGCACATGCATCAGCAGAAGTACATTTTTCATAAAACAACCACTCCTTTTCTGACCTCACTAGCCTCATGGTTAAGAGAAACCGAACACCTTTAAATGGTGAGTTTAGGAACATGGGTGTAGGTTGTAGCTGTGTTGGTCTCAGGACATAGGCAGATAAGGTTCTTTGGTGAACCTGATATCTTTTATTAGACCAACCCAAATAGTTAGAAAAAATTCTTCTTTGCAAGCTTTTGGGTACAAATACCCTTTGGCAGGCTGAGGAAGCATCTCATTCATAAACTGGCTGGACACCAGGGACCAAGGACTGAACACTAATACTGAGTGTCTAAACAAACTATAATCTACCTGATTCCTGACATTTTCCTGACCTATGACAGGTAACAATAGCCTTCCTCCCTTTTGACAGGTCTTAATTCCCCACTAATCAAGCTTCTGCTAATTTTTTGTCTGCTACCCCATTTGAAAGTTTGTCTAACTTTATCCCAAGCATACAGTTGTTCTAATAAGATATCATCTAAAAAAGTCCTTGCCTCTTACCTAATTCCTTTACATCTATAACAGTGCTCCAACATTACCAGTACTCATTGATGACACACACAGGGAGAGCTATGTCTGCAATCAGGTCATTTTTCCCTTGTTATTGTCGTAGTTCAACACATGATATGTGGGTTGTCAAGAAGGACTTGATTTAGAAGCAACCAAAGTTAATGGAAATCTTTTAATTAATTTCAACAGACTTTGTCTTAGCTTATGGTGGAGTATGTAGAAAATCCAGTAAGATGTGGAGGTAAAGATTTAGAGAGTATTCTTCCTTCTGAATGTCCCCTGGCTCAGTTCACAGTTACTACATTATGTACGTTACATTAACAGAATGCTAGATGCTACCCCATGATGCAAGTGGGAGAGGAAACCTGATGCAGGGAGGACAGCCTTGAGATGATACATGAAACTGAAGACTTGAACACTTGTAGTTATCGATCCCTCGGCATTTCTTGTAAGGAGCGCAGGTGTAGGCCTGAATGTTCTGGCCAAATTCCAACTCTGGCACGTTACCTACTTAAAATCCTCTCTGCGTTTTTCAACATGTAAGTTATTCTTCACTTCCATTCTTTAAAATCACTATTGTGTAGTATATTAGTGGTGCACAAATGCCTGCTGTGCTCCTACTCCAGAGGTGGCTGTGTTCCAATGGCAGGTGAAGTGAGCCTTACACATGCAGTCTATTAAATGCTAGGAGATCTCTCAGGATGAAAGGCAGCCTTGCATGCATAAGGTTCACAGTGAGCTGAGCTGCACACCTCAGACAGAAACAATAGAGAACTGAGGTGAGCCTGATGCAGGTGTATCACTGGCAATGGCGCTTTGGAAACACAGTTAAACAAGCTGCCTGAGCCCTAAAACATGATTTCAAACTAATGAAATTCTGTTTTCTTTTTTTCAGCAAGGACAGACAGCATTTCCTTTAGAGAATGCTTTAAGACAGAGGTGTCAAAAATACAGCCCATGGGCTGAATCTGACCCCTAGATCCCTATCATCTGGCCCCCTGGTTCTTTCCATGGGTCTTGGAGTTGATCCACAGGCAACATGCCGGGTGCACCAGATGGCCCCACGAGCTCCAGCTTGAGTCCCAGAGTGCTGGAGCAGCTGCTCCGTGCAGCACAGCCCTGGAGCATCTGGAATAGGACCATGATGCCAGCTCTGGCCCCTCTAGGATGTACTCTGGATCTGGCCTGCAGGGCTGATCCTGCCCATGGACTGGCCCCATGCTACTCATTTGGCCTGAGAGTCCAGGTGAGTTTGACATCTTTGCTTTAGGAGTATTAGCGTGCCGTAGCAGTTCGAAAGCCTCCCCCTCCCCCGGCTTTTTTTGTTATTAGAAATATTTGTCTCAACTTTAAGCCTGGTTTTCAAAAGAACATCCATCCACACCTCACGCTCAGGCATTTTAATTAGCACTGAGCTTCACAAAGAGAGCAAATATTAAGATGCCCCTAAGTACTGACTAGAGCATGCAAACGGGAAGATGGGGCAGACTATTTCAGTGCCCATATTTGAAAATGGGCTACTAAAAAATATTGCCAAGGAAGTGCTATTTAAACAGATGAAGCTCTTGTGGTGATTTGAGGTGAAACAAAATCCCTAGTGTCAATGTTCTCTCTTACTTTTTGTTGCATCTCAGCTGGAAGCTGTTACTTCCCACAGAGCTATATTTAGCTAAACCTTTGTTTCCTGAATAGCATAACGTATTAGGCCAGATTCTGACTTCTGTTACATCCATTGCAACCACAATCATTTCACAGATGTAACAAAAGGAAGACCAGCATCCACTGTGCCTAATGATATTGGCAGCTCAAGAGGTAACGGAGACCACCGGGCAAGTTGTAGGCTCTTTTCAATAAAGTCTATAAACCCAAGCCACACAGTAACAAGAAAGGGTTAAAACCAAAGCCTTAAATTCAGTGATTTGGCCGTATTCACTGTATACAACCAAATGGGAAATACTCAGTTTTTTTCCATTTACCCAAACACTGCACTGAAAACTCTTATTTCTTGGTAAGGTGGAGCAATGGCAGCATCTTCTGTCCTAAGCTCCAGGATGTAAATCTGTTCTGGTGGTTCACTTGGTTATTCAAAAATATGATAGAAAGCATATGCAGGAACGGCTGTGATGTAAGAATGGACCCAAGACCAGAGTAGCATGCACACTGGTACAACTGCTTGAAGGCATCAGTCACGACAGGCAATGGTGACAGCTATATTTATACTGTTAAAATGGAAAAAAAAGATCTATAAGAGTGAAGAAAAAAGCATTCTCCAAACTTGAAACACACAAACTCAAGCCCACAAAATTCAAGAACAAACCCCTATTTTGGTTATCTTTCTTTTTAATTGCATTTTTCCCCCCCATTTTTTATCATAATCCTGTATAGGAGTGAACCCATATGCCAAGATAACATTGGGAGTTTTTCAGGTTTTGTAGTTATGTGTTGCAGTGTGTATTGTTGCTAAATTGTACAGCAACCCACCTGTGTGTGACGTGGTGTAAAAATCCAAACTCAAAATAATTTTAGTAGATAATATGATCTGAGCATTCTTTTCAAAGTCAAAACGCTTTGAAGACTATACAAGTCAGTAATAGCAGCTCCCTTCTCTCCCTCTTGCTCAATGAACCACCCATTTGCTGCTTTTGCATCAAAGTACTGGAGTGAAAATATGGCTGTGACAATTAGCACAACCGCACCTGTTAGCTACGACTGCAAGTTACAGGACTCTGGAACAAACACTAAGGTCCTTTAGGGATTAACAGAGTGCAGGGGCGGGAGCATTTTCCCTGGTAAGAATTAACTGGTGTCATTTTTTTCCCCCTCCCTGCAGCAAGTCACAAATAAATAGTTACAGATGTTGCATCATCCAAGATGGGACGTGGGTTTCAGAGACTCAAGGGGGCTTTGCCACCATACAGGATTGAAATGCTGCCAGCAGAATGCACAAAACCTGTCCACAGAGCTGGAGCTGTCAAAGAGGGCTAGGAACTGGTGGCAGCAAAAAAATATTAAGCAATAGCAACATGCTCCACGTGAAGGACTGTGGCTAGAAAGAGATGATATTTTCTATTGAGCTCAGGACAGCATCTGTAGATGTAGCTGCAGAACATAAGAATTGGAAGCTTTCAATAAAAGAATAGATGACATGGATAATCAAGAAACATGGTGGCAAACACAACTTCTCTGCATATAGGAGCTAGGATTTTAGTCCTAGTGGTATCTGCTTTTAGTACTTGCAAAGGCTAGTGAAGAAACTTGTGAAGTACGGAAGACAGGATTAATAAATAAATTAATGAATCCACTCCAATCATTAATAGCATAATTATCTGTCACATTGAGTTTTTCCTTTCTGTGTTTGTTCCTTGGCAGGTTGGCACCTGGGCTGCATCCAAAACACCCCAAGCCCACATACAAAAGCCAAGATTTTACTCCCTATTTATGCTGACTTCAGTTATAATAACTGAGGTGCAAAGCCTGTAGGACTATGCTGAGACACAGCTACACTTCACTAGGGAGTCTGGAAAGTCCTAGTGAAGACTCAACACTTTTGTTCCATGTGCTAGCCAGGGTGAATCTAGCCACCCTAGTGACTTTCATCCTCTCTTCCCACTATGCCTCATACTGTTTCTTACCAGCCTTAACTTTCAGACTACGGACAGAAGTTACACATAAACTGGCTTAAGTCATCAGAAACTAGTTTAAAAATGGCTGAAACTGGTTTAAGATAAACCTGATTGAATGTAGTATCAGACTTAACTAATTTGGGTCAAACAGGTTTATGAAACTTCTGTCCCAGACCCTTTCCTAGTTCAAGCTAAATCACAGCCCCCAGCATGCTTTCCAGCCTACTGCTGCCCCACTCCTGCCACCCCAGACAAACCCCAGCTGGGGTCAGAGGCCAGAGAGAGGGGTTAAACTTCCCTACCCCTGAGTACAGAGCTGCCCTGCCCTGCTAAAAACTTACTGCTGGCTGTGACTGTGGACTACAAATCGCAGAGGCACCTGGAAGCAGGAGGAGGAAGTGACGAGCAATCCTACAGCGTCTTCCTGGGGCAATTCTGGACTGCAAATCCCAGAGACTTTGTGGGCAGCAGGAACAGGAAGTGAACACACAGCCCATACTGGCTATGTGCCAGAGAGCTGTGCTCTAGTGCTCCCCCCTGCCTCTGGCCTGAGCCACTGCAGGCATGTGGCTGCATTTCCTGAATCGAAAGTGAATGTCTTGTCTAGGTGTTTCTCCGTTTAATCTCTGCAGCTTAGACTAACCTGCAAAGACTGAATTAATTTAGCTTTGGGCTTTTTTGACTGTCTGTACTTACCCTTTTTGCAGGGTCTTTGAGGACAGGATGTTGGATCAGATTCTGATCTCAGTTACTGGAACATAACCAGGAGTAACTTTGGAATTATGGGTGAAATTCCACCTGGACAAAATCAAATTCAGGCTCAGTACTTTTTATCTGTGAAAGATTTGTGGCACTAATGAAATAATAAAAGTTGGTTATGGGAACCAGAGATGTCTGAGTAGCTGGGGACTGAAGGACCCCATGACCAAACACTGTGTAAACCACATACCTTTTGGGCCACTTGCTGTGTGGCTCCCCCTAACTTTGCTGTCTGGTGGGTGACTCAGGACCAAAGAGTCCCCAGTGTCCTCCTGAGCCTTCCAGCCACAGTGTCCTTCAGCCTTGTGGGCCATGTTGCCCTGTCACTAGGGGTAGGGGCAAGAAGTGGAAGCTGGAAGATGGCAAGCAAGCCCCAAAACTGCTAGTGGCAGCAAGAGAACAATGTGAGAAGCAAGAGCACAAGCCCAGGGGCTGCAGGTTAACCCGTCGGGGGCTGCATACAGCTTGTGGGTCACCAGTTTGGACAGCCCTGATATGAACAATCAATTGACAATAAATATGAGAACAATTTATTCTTCAAAGTTTTTGCTTATTTGATAAGCACTACAGCTAATTGTGAAATGTTTTATGGAAAAGCATCCTACTTTGCATTATTATTTGAAGTTCTGATAATTTTCACTAGAAAAAAAAATCTTGGAAAATTTCAACCAGGATAGGGAAAAAAAAGTCAGGATACTGAGGACTACATTTTTGTTTATTAGAGAACATTTTGCTTCACTCTTCTGACCCTCAAATAATGTTAAGGGATCATTCAAATAATAGCCAATATCTGAAATGTTTCTGTCAGCTTTTGTTCTGGTATAACACCCCCTGTAACATGAAGATTGGCTGGAAGGAAAACCTTCCACATGCAAAGCAGTTAATAAGAAAGATATCGGTGCTCAACCTGCCAGCCGTAGGCTTCTGACAAAGACATTCTTAGGTTGCTGTAAAACAGAAGTAAGTGAGAAAGCATGGAAATGAACATGTTATGTGACTATCATAAGTCCCAGTGCAGTTTAGAAAGCTAAGGCCAAGGTCAACAGCAGGTTTTGTGGGGCGCTGCACAACGTAGGATGCACAGAACGCCATCCAGCTCTCCCTGTATGCCATTACCCCTCTTCTGAACTCCACAAGCACACAACAACTCCCCAGATGGCTAAGCCTGAGCAGAGGCTGCTCGGACATAAGCAAACCAGCCTACATGGCAGCAGCACAACAAGTGAAGCAGGGAGGAAAGTTGGCGTGGTGCCTTGGCAAGCTACCCATGCCAGACCACAGACATACAGGGAAGGAACAGAGGGAAGATGAGCTGGGGGAAGGGAACTGAGGCCTGCTGACAGACTGGGTGGTCAGTCATGAACTCTGCCAGTGGAAGCCTTTATTGTTTGTTTTTCAGTCCAAAGCACCTGGATGTGTAGAGCTCTAGGCAATGCTAGGTATCATGGGCCTGAGTATGCTAAGGTGTTACTCAGCACTGGTAAAGCCTCATCTGGGGTGCTGTGTCCAGTTTTGGGTCCCCTGCTTCAAGAAGGATATGGACAGTTTGGAAAGAGTCTGGCACAGGGCAGCAAAAATGATCAGGGGCCTGGGAGACAAGACTTAAGAGGAAAGGCTGAAAGAACTAAGGTTATCTAGCCTGGAGAAGAAAAGACTGAGGGGGGATTTGATAACAGTCTTCAAATACCTGAAGGCGATTATAGGATGATTACAGAAGTAAAGGAAGGTGATTATAGGAGAGGATGGAGGTGGGCTTTTTCCATGGCTGTAGGGGACAGGACTAGGAACAGGACACTTAAAGTGCAGCCAGGGAAATTTAGGCTGGAGACTAGGAGGAACTTTCTGACTATGGGGGTGGGCAGGCATTGAAACAGGCTACCTGGAGAAATCTCCATCCTTAGAAACTTTCCAGCACAGGTTAGACAGACACTTAGTTGGGATGGGTTAGGCAGGTCCTGCCTTGAGCAGGGGACTGGACTAGATGACCTGGTGAGGTGCCTTCCAGCTCCACTTCCCTATGATCCTAAAACATCCACTGTTGCTATTTTAGCACTACCAATTTGAATGCAGTGGGAGAAAATGAGCACCATGCAACTCTTTCAGTACATTTAAAACTTCTTGTGGGGTCTGGCTAGCTCAACATAACTTGACATGTCAGATACCAGGATTACAAAAATTCTGTAAAAAAACTCGAAGGAAGTAAGAAAGTCCTCTTATACTCAGTAACAAATCATAACACGAGAACCATCAGAAAACTCTTTACCTTCTCTTAGCCTGGAAAAGAATGTAAAAAGCACACCCCTCTGCTCTTTTAACAGTGCCCTAGAATTTCTGAGGCCCACCTGAAAGCCAAAGAAGTCCAAAGTTTTTGTGCAAAACTTTAAAAATCTGAGGTTACATTGCCTTCATGTCTATGCTTTAAATCCAAACAGCTAAGACACATTCAACTGATAAGAATCTGCACAGCAAGAAGTGGTCCCTCTGCGTTTTCTTTCATTCTACATTACTGGCAAGAGTTATATTCTACAGGATGGTATTGTAATCTGAATCAGCATTCAAGTGCGTCAGCAGACAGCATATGGTATATTTATTATTCCTGTATCATATGATGCTGGGTGTGGATAAGGGGAAGGGGAAATGTTTGGGCTTTAGGTCAACTACCAGGCCAATAGATAACTGATGTGCCATCACTGCTTAGAAACCCTGCTTTGTAGCTGTAAAGTGATAAGCACAGTATTATATGTACCAGCAACATTGCATACATTACTCTTTTGAAGAATACATTTTATGAATGTATTAAATACATACACCATAACTGGTAAATATAATCCTCTGCATAAAACACTTAAGGGCATAAACCAAATGCATGCAATCTATACATACACAGACCCTTCTCCATATCAACATTTAAACCAGCGGTTCTCAAGCTTTTTCGGTTCAAGGCACTCCTTATTAGACTCAAGGCACCCCTGAGAAAATGCCAGTTCATATTCTTCACTCATTTTTTACTACATAAAATAGAGCCATTTTTCTGTTACCAAGAACCAATAAAGACCACAACAGGTCACAATGTTTTTGACACTCGATTCCTATTTGAAATCTCTGGGTTTAATTTTGTGACTCACATTTGCACACCTAACAGATCTAATATTGTATGGCATCCTGCGTCATCTTTGAAAGGATCTTAAGGCATCTCAGGGAGCTGTGGTACCTTGCTTGAGAATCAATTTAAACATTTACTTTATTGCTGGGAATTACTTTCATTATTTGTTATATATACCAAACTCAGATTTGGGCTAGACAAAAATGGGTTTTGCTGTATCCATGCTGCTCAGGGTATCACCTAGATCAGTGATTCTCAACCAGAGTGCCAGAAGGTCTGAGGTGCCACTGGGTGCTTCTTTAGGGTGCCTAGAGGTGTGAGGCACCCTAAATGAGATATGGGGAGATAAACAGATAAGCTAAGCATGTAAGTACAAGCTCAGGCTTGTTCCTGCCTGGATGATAGCCCACCTACACTGCTCAACCCCTCTGCAAGGAGGTAAGCACTGTATTATAACAAATAGTTTTGAAATGGTGTGCTACTCAATTCACAAACGTTATGAAGGCATGCCTCGAGTCCAAAATGGTTGAGAACTGACTGATGGCTTGTTTTAAGAGTAAGGCTGATTTTTTTTTTATTAACAGGTGGAAGTTTTAAAATGACCCACACGTGGGTAGAACAGGTTTGTTGTTTGATTTGATGTAGCTGTTGCATTTGAAGACAGAATGAGATGACAGACCATATCCTTGTTTTGAGTATGCCTGTGTTTTAGTAAATCTAAAAAAACAGTATTAAAGATATTCGATGCTGACTTGGGCATGTGGGGCACCTATACGTGGAAAAATCATGGAGCAGGTCCTCAAGGAATCCATTTCTAAGCACTTGGAGGAGCAGAAGGTGATTAGGAAGAGTCAGCACGGATTCACCCAGGGCAAGCCATGCCTGACCAACCTGATTACCTTCTATGACAAGGTGACTGGCTCTGTGGACGCGGGACCAGTGGATGTGATATACCTTGATTTTAGCACGGCTTTTGATATGGTGTCCCACAACATTTTTGTAGGCAAACTAAGGAAGTACAGGCTGGATTTATGAACTGTAAGGTGGATAGAAAACTGACGGGAGCATCAGGCTAAGAGCGTAGTAGTCAATGGCTTAATGTCTAGTTGGCAGCAGTATCAAGTGGAGTGTCTCAGGGGTTGGTCCTGGGGCTGGTTTTGTTCAGTGTCTTTGTCAATGACCTGGAAGATGGAAGTGAACTCTCAGCAAGTTTGCAGATGATGCCAAGATGCATGGAGTACTAGATTCGTTGGAGGGTGGGGTTAGGATTCAGAGTGACCTAGACAAATTAGAGAATTGGGCCAAAATAAATCTCATGAGCTTCAACAAGGAGAACTGCAAAGTCCTTCACTTAGGACAGAACAATCCTGTGCACCAGTACAGGCTGGGGGCTGACTGGCTGGGCAGTAGCTCTGCAGAAAAGGACCCAGGGGTTACAGTGGACAATAAGTTGAATGAGCCATCAGTGTGCCCTTGTTGCCAAGAAGGCTAATGGCATACTAGGCTGCATTGGTAAGATTGTTGCCAGCAGAGCAAGGGAAGTGATTATTCCCTTCTATTCAGCACTGGTGAGGCCACATCTGGAGTACTGCGTTTAGTTTCTGGCCCCCCATTACAAAAAGGATGTGGACAAATTGGAGAGAGTCCAGCAGAGGGCAACAAAAATGGTGAGGGGGATGGGGCACGTGATTTGTGAGGAAAGACTGAGGGAACTGGGCTTATATAGTCTAGAGAAGAGGAGACTTAGAGGAGATTTAATAGCAGCCTTCAACTACCTGAAGGGGGGTTCAAAAAGGGTTGGAGCTAGACTGTTCTCAGTGGTGGCAGATGACAAAACACGGAGCAGTGGTCTCAAGTTCAGCAAGGGAAGTTAGGTTAGATATTAGGAAGAATTTTCTTACCAGAGGGTAGTAAAACACTGGAACAGGTTATCCAGAGAGGTGGTGGAAACTCCATCCCTAGAGATTTTTAAGACCCTGCTAGACAAAGCTTTGGCTGGGATGATCCTGTTGAGACTGGTCCTGCTATGAGCAGGGGGTTGGCCTAGATGATCTTCTGAGGTCCCTTTCAACCCTCATTTCCTATGATTCTATACCCTATATTAACACGCTCCAGCAGCCTTGGTATCATGTGTTTTTAGCATCTCTATGCTTCAAAATGGTGGCAGCAGGGGCAATTTAACTAAAGCTCATTGGACAAGCTTTAGTTAAAGTGCCCCCACCATCATTTTGAAGTGCGGGACACTGAATACACAAGATGCTGCAGGCACTTTAATTAGAATGGCTTCTGAGAGCTGCTGTAATTATAGTGCCCCCACCCAAACACATGTAAAGATGTCTTTGATCTCTCCTCACAGTGGCAGTGGCAGAGGAACAAGTGAATACGGGCCAGGCCTATTATGGTGAGATGTTACCACATAGGCTTTTAGGCTTCTCTGTTAACTAGTGGAAAATACCACTGACTAGAAACAGTGGCATCTAATAGTCAAAGTGTCTTGAAGTGCATGCATTTTCTTAGGGCTGCTAATTTTTCCAGTCCTTTGAGTATCTATGGGCAAGCCATTTATAAGCCAGTGAGCAATGACGCTGTGTATTTCTTTACCATGTTACCATTTTACAGTACAAAGGATGAGTCTGCTTTTATAAAGCTTGCCAAACAGTTTATAATGATGCTCTTTGTGGGCCCTAGCACGCTTCAGAAGGACTATCACAATATAGCTTTTGTTTGCTTAAAAACAGTCTCCTACATCCGCTGATATTAAAGATGCAACTACACAACGAACATGCTCCATGGATAACTTGCATCCCAATGCTGTTGCCTATTTTGCATAACTTTGGCCTCAACAACTAGTAGAAAGACAAAAAATCAACAGTTTGTAGCAGCTGACAAGCAACCACCAGTACTAAGTGGACACATGGGTACAAAGGTTTTAAGTATAGCACTTTTCAATCAAATGGTTACTTGATGTTTCACAGCTTGTTGCTGCACTGCCCAATATGGCTATGCTGTACTCGTAGACATATGCAAAGGTCAGATTTCCTTTCAAGGCATGTCTCTCCTATTCCCTTAGACTTGAGAAGACTTGAAACGAAAAGCTTTATTGGCACTCAATAGTATACAGCCACACAGCTGAGCAGCTCTAATTCCATCCAGCAAAGAAACACTTGCTAATGCAGCAACTGTGTTTAAGATGAGAAGGAAATTAGTAATGAGTTCTCTCTAGCGTTCTAAGGAATTCATCCTGCAGTTAAACACACACCTCAATAGCTTTTCTTTCAACTATTAGCACTGAAGAAATCTTAATTATATCTTCAGAATTCCCAGGCTGCCTTAGTTAACAGAGATAAATTCATTCAATTAATTAATACATGAGACATCTAAATGAAATGCAAGGTAAAGAACTGGATCTTCTGAACATGCATAAAACACTTGAAATTGACTTTCTAAAGCAACGATGATGATGCATTTTGCTGGGAGAACCAAACCAAAACCATCTACATTGGCCTGTATCTTGAAATAGCTACTCAGGTTGCCATTTGCATGACTGAGGTTAATTGGAGTCATATGATTAAATCTACAGGAACCATATTGCAAAACATAAAATAGTCCATTTGGTATGTAATTTAGAGAGACAGATAAAACACTTTCATCTTTAAAGTGTAGCTCTGCTTTGAGAAAGTGTGCGCAAAATGGCAGCATTAGATTCCACCTCTATTCTAGCTCAGTAATTTCTAGATCAAGTTTGCTCAATTTGAAAGTACTTACATGTATGTCAGACAACCTCCCCCCCTCACAAGCAAATGCCCTGGTACACTGAAGTCAAGCAGCATTCTTTCCTTCCCTGGTTCATCATTATTAATGATAAAGAATCTGCAAGCCAATTCCTACCTTTGTTGACACCTATTGAACCCTAACTATAATTCAGCAGTCAGTTCTTGCTACTAGAAAATAATAGTATCATCTCCTTCTTAACACTGTTGTTTCCTCAAGTCTAACAGGTGCAACAGCAGTAAAGATTTGTTGCAGAAGTAAACACACACTGGTAGGAGATCAAAAGAGTTTAAAAAATACAGTTTCTGGTATCACTTTTACTAGAACACTTACACTTTAAACCAAAGGTCATAATCAAAACACTGCTGATCCAGGAGCTTTGGAAAGGGCTTTTTTAGGAAACTAGCACTGCCATTTTTAATGAGCTCATTCTGCAAGGCTAGGGATAGAAGTTACACATGAACTGGTTTAAGTAATTAGAAACTGGTTTAAATCTATAACAGAACAGAAGTTCAGTGCACATAAACTAGTTTCAAAATGGCTGAGACTTGTTTCAGATACACCTGGTTGAATGTAGTATCAGACTTAACTGATTTAGGTCAAATCAGTTTATAAAACTTCTGTCCCAGACCCCTTCCTGGTTCAAGTTAAATCACAGTCCCTCAGCATCCCAGCATGGTGATGTGCTAACTGCTCCAGCAGAGAAGAGTTTGAGGTGGGGGTAGTTGGGATCTACCTGCTGGGGTTGGGGGGTGGGGCGGTAAATCCCTGTTCCCCTGAACAGAGCTATCCTACCCTGCTAAACTTACTGCCAGCTGTGACTGTGGACTACAAATCCCAGAGGCACCTGGAAGCAGAAAGAGGAAACGATGAGCAACCCTGCAGAGTCCTCCTGTTGCGATTATGGATTGCAAATCCCAGAGACCTCAGGGGCAGCAGGAAAAGGAATCAAACACATAGCCCATGCTGGCTACATGCCAGAGAGCCGTGCTCTAGCACCCCCTGGCTTCTGGCCTGAGTAACTGCAGGCATGTGGCTGCAGAAAGTAAATGTCTGTTCACCTGTTAGTCAGTTTAATCTCTGCAGCTTAGACTAACCTGCAAAGACTGAATCAATTCAGCCTTGGGCTTTTTGACCATCTGTACTAGCTAGAAAGCTGTGCAGAACAACACAACCCTCTCCCTCTGTCATAACATGCAGGTGCCTGGGTTCTGCAACACCCCTTGCCAGAATATATGAAGCAGGTCAGCTCGTGAAAAACAGATTTTCACAATGGCACAACAACACTGAGTCCTAGGCACAGGGCAGAGATTATTGGGGCTCATACCCCCCAGAGATGACATGACCCGGTGGTACACCCTACATTTTAACCTCTGTTGCTAAAAAGGAAGGTTTAAAGCATTCTCAAATTTTCTTTCCAGATGGTTCCTTAACATTAGGTCTTTCTGGTCTACAGAGTAGGCCCGAAAATGCCTTCCTTTATACTAGCAAGCCTCTCTCTATTATCATCGTCAGTCTCTCTCACAGATCTGGTTGCTGGTAGTACTTCATGCCATTCTAAGCCCTCCCTTGCTCACACTTACTTCATGCCTCACTGAACTGTCACCTACTTAGCAACTATGTACATCTTCACCTCCTGACCCCTTGCTTTTCTCTGTGCTCAAACTTCCTCTTCCTATCTGCAAGCCCAGCTGACAACATTTTTAAGGAGATTTCTTCTTTTTTTAAAGGATAATCTCTTTTTAAGGCAATTGTGCAAGCCAGTGTTATGTACCATCATAAAGTTAACCAGTTTAAACTTAACACAGGACAATGATGAATCCAGCTAATACATATGAGATTTGTCCTTTATCAGTTATTTTGTGGGCATTTACATCTCCTGAACAACAGGCTCATTTCTCTTTGTTGCTGCCAGTGCTCCTGTTTCCTAGTTTGGGAGCCAAACTCTGGGAGTTTAGCCTGTGCTTTGAGTGGATGCATGGTTAGGTTTACTTACGGTGCAAATATATTTATGGAAACAGTTGTACATTTCAGAGCACTGAGAAGACGTTTAGGTGCATATTTGTGTTCCCCTTTCCAAAAGGTCACTTTCCTCTTGGGAGAGTATCCGCTTTAATCTATCTCTCTCTGTTGACAACGGGCAGTTTTAAGTGGCTGCACATGCACTATTGCTACTATGGTGAAATTTCTGTATGGTGGCATACTTGTCACATTCAAGGACTTGCACTGGCATAAAGGCATGTAGAAGAACAGTTGTTCTAGGATGACAGCAGAGGTTTCTGTGTCTGTCTTCTTGCTGATACCAGTTTTAGGTCTGGATGCCTGTCTTTTTCTGAAAGTGAGGACCCGCACAACAGTTGACTAGTTTTGTCATTTAGGAGTTTCCTAAAGCTGCTCCAGAGTCAGCCTTGCTGTAGTAGCCCTGTTTCCTTTGGATTCTTCATAGTCAGCTGCATCTACGAACAAGCTGTTGTACCGGGTTCATACCATTGTCATAATTTTTGCCTGACATGAGTTTGGCTGCTGTCCTCTCTCTCTCTCTGACTCAGCTCAAGTCAAACAATATGGCCTAAGTAGCAGATACATTCTACAGTAACAACCTTCTGGGCCTGGAGGAAATTCATGGTTTTTCACTGGCCAGAGGAAGGGTAGCATTCAGGTGCTCCTGCTCAAAAGCATGAGGTTTGGAGGTAGACACACATCAGAGACAGAGTTAGCAATGCAGCAACTGGGGCAGGAAGTTGAGCCAATCTGATTTGCCCAGTGGAGGGCAGTAGTCCAGTCAATTCATTTCAGAACATCTAAAGGGTCATTGGCTGCTCTTGCTGCAGGGATGTTGGGGGCCCTATGCACAGTACAGTGGGACGTCTATATGCATCTCATCACATGATAGTTACCACAGTGACTAGGCTTCAGTGCACATGTGAGTGCATTCATTATTTTACTGAATCACATGTGGTCATGATTTGGCTCTCTCCTTTTTGTGCCCCATAACCCTTGTGAGGCCACATGCCTTGTTTTGGCATGGGTTGATAGGTCTTGGGGCCCTTTCAGAGCAGAGACCAACATGGAAGCCTAGCTCACAGAGGGCTATTAGATTTAGAAGAAACAAAATGTGATCTTCAGTCAATGTGACCCCCAAATGAAACATGGAAGTTAGATTTTCCAGACAAAATTGAAACATTTCCATCAAATCAAATATTTAAATTTTTCAAAAATTGGGTTTTCCAAAGGAAAACCATGTTGATAATACAATATATTTTGTTAATGAGATGCAGGGATAAAAATCACATGAAAGGAGAGGGAGAATTTTGACAGGGATAAAATTCCATGTATGAACCAGCCCAGATGATTGGTGTATTCAGAATGAGATCTGAAAGGGCATCTTACAGATGAGGACCATAAGAGCATAAGAACTGCCATTTACTAGGCCAGACCATAGGCCTGTCTTGCCAAGTATCCTATGTCTCGCAGTGGCAGAGGGTGGACGCTGAAAAGGACAGTGAACAGGCTATGACCAGGGTTTTGCCCCCGTTTTCTCCCACTTGCAGCCTCTGTCTGTACTTGGCATGTTGGGAACAAACTAGACCCGCATGGTCCGGTTTCCCTCTTTCCCACTCCTTTCAGAAACGTTTCTGGTATTGTGGACCAGGCAATTCAGAAGCATCAGGCCTGTTCTTTCATGGTCTATTATAGTGTCATATCAATAATTTCTCACGCCGGGAGATCTGGGGGTAAAAAAAACCCTACCCCCCCAAAAAATGGAGCAGCACACATGGGGGCAGTGCGTGCTGCCCCAAATTTGAGTCTGGATGCCCAGAGCCATGCTCTGGTTGCCAGCCAGGCTCTGAGCAGCAGGATCACTGCTGCTGCAGCCTCAGGAGGCCCCAGGACCCCAGGTAAGGCTGCTGGGGTCAGCCCAGTGCAGGCCCCAGCATCCCCTACCCCACCCAGGGTAACCTGCCATGCACCAGAGGGCATATAGCACAGCCGTTCCCTGGGGACAAGTAGCAGTGGCACAAGGTGTGCTGCTGCTTCTTGTCCTCGGGGAAACAAACATCCACGCTGGTGTGTATCCACCTCAATGACTGCTTCATATGTCTTTTATATGGTAGTGTATGCCTAGTCAACCAAGATGGACAACTAGTCTTGGACCAGACAGGCAGGCACACCCACCCACTGAAGCCAGGAGATGTTGAATACCTTTATCCTTTCCCTGAATTGGGTAGCAGAGCACCAATCCTTGCCCCTGCATTGGTTTTGGTTGTATAAGTCTGCCTGAGTGGCTCTGATATCAGCTCTGTCCAGGTTTCTAGCATAGAAGTGACAAAGGGAAAGGGGATTTCTAGCTGCAGAAATTCTCTGGTGAGCAGAGATGGGCTGTGGGTCAGTAGCATAACTATGACCATGTATAAGCATTAGGTTTCTACCAGGAGAATCACTGCATAGAAACCACAAACATGCATGCTTCATCAAGTTTCTCCCACAGGAAAGAACACCTGTACACTTTCTCATCACTAGCATCCTCCCATGGACCAGGAGCTGCTGAGTGGTAGGAAATGCTCCCCGCATCCTTCCTAGGACTGCGGTCACCCCAGTCCTGAGAGAAATTAGGGTGGAGAAGACTTCCATGACTTCCCCAGAGTAGGGTCACCCAGTTTGTAGAGGGCATGGGGGACATTGCCCTACTTCTCCTGTCCCTCCTTGGAGATGGGTGCTCCCTCCTCCGCTCCCTAGATCAGGGTCCTGGGTCTGGAGAGCAATTCAGGGGGTTTGTCCACCCTGGTCTTCTCTCCTGGACTGGTCCAGTAGGGGAAGGGTGCAGCTGCTGCTGCTTGGGGAACAGGCTGGGGGCTTTGACTCACTGTTTCCTCCTCTCTGTTCCTGGAGATTGGGAGTGGACCAGAGGAGGCTACTCCCTGCCTTTTCCTCAGGTACTGGTTTGGAGAAGGTGTGGGGACTGCCACTCCACTCTCCCTGGGGACCAGTAGGAGTGGAGTAGCCACTGCTCCCCAAGCTTTTCCTAGACTGGGATCACCTGGTTTGGTAAAAGCACAGTGGTTGGGAGAGAGGGGGCAGCTGTAGGCTGAACATCTGTATTGCTCCCTCTCCTGGAAAGATTTCTACTGGTGGAAATTTCTTGGAAATTTCCACCAGTAGAAATGAATGACTGCTCATGACCTATACCAGTAGCCCAGCACCTAGTCACTCTAAGGACAAGGGGAGTGGAAGCAAGATAAAGGCAAATTTCAAACTCTGCCCCTCAAGCTAAAGGACATGTACATATGTAGCCACAAACTGGAGTTTTGTAATTAATATCTACCATGGTTATTTGTAGATTACCTTCACTCTAGAAGCAGTTGCTCAGTGACACAGGGCAACATATGGGATACAAAAGCTCCATATGTGATTGAAGGTGTTTCTCAGTTGTGGAAGGTGCAAGGAGAATACTTGGCTTCACCTGCCAAAATTTTACAAAGGGATCCTCTAACGTGCCCAAAGTTGAATTTGCAGCACATTTGTATGATAAAATAATTGATTGCCTACAATTCAAGGAGGCTAAATGAGAGCGCTGATAAGCAGCTCTGGTATAATGACCAAAAGCTAAGATGCACGTGGCATATCATACATAACACTATTACCAGTTGGCTTAGATCTTAAATACTCAGCCCTTTTTAGCTGTAAAATATCTTCAAGTTTGCACAATCCCAAAACACATTTTCATTGGCTAAAAGTAAAGTTGGTTTTGGAGTCAAGAATGGCTGATAATTAAATCCAACAGCATGAGAATCTGGTACTGACCTGCTCTGAACAAGTGATTTGGCTACCTGAAAAGGGGAGAATCAAAACCTTTTCTCCAAGCAGACTCAAAGAACTTAAATAAAGAAAAATCCTTGGACACCAACAAAGAAAAACATAACGCAGGCAAGTGAAAAAAATGACAGGGGATTGACCTGGTTGTTGGACATATGTGTGTTAGAAAAACTGGAGCTATCATTTTTTTTGACTAGCAATCCTCTCAGTGATCTTCACATGAATTTGGAGAGTTGCTTTGTTTTAAAACATGACAGGAACAGAAAAAAGCTTGTGCTACTGTCCCCAAATTATCTTGCCTCCACAATGCTTTTCTGGAAGGGTAGCTGTTTTGCTTTAACAGAGACAAATTCAGTAGTATTACAAAGATGAATACAACAGAATTACACACTTGGTAGAGGAAAGTTTAGCTTCATGGCAGTTAAGAATTATCCAAGAAATTTAACTACTTGAAATTTGCCATTTTCAGCTGTGTGGAGGAAAATCTGGAAGGAGCAATTCCAGCAAGTATATTTAGTCAAACAGTACCAGATGGATGTGTGGGATTCACCTTATGCTTTAGTTACGAATGAATGTAGTCATCTAAGAATGTGTTAGACTGTATTTTTTGCCTCTAGAATTATGGTCAAGGTGTGGCCAATGCCGACATGGCTGGGTCTGGATTATGACTTAGGGATTTGTGGAAAAGAAAAGCGAGTTTATGCAAAGCCAGAGAATGTTGTGATCAGAACATGTCACTCAGACGTAGTCACTCTGTGACCAGACATTTGCGCTGTGTATGAACCGGTGCCACAATCGCACACAGGCAGCAGGGATTTTTAATAGAGTATTTTGTGTTTTCCATCTTCGAAGAGTTTTACAAGCAGTCATCCCATGGAGGAAAGCATAATTTCAATTGTACAGATGGGGGAACAAACAGAGATTTGCCCAGTGTCATAGAAGCAGTTCATGTCAGCAGCTGGGATTTAATAGCAGCAGCTAGTCCTATCCTGTCTACAGGGTTTTGACACTGGCTTCAAGAGGAAGAGGAGAAGGCCGACTATCCCATATAAGATAGGTATCATTCTTTTCTGATATGAAAACAAATGTGAACCAAGGACAGGTTCTGATTCAGGAAGTTCTTCAGCTTGTGCTTAAATCTATCCCTTTTCACCTGCTTCAGGCCTTTTCTGAATCAAGGTGCAAGGTGTAGTGCATTGTGTATCTTTCATAATTAATCTCTGCTGTAAAAATCTCAAAGGCTGCATCCAGACAAGCGTGACTGTGTGGTATGTGGTGCTACAAACATGTCTGTGATGCCACATACTGCACACTCAGCTGTTCTCTGAGGTGCAAGGTAGCACTACATTAAAAAAAAAAGCGGAGTGGTGCACGCAGAGGCAGCATGTGCTGCTCAAAACTGAAGCCTGGCCAACTATAGCCATGCTCTAGCTATTGGCCAGGCTCTGGGAGGCAGGATCATTGCTGCTGACGCACCAGGAGGCCTCCAGGACCCCAGGTAAGGCTGTTGGACCAGCCCAGTGTGGCAAGGTATGCCACTACTTCTTGTCCCCAGCAAAACAAATGTCCACACTTGTGTGGATGCAGCCAAAGGGTGCAACTCCATGTGAACTTTACCGTGGAGTAGACTATTAGCTCTGCAGTAAAGCGTCACAGTCTACATGTGCACTGGTATTAGGGCGTAGTAGATTAATTAACTCTGCCATAAGAAACTATGGTTGGGGACAGTACTATTTTATGGTAGAGTGCTTATGTGCAATCAAATGCACATGTAGACTGTGACAGGAATTGGCTGGGGCAGAAGGTGCTAAATTATGGGGGCCTGCCTGCTGGATAGCCCTGCACTGTAGCACCTTTGTGCCCCAGTCAGCCCTTCCACCACTCAGTGCCACCACCTGAAGCCCAGGGCTCACACCTGGGCCCCCTGCCAACCTGGAGCTGCTCTGCCCTGGCTCAACAAGCTGCAGTCCCAGGCACACATGTAAAGGGGAGCAGCTAACTCTGGTGCAAATTGTGCCAGAGTTTTTTTCTGCAAACTAATAGCACATGTAGATGCACCCAAAAGGACTTGTATCAGTATCTTCAGAGTTTCTATTTGGTTCATTATTACATATTATTATGTACAAATGCAGCACCTGCTGAGACAACGTAGAGAGCTTGGATGAAGCTTGTTTGAGTTCACAACTGTTTAGTTTTTTCCAGGAACCTGTCCCTTCATTAATTAGATATTAGATACCATAATACAGAGCCTATATATCCTTGCTCCTGGCAAGGTTAACTCATTCTGCTAAATCCATGGGCAGTATCTCTTCACATGTTAGCAACAGTTTGCAACCCAGTGGGTCCCAATTCTCCTTTCAAAAGTCCCTGGCCTTAAAAAAATTTCATGGGTGTAACAGAGAAGAATACTGTTCATTTAATGCAATAAAGATATAACTGTTGTATCACTAAGCTAATATTGTACTAATTGTTTTGCTCTTTAAAGAATGCAAATCACCAGTGGGGAAAAAGAAAATTGGTTTGGTTGACTTTTTAAACATACATACAAAGTGTATATTGTACATAGTCACAGTTGTTTCCCAGGAAAATAATTGCTGTGTTCAGACCCATTTTTCCATAAGAATTAGTGAAACAAAAAGTTAAAAGTGAAATCAACAGCTGAGACACACAAAGAAAAACAAGGTAACATTCTCATAAGGGGACAAATTATGCTTTTCTTTTTTATTTTATGAATACATATACAAGATATGCATAATCTTCCATTAGTCAGGCTTAAAAGTAACAGATTTTGTTTTTAAAATAGCTTGAAGAAAACTGACAGAGTTGGTGCAACATATTTAAAATATACAGTTGATTATTTTGCTCAAATTATTGCTGAAATGCAAACACTGTGCTGTGTGTGTATATGTGTGTGGTCAAAGCCTCACCCAGGATATTTCTCTAAATGAATAAAAAATGCTTTGGCATATCCAGAGGCTCCTCCACTCATGCTTTCTTGACATTTCTGAAGTAGACAGAACACAAGCAGAGATTATAACATATATCAGTTTCACTCCTTGGCAGCAATGTTTTCAAATGTGAAGGGAGTTGGGGGGAAAGGAAAAGAGGAGTGATTCTGTTGAGAACATATGTTTACCTCCATATTAAGATGATTATATTAGCAGGATGAAACGGGATGCAAACAGCTTCAAATAGAAGCAATTGTGAGATACATACATATATACGTATGTATGTATGTATGTATGCATGTAATGAGAAAATGCTTGTTTTATATGAGAGGAAGATTTGTCAAGATAACATATAATGAACCATTCTAAGACTAGCTTCCAGCAAAACATTTTGCTTTATTGGATCTAATTTCTAGCTACACATTAAGCTGACATCTGTCAAACTTTTTATTTTTTATATGGCAGTCTATATGAATTTTTTCATGCAACTTCTACAATTCTAATACAGGGTGAATAACTTGGATTAAACAGGTGGGGAATAACAGATTACTATTAGGACGAATAACAGCATAATATGTACATAGCGCCATATTATATTCTGATGTCTTCACAGTAATGTGCAAATGTGACAAATATGGCTTTTATTTTGTGTAAGAAAAGAAAGTAAGACATAATTGTACAGAATATTTTAATATGTTTAGGAGTTTTTCACTTCCTGTGAAACATGTTCAATTCTCATTACCTTGAGGCTAAATAGTTGCCACCTCAGTATGGAGGTGTAGTTTAGGCATATTTCCAGAAGGGGGCATTGATTCCTAAGGCACAATATTAATGTTAAACAGTTTTAAATTAAACCATGCTTTTTTTTTGGGTTATATGAAATAATAGGATGTTGTTAGTTATATAATAAGCTGTTGATTTTACAAAATACAATGTTAAAGGCTACACTACATGCCTATCTGTGCTCTGTGAATGTTAGCTAATCAGAAAACATACTATACAGCGCTGCTTATGAAACTTTTGTTTTTTTTGGTAATTTTTTTTTGTACATGTAGCAGAGAGTTATAAGGCTTCTGCGGAATAAACTTATAACTGAACAAATATTTTACACTCTTTCGTACTAGTATTTACAATTACATTAGTTCATATTTTTCCATTTGGTAAATAATATGTATTTTGTATGCATCTTTTTTGACTATCTAAAGTGCTTGCTTAACTGCATGAGGAAAGACAATGTATACCTGTCATAGGTGCAACAGACCCTCAACTGAAGTAGCTGAAACATTTGTTTTGGATCTGAAATGTGTTCTCAGTAATGGAAATTATTGCTAAATTCAGTGCCCTCAGCAGGCAATCATCTATATTATTTGTCATATATAAATATATGCATATATACTAGTATGTATGTACATGCATACACATACATCTATCATGTAATAGATAGATTTCGTTTTTTGTCCATCAACCTTATTACTTTGTGCTACTCAACTTACTTGTGCTATGACTGAAGCCTGATTAAAATCAAAATCTTAACATGCTACTACTAACAATCCTATGATTCATTAGCACATAATATAGACAGTATGAAAAAAGAAAGAGCTGAGATGACAAATTGGGAGGCTCTTGAAATGCACTGAGAATAAGGCAACAGGCTGTATATTACAGCAGAGAAAAAGCTGAAGAAATTCTGGAATTCACAAAGGTATTTTACTCTCAGTAGGGGTGTCTTTCCCCTCCAATAGGCAGTCCTTTGATTTTTAAAACATCCATTTCCAGAATTGCAAGCTTTATAGGTTGTGCACCCACCAATACCTTTTATGGTAGCAAACTCAAAGCCTATTAAAAATGCCCTGATGCCACAATCTGGTAAAATAAGGCACTTCCAGGGTTGTATTCCAGTGGTGCCAAAAGGATCGGTTCTGGGTTTCCTAGTTTTATCCCAGAAAAATGAGCCATCTTAACAGTTAATTCCCTCCCTTTTTTTTTCCTCTTGAGATGATTTTCTTTAAAGAAGATATTTCATCAGCTGAGGTCGAAGAGCTACTTCTTTGTAAGCAAGAGGTAAATCTTCAGTTCCTAACATTCAGTAAGGTGGAAGATCAGAGTGGTACCAGGTAATATCTTCAGTTTTTTTAGTAACTGTGCTGTAGCTGATATATCAGCTGAGCTAAAAGTGTGTGGATTGCAAACTAGTCCAATATTGCAAGCTATGAATGGACATTGGTGCTGGAAAGGTCATTCCTTATAATTTCATTTACTGCAAAGAAAGAACACAAGAAAAAAAAGAATTATTAAAATTAAACTTGGGTATGATTACTGTTTCTTATGTCAAATAGATTAAAAGAAGCCTGTATCAGTTCCTTTACAGTTCTGCTATAATTTTCAACATTAAGCATAACACCCATCATTAGAGAGCTGAAACAGGCTGACCAAAGTGCAAGAGAGCAGGATTAACATAAGTTATTAACATGCTAAACACTGTATGAAACCAGACATCACAAGAACAGCAGCATCTTGGGTCTTTTATTGCGTCAAACAAATTTAACACTTTGAATGAGTTACAAATAAAACATTCATCTGCTCCGGAACTGGCTCTGATGCTCAAAGTATTGAATGACCATAAGTTTTAGAATAAATTATCTATTCCACAAAGATAGCCAGAAGGATTATATGTTAGTATTCTTGACACAACAATGCCATGGCACAAAGCTGCCAGTTACAGAACTGAGCACTTGAAGCTGTGATGCCTCTGTAGAATAAGACTGTACATGCTAATTTTCCACTGTGGGATGATTAAAAAATGAAAGGAAACGGGTGTGTTTGTCCATTACTTGCTGTGGGTAAATGAATAAATACACTTTCCTTTCATGTTGATCAACACTCATGAACGTGTGACCTCTGCTCCTATCGATGAAGACAGAGGGGTGGGGAGGATCGAGTTAAGTTTTAGGCCAGAAGTTGCAGAAAAGAATAAACAAGGCTCATTATCTAACCATCAGCCAGTCAGACTGCATCTCCAAAGTATTGTTTTCTTTACTCATGACTCTTCTTTTATTCTTTCCTCCCCTGTAGCTCATCAGGCCATATTGTTTCCCACACTCAAATTATGTCCATTTATCAGCTTGTGATTTTTGGCAGATGGACAGGAAATGACTGAACCTAGCAAAGGCCATCTACAGTGAACTGCACAACATCCCTTTTATTTCCACCCCACCTCCCTGCAGCCACTGCCACCACCTGATTTACATCCAGATAGACTGAATGCCATCAGTAAGGCTGTCACTGCTTCTGAGTTTTCCTAACTTTACTGGGAGGGGAAACACAAGCCCACGTCATGGAACTACCAGGAGTTTTCCTTTGCTCGTGGGCTGCTGTTCACTACCATCCAGATAACTCCATGTGTTTGTTGGAAAGAGCCCAGCATGTCTAAAATCAACTTCCTGAAGCAATTAGTTGTCGAACATGTTTTTTCTTCAGACCTATTGCACAATTTGTAACGACAATGCAAGAATCAGTCAGGATTAGGGCCACGGAAGCTGATCAGTGGTTTGTTTGGTGCTGACTTACATACATGCCCTACAATAGCAATGGAACATCAGTTGTATTTGTGATTACCTATTTGTTTCAGAAAACTAAAAGCAGAACGGAAATGACACGTAAAGACAAAATACTTCTTTCTCTTGATAGTACCATGGAATTGATATTTTATATTAGAAAACAATGGAAATACATTCAGATGGCAACTCCAGTACTGGTGAGAAGAAATTAGCTTGCACATCCCCTAGTAAAATAATAATGCAACAATGTTTACAGGTTCTCGAGTCAAGACAGTTTTCTGAACCGAACCTCAATCTTGAATGCAAATACTGCACTCTTTTGTTGTGGGAAGACTTCTTCCTGACATTTCTGTCAAGATAAACCTCATAAAGCAGCATTAGGTACACTACAAAATATGTGGCAGCATCCCCATGTAAATGTGGTAATGAAAACAATCCCCTGAGGGCTAGAGATCAAGTTTCACCTTTGTGTACTTTCCCTGTAGGTTTCTTCTGTGCTGAATAATGCTAAGCCACTATTCAAACTGCTTCTTAATTTTTATACATACAGGGTGCATCTGCATGAGATGCTTACTGTGCGGCAGCCTAATAACACCGTGCGGTAGTGTGCCGGTCAAAAACTGTCCTAATAAGCTACTGCACTGTGTTATTAGGCTACTGTGCAGTGGCCATCACAAAAAACCCGTCCGCCCACACTAATGTGCAGTAACTAGTTACTGTGCATTTAGTTAGTACTTCATTAAGGAAGTACTAAACAAAATGTGTAGTACCCACTGCACAATAATGAATGTGAAGATGTGCCCACAATGGAGCTTCAGGATGAATTCTCACTAAGTTTCTGTGAGGTAGGTTAAGCAACGAAAGTGGCATTTCTGACGTGGCAAAAGCCAGGACTAGGACCCTTAACTCTTAGGGCAAAGGCAAGTCATATCATGGAGTTTGTCATATCAAGAAAAGTGTAGACACAGCTCCAAGTGAAAGCTCTAAATGCAGTAAAAACTGACTATGGGAAAAATTTGAAAATAACCTAAACTACCTAGGAATCTAAGTTCCATTTTCAAAAGTGATTTAGACACCGAGTTGTCCTTTGATTTTTTGGGTTCACTGACTTTCAGTAGGAACAGCTTCCTGAGAGCCCAAGTACAGTAATTTTATAAAAACAGGAGTGAGCTCTGAAGTCACCTAAGTACCTTTGAAAATATTATTTACCTCTACAGCAAACTTTTCCTCAGCATGATCCCATGTTCTTAGCATAGCCCCTCATTCCCAACCCACTGTCTCCCACCCCCATGACCCACCCGCTGTTGTTGTGACCCCATACGGGGTTGTGACTTACAGTTTGGGAACTGCTGCCCTGGAGGGTAAGTGATTTTTTCAAAGTCACCCACCAAGCCCCTTCCATCTGGGAGCTCAACTCTCCTGAGTCACAGCCACAGTCTGAAACAAACTCCCCCCAGAGGTGGTGCAAGCACTTACTTTGGACTCTTTCAAAAAACAGGTGGATGTATTTCTTGCTGGGGTCACTTGACCCCAGCTGACTTCCTGCCTATGGGGGCGGGGCTGGACTTGATGATCTCACGAGGTCCCTTCCAGCCCCTAATGTCTATGAAATGTCTATCTTTTTCTAATATTTTACCTAAACTCAACAATGAGACATAATATTATCAGGACCACATCTGAGAGCTATCAAAGTCATTGGCAGCTGTATTATTGATTTCAGGGAAGATTCTGTGCAACTCTCTCATTGTAGCTGAGCTTCCACTATCTTTATGAGTGACAGTCCAACACAGCTTCCTCATATACAAAGACATCTACTTAATAACATCCCCTTCACCATATCAACATAGAACCAAAAGAGAGCTGAATCTTGCAATAGTGTATCCATTGCCACTGGAAAACAACCTGATCTCACAAACAAATGGGACTGAGGCAGGTGAAGGGGCCAAGACAGTAGCTGGTGGCAAGATTTTACATCACTCTCATCTAGTATTACCTCTTTTTAATGAGGCTCTTTATTTCACCACTTTTAAATAGCAAATAAATTAAAAGTGTGGGCTCTTTCTAGGTCATGTGAAATGATGCTGACAAAGAGTACAAGAGGAAGGCAAGATGTGAAGGAATCCCTGTCTTGCTTAGCAGTCAGTATTGTAATTTAGTAAGTCTAGTAATTTAGATACAGCTGAAAAACCCATCTGTTTGAACAGATGAAAGGGGGGGAAAAGAGCAGAAGTATGCTAAGAGTGGGCTTTCCCTTGCTGCCCACTAATGCACCTGAGCCTCTGAGGGAATGCCCTTCAGTGGGTGGGAGTGACAGAAATCATTCAACATGCTTGTGTAGTCTAGGACCCAAGTGATACCCTTTTGCTTGCTTGCTGTGATTGACTAGTAAATCTATTCACTTCCTCCATCAATGTGTTTCTAGCACCTAACTTAAATTCAGTGAACAGATATGGCCAAAAGAAATTGAGGGGGGAAAAAAGCAAAAAAGCCCAAAGCTTTTTGTTAAATTTCAGTTATATCTGTTTTTTGATTTAAAAAAAGGGTTGAAAAAAACCCCCTCTGAAATGAAATGAAAATTTCCACAGAGGTCAAATGAAATGTTTAATTTAACCCTAAAATATTTCTTTTTGGTTCAAACATATTGAATTCAATTTCAAACTTTTTTTTCAATATTTCATTTTGGCAGGAATATTGGGGCTTGATCTTTATGCTGCTGAACCAAAAATTCAGTTACTGGCAGAGCCCTAATCCTAGTTACAAACAGAACTTCTCCCAAATTAACCTTAACTATTTAAACACTGATGGAATGATTCCTCTAGTTGGACCAAAAATTCATCCTATATTCAATGATTCACCCTGTTGCTCTCATGAATAGGCAGGTTTTGGACTACATATCTGTCACTTCAATATGATGGCCCACTATATAAGGATCAGCTTATATATCTATGTAGCACAAGCAAACTTTTGGTTTACTTTGACTTCAATTTTTTTATTATCCTTGGGTCTGTAGGTTAAAATGATGCAGGGCACCCGGCTGTTCCTAATTCTAAGAGTAGTAATATTTTGTGTACACATACTTTCCAACTAAAAGTTTCAAGGCTTTACATACATTAATTAAAATTACACAATCTTAGTATTCTTGTGAAAAGTGTATTAAACCTAATTTATAAATGTGGAAGCTAAGACTCTTAAAATTAGCTCATTTGCTTAAAGTCTCAAAGTAATACCGTGGCAAATCTGGAATAGAATTAGAGTGTTCATATTAAGTGCCCAGATTAGAACAACACTTCCTGCACAAAACACATCCCTTTCTATCTGATATCAAAAAGCTGAGTGTGATAAATTTACAACACATTTGTCATCAGATTTTAGTTTGTTTTTCTGGCTTTTTGGGGGGAGCAGCATTGTTACTTCTGTAGCTAACACCTACAGTTCCCCACAATGCCTTCCCTCAATTAACATTTTCCATCTTCACGTACAGCTTTTCCACTGACATCAAGTCAAAAAAATAATAGTGCTGAGAAATGCAGGTAACACGTGACCTTTGTACCTGTTAGAAGCCTGAAAGAGGAACTTTTCCTTTGCTAAACATCAGATGCCACAGCAGCAGGATGTGGTGAGCTGTTATACCACAATATAGTTTAATAAGGAGTTTTTTCTTTTTATATTTAACTTTGCTTGAAAATGCCCTTGCAATGGAAACTTTTGTTTTACTAAATAGCAAAATCAATATCTTACTGATGCAACAGTATGAGTTCCTGCTTTAAACAGGGCAACCGGATATATTTAAAGAAAGAGGGACTCCTTATATGGATATGAACTTTATAGGAAATGGAATCACTTTCAAATGCTGAAGCTTTAATATGGATTCAGAGCAAGCCTACATAAAACAGTAGACTTATTTTCTGCAAACTTCTGTATTCCTTTTATTTGGCTACTGTTTTGAATACAGATAACTTTGTGGTGTTTCTGTTTTCATAAAATATCTGGTCTTCCAAAAATAAACTCTGCTTTTCCTAGTATATTCAACATGGGTTCTGATTCACCACTGCATGGTATAATTCCATTCAAATCAAAGGAGTCACAGAAGTGTAAAACAGGAATAATGCAAATATGAAACAGGCCCATAAACTACTGTGGTAAGTTCTTCAGTACACAAAGAATGCTGGATCCCCTGTGGTTTTATGATGTTCATTTGTGACTATGCAATAAGGGCCAAATGTTCTGAAAGAGACTCAAAAGTGGTAGATAAATTTAGAGCCCCCGGTGCTGAAAAAAATATAGTTGCAGAGACTTCAGAAGGTAGGATGACAGTGCCTTTATATCACTCCCAGTATTATCTTTATTAAAAATAAAAGCCCCCTAACCTCCACCTTTTGTTCCATGTATGTGTCAAGGTTCCTATGGGGGAACATTTCTACTACCGTGAAGTCAGTCTGCTTAGTTGTGACTAAATGTTCCTACCTTCTCCCTACATCCTGTCCCAGAAAAAACAGTAGAGGCTGCAAGGGAGCCACATTTTACACTGGTGTAGGGGCCCTGGAGTGTCCCTTCTGATTTTGGTCCTGCCTGTGCCACAGAACCATACCATTACTGTTCTATTCAGGCTCTTCTATGGTTCTCAACAGAGCCATCTACATGTATGCTTTACTGTGGAGTTGGCTAATTAGCTCTGCACAGTAAATTAATTAAATCCATTATAATATAGTACTGTTGGGAACAGTACTGTCTTGCAGTGGAGTCATTTACTGTACAGAAACTCACATGTGGACAGTGACCAGGACTGCAGTTGTTAGAACCAGGGCAGAGCAGCCCCAGGCTGGCAGTAGGCTCAGGGGGTCAGCCACGTGGCTCTACAGTTTCAGCACTCTTGTGCCCCAGCCAGCCCCAATGCTGCCCAACACCAGCACATGGTACCTGGGGGAGTCCTGGGTGCATGTGAAGATGCTGAGCCCTGGAGCAGATGACTCCAGTGCGAAAGCACCCAAGCTTATTGAGCCGCATTAATTGCTTTGGTAGATTCACCCAGCTGGGTTCAGAAATTTTGCCCATGTTGAATAAGAAGTAGAAGTTAAAACTTTCAAAACAGCATATGAGCTGCAGCATTGCTTTTTCTCATATATATTAAAATTATCATGAGTACTTGATTAGGATTTAAGGAAGAGATAATTGACACTAACACATCTCTCCTAGACTTATCAGTTTGTTCTGCATCTTTTCCTGATTATGTTTCCATAATATTTAAGCTGGCAAGCTCTTCATACAGCACCATGGGCTTCATCCAAAGCCCCAGTGAAGTCAATGAGAGACTTTCTATTGAATTCAGTGTATTTTAGAGTTGGTCTGGAGAGTTTTGTATCATCAGCGTGAATAATCCAGGCTGACCTATAAAAATACAAACTCCAAGCAATGATGGTGTCATTTTGCTGTAGGCAAGCAGGCATTTTTCAGTGAATCCACCTGGACAAGTATGCTACATAAATAAACAATTTTGACTCAAAGGCTTGCCAGGATATGGAACAGTGCAAGTCACCTGTTTCCCACAAAGCCATCTCTGCTCTCTCCAGCAACTACTTCCAGCTCATGTTTATAGTGCTGTACAAAAGTCACAAAAAAGTTGCAAGGTAATTATAAGAGGAAGTCTGATGCAGGCTTGGAGAGGAAATGCTTGAGAGCTTATACTGATCAGGAGGGTTTTACTATGGTCTATTTAATTCTTTTAAAAAGAAGCATGATAAGCTCAAAGCACAGTTGCAAAGAAAGTTCTTCAGAAAAGTGCACATATCATGAGTCACTAAAACTTGGTGCATTCACTTTAAAAAAAATAGAGATGGCAAGCAGTATCATCTTCTTCAAATCCTTATGGAGAAGAATGGTTAAGCAGCTTGTTTAAGGAAATCTATTGTATCAATCTTTTGTTAATAAAAGTTAACTCACCTATATATGTGTAGTGCTACATGCTGTACCTTTTATGTAACTATGAACAATATGGAATATCTCTTTTAAGTTGGAACACAACAACAGTAGACCGTACAACTCCTAAACATTCTTTTACTGGAACCAAAAGCAACCATCCACCTTCTCCTAAACATGCCTCATGAAAAAAAAATCACTAACTGTATTTTCAAACAATGGATCTTGTATATATGTTGTATATGCTTATCTTGCTGGGATCCTTTGACTCGGACTTCCTGCCCTTTGGGCAGAGGGCTAGACCCAATGATCTTACGAGGTCCCCTCCAGCCCTAATGTCTATGAAATATAATCCATGAAACCTATATTATGTATGTACCAAATTATGTGTAGATTTTCTTGTGCATTGACCTCAGTGCTGAATCAAGTTCTATCCCACTTTTAGGCACATAGATAGATGTATGTGCCTAAGCGTGATAATATTCTGCCTTGCTCTAGTCCTGAAAAACAGCTAATGCAAAAGGTGAGTGGGTCCTCCTTCCCATAACTGCTTTTTTTTGTGTCTCAGTCTTAGGCATAAGATGATGGTGTGTTACAAAAAGAGATGCATTCATGAATTTCCAGGACTGGAGCAGAGTAGAATAAAATCTTGTGTATGTACTTAAATCCACGTGGACACAACAGAATCTAGCAGTCATTTCTCACTGACTTTGACAGAAGAATGGCTGTGAGCACTTTGGAGCAGGGATCTTGTTTTATTCTGTTTTGTACAGCATGGAGCATTCTGCCAGCACTCATGCAAACGCGCAGTTACATGTAAAGAGAAACAGAACAATGAAGACAAGGAGTTTGATCTTTTGGTAATGCCTCATAGGTTATGGCATTTGCTTTGTTGTCTATAATTGCTGCCATTGGATTTTTCCACTGGTGACATCAGATTGAGATCTGTCATACTTGGATACTGTTATGACCTCTTATTTCAGATGAAATGCCATATTTCATGTCATTAATAAGGAGTCTACAGTCATAAATTGACTGGTAGGATGTGGAAGCACAAAAAAGAATAATGCCACCTCCTGATCACTACATGCATATGTTATTTTTAGAAAAAAACAGTGAAATATAAACACACAGATAAACAGTCAATAGATAAAGCTTCTACTCTAAACCCCTAACAGTAAAGTCCTCTTAGGGGGTATAGCACTTCTCTCTCTGACTCCTTAATAAAATCTTCTCTTACATGTGAATGCCAGAAATTTCTATACGGTGGTATTACGTAACAATGACTGAAAAACAATACCATTCAAACTTCTGTTTTCAAAGCAGGAGCTATACCATGAAAAAAATCAGAAAGTAGTGATACTTATTCCCGAGGTGCAAGTCTGCAACATGAAACTATAGAACATGCTAAACCTCGCTGAAGTAAAAACAAAACAAAACAAAGCTTGTGAAGCAATGGAAAATATAACTTCACACGTTCCATAAAGAAGTCAGATCTTGTATTACCTCAGGTGTCCTGGATGCATTTAGACCTTAAACTTATTTTTATCTGTTTAATCATAATAAGCCACCACCACAGGGTATGCTATTTTTGGAAAGAGTGAATAGGACAGTGGAGCAAATGAGTGACAACAAATAGCAGGTTTTAATAAAACATGATCCTCCCCTATGAATGTAGGTTTGGCTCTGATGAACTGTATTGTTATATACGAGACTCAGCCATTAAAATGGAATTATTTTCCTACCTGCAATACCTGTTTCCTTATTTAACTTGATAACTCCAAATAATGCAAAACCTGCCACAGTGGAAGCATTGTAGAGGGTTAACAGGAAAGGTTCCACACTGATGTGTGATGACAGCGCTGTGCGGCTCTAACTTAACTGGGACTCTTGACTGGATGCCCATTCTAAATGAGTCCCAGTCCCCAGACTCATCACATCATGCAAGAATTGCTAGTTTTATGCTTTTCATCCACCACAGATGAAACCCGGAGAGCTTTTTGAATTTCTTGTCTGTAAATACTTATTGCTAGATCTTTAGCTGCATTGAAGTCAATGGAGCTATGGTAATTTACACCAGTCTGGAATCTAGCCCCAAGTATTTTTGCTGCATGTTTGAAGACTGTGATTAAACTCTATTTTTTTAGCAGAAGTTTAAAGTCAACAGAATATACTTGATAGCCTTCCCTCAGTAGAACTCTCATTTAGTTCAGCAGGAATTCTGCCTAATTTAAATACTCAAGGGTTTGATTCAACGTGATGCAAGCCATTGTGGACACACAAAAACAAAAAGTGGTATAGGTATAAATAAACCACATTTAAACCAAATGTATGTGTTTACGTTCCTAAGACCACATGTAAGAGAAACAAAATAGGCATATTTTTAAGTTTTACACATAATTTCTATGCCATAAAAGAACTATGCAAATATTACATAATATCACCGAAGTCCAAGATAAGTGGCATCGAAGGTTGGGTGAGGTAGAAGTGTATTCATCACCTGGGCAGAACTGTAATGAAGGAAGAATACAGACTTTACTGCTAGGATGCAGTTCACCCCAAATATACGGAATAAAATGCTCAAACTGGTCCTAACAATAAATATTACTGTCCACTTGATTTCTTAGAGCACAACCAACTATTAAGAAACTGTGAATCAGGCCCAAAATCACCATGAAATTTTATTAAAAACACAATATCTTTAAAATAATAAATTCTGAGTTCTTTATATTTGCCTCCTGTTATTTTGGCCTCTATGGTTTCCATGCTTCACATTTCCAGTCCTTTCCCCACTGTGCCTAACTACCATAAATCCACATTCATTTCTCTCTAAATCACATGAGGGTCCATCCTACCTCCTACCTAAGAAAGTTCCCTATCTTCTGCCTCACTTTCTTTAACAAGAGCTGAAATGTACATGTCATCTCCTGATTTCAGCAGGTGGGGCTTTCTTCTCTCTACCCATGGCTCTCGAAACATTTTACAAATATAAATTAACATAATTTAAAACCAACTGATGCCTAGTGGTCCTGAGCAGCTCCTCCTTTCTGAAAATCCTGCCACTTTCAGTTCAGTGTCTCAATTTGGATTTGGATTTGATTAACTAGATTTAGGCGCTACCTTTTAAAATGTTGTTGATCACAGAATGTTACTGTTTTCTGATCATTTGAAGCTTTATAATGCTGTGACATATCTAAATCCGTAAGCCCCAAGGTAAGTAACAGAAAAGGTTATAAAGCACCCGTATTTTATTTGACTACACCGTAAGTCCGCTGGCCCAGCAATATCTCAACATTCTAACTCCACAAATAAACACACAAGACCCTGATGTTTTGGCTTTGCATCTCTTTTCTATATGTATGGTCACACTTTTTTCCATAACTTAGTGAAGTCTCTGAGTTCTAATTCACAGCTAACACACACTCCATAGCAGTTGGGGCAAAAAGGTTAACAATCTCAGAGAAAACTGGCGAGAGATACCCCCAGTTGTCCTAATTCCACTTGCTTGGTAGCTTCAGATGTTTCCTCACACAAACCAAAGGAACAAGAAACGCTAGCAGTAATTGAACTGTGGCTGTATTATCTGCAGGATCCTGAGGCACGGACTATCGCTCCACAGAAGAAGACATGGGAGTGTATGACACTTAACTACGCTCAATCCCTGCTTCCTCCACAACCAACTTGTT
The DNA here is from genome assembly GCF_052110815.1 of Crocodylus siamensis. Taxonomy (NCBI): domain Eukaryota; kingdom Metazoa; phylum Chordata; order Crocodylia; family Crocodylidae; genus Crocodylus; species Crocodylus siamensis. The sequence goes on from NC_143397.1 coordinate 149,923,538, forward strand.
GAAGCCTCTGAGCTGCTGTAGGGGCAAACAAGTGAATATGAAATAGCTGTGCCAGGTGGTAGTGAAAGTCATGCAACCCTCTGTGCCTGCCTGCCTGCTTGCAGCCAAGACAATTCTTAACCTTACTGCTGGAATGGCTAATGAAACTGATAGGTGAGGGAGGGGAGGAAGGGCACAGCTCAGGTTCCCAAGTACAATACTACTGTTGTAGTTTAGCATCAGAGAACTACTTTTTCTGTCTTTTTTATACAATGCTAAGGTTATTTTCCTCCCTGCTCCCTCCACATGCACATATGTGCATGAGAAAAGCCTGCCCAGCAGTTAGCTAAATAGGAAAAAAAATCAGACTGCTGTTCTGGATATTACATAGTTATACTGTGCTTGTGTCACTGCCAGCTTATCTACAGCCTAAAATGTTCCAGATTCATTTGATTTGGGAAGAGTAGGCATAAAAGAGATGGGGGTAGGGGGGAGAGAAAGGTGATAAAAAATCCATTCAAAGTCCACAACGGGGCTAGTCCATTTTCTCATTGTTGTTGTTCTATTTTACTCCTCCTAAGAGTGAAATTCAGCTCCCTGCATAAGGCCTGGGCCCCACTTGAGTCTTCAAACTAGATCTTAAGTAAGACTTAGGTGCTGACCCTCTGCAGTGTCATATTTTTAGTGTGTGACTTTTCTCCTCTCATTTATCGGCTGGGTACATTTCAAATGGAGTTGAGCAGACACAGAGATACCAAGAAGGGGGGAAAAAAACCCTGGATCTTCTCAAGAAAAAATATTGTGCAAACTAAAATACTCAATACATTAATACGTTGTGCTAGATGGAGCCCTTTCTACCAAATTTTAGATGTTTCAGGCAGGTTGAAATAACTAATTTTGGTGTTTTGAGTACACATAAAGATATGGAATTGCAATGTCCATCTTTAGCACTTATCCAGAAACATATCTTTTGCTTTAATACTATAAAAGGCTGGGCAACTGGAGAGTAGAATGTAAATTAAAGGCTAATTTTCATTTTTAGATTGCATTAGGATGGGGTGATGAGGAACTCCTATTATAATCAAAGTAGCCTATTAGCTTTACAAAGTATCAGCATCCCTGACACTCTGGGGGTAAAGAAGAGAAGAAGGGAACAAAACAGGGTTCATAATCCTTATGACTTATTGATTTCAGAGTTAAAAAAAGCCAAACAAGATTGAATTTCAGTATTGATTATACAATTATTAATCTTTATAGAAGCTTTTCCAACATTGCATATAATGAGCAATTCATCAAAGTATATTAGGTGCCATGGAAGTTGCATTCGATATAAAGGGGTCATTAAGTTTCTTGTAATTGCACATTACTGGAGCTTTAGTTAGTTCTAAATCAAATCAACAGGACGTGCACGTATGCTCTCTAATTGACTTTATGTAATAATAGTGTGGCCCCCGGTGATCATCAGAAATACTTGAAAATGAGCAGCTTTGTGCTAATGTTTCTAGAAGACTAGGTCAGGTACAACTAGGCTTGGCAAATAAAGCAAAGAAACTGAGAGTACTGGAGAAAGACTCATCTTGGAGTCACATGGGGATGGTATTTATCAAGTGTTCTTTTTCTACTTCACGCTAAGGAATTAGGCCCAGTTCTACTTCCACTGAACCAATGGTAAAATTCCAAATGACTTCAGGGAGATCAAGGTTGGAGATCAAAACCAGAATTGTCACTGAGACAAGCTAACAGAGATAATGGGGCACAGCTGAACTGTGTCTGAGCAGGCCAGTGACTTCACTGGAGTTGAACCTCTTCACATTATCTCCCAATATAACAATCTGCAATACCTAGCTCTTAGGTGCTTTCAATTAGTAGATGTCAAAACTTTTTACCATGGAATTCAATAACATTATCCCCATTTTTATAGGTGGGGAAACTGAAGTGGAGAAAAAAAATTAAACCTACAGTGTTTCCCTCTTTCTTCAAAGTTTATTTTGTTTTAACACCTTATCTGGGGGGCCTGTCAAAAATTAGTTTCACATTTGAGACTGGGTTAAAGGTAAGTCCCACATTTACTCTTCTTTGATGTGCCCTTTAATACATAGCAAAGTTCTACAAAAAGATCTCAGATTGTCTTATGGAGGGCAAGGCTCGATGCTGATGGGCACTTCTAGTCAATTGTGCTGGCAGGCACAAAACAGCTGTAAACAAGCTGCCACATTACAAATTGTGTGTGAGATTGTCATTAAGACCAGGTGCCTGGTGTGAGGCTAGATTTGTCAACTGTGAGGGTGAAATGACAGCCATTGATGACTTACTTGATGACTATCCTATGGAAGAGTACCTATGGACTAACCTAGTAAACATGCATAGGGGCCTATAAGTTAGTTGTGGGGATGATATATCTACCAATTAGAAGGAATCCACTTTTTAGCCTATTGGAGAAAGATGGGCAAAACACCACACAATGTTTGGTCAGAATCACTAGATTATAGATTACATCAGGGACATCTAACTGGTGGCCCCCAGTCACTGGTAAGTTGGGCAGCCCTGGAATACCTGATTCTTGTTCAGGGGTTAATAAGAGTTAAAATTGGGTATCTGTAGGTATTTGCATTGGTGGGCACGAAACACCTGCAAACAAATGAAGCAGAGAGTCATGTGACAAATTTGGTGTGAGGCTGTTCTTGAGACCACATATTTGAATTGAAATGTCTGCAGCAAGATGACATGGTAATTACCATAATATGAGCTACTCTGAATTCCATAGGATTTTCTTTTAACTACAATAATGTCAATAACCAAAAAAACTGCAGTCCTCAGAGATGCACAAGTTTAGCTAGATCTCCTCACAGAAGAAATTTTCAGGAATCTTATTCTGTTTTCACACCAGTTTTACATCATAATAACTATGCTTGAGTCACAATCTTGTCTGAAATCAAGGAATAGCCTCTGAGTACAGACTGGCAAGGATATATAAAGATAGACAGTAAACATCAGATTTTGCTGCAAAAACTCAATAAACACCATTGGCTGATTGGAATGGAAGAAATACCCACCCTACTTTTTTAGCTTTCAGCGTGATAAAGAGAATTCATCTGAATATACGGCTGTTCACTGGAGATGAGCTTTATTCAGCCACATGAGTTGAACATCGACAAACCCACTACACAACCTCCTAGTTGAAGAGCTAGGAAAAAGGTACTTGAACAAGAGAGACATAAAATGTTCATTTTTCAAGCACACTTAAAGAGTAGGAATATAACTCAAAGCTTTTGCACTGCTCTTCCTAAACAATTACTTGCAATTGGCCACAATGATCTTTCCTGCTTTTTCTTGAGTACTTTGAACACAAAAACCTCACCAGCTTGGTATCTGAAAAGTTACACCCTTGCTATCATGGCAAGGGTTATGATTCTGCAGTATGTAAAGACTCATGGGGGATTCTCTTTTCACTTGGAGAAACAATTAAAGCAAAAAACCAAAAAAGTGAAAACTTAAAAAAACTAGAAGAGTAGCTTAAACCCACCCCTTTTAATGATTACCCGTAAGCAAAACTGGCTGGTTTTTTTAGAGCTGGGATGTCAGCTGCAGAACCCTATCATCCAGCCCACAGTGCTGCCTGTGGGTCTCAGGTTGGACCCATGTGCTGCACATGGCACATACCAAACCAACCCCACACACTACCTGGTTGGGGGCTGGTTTGGTGCATGTTGCAGGCAGCATACAGGGCTGGTCCAGGGTGCATGCTGGAAGCTGATCTGGGGCACTTGCTGCCTATAGGGCCTGCACTGAACTAGCCCCACATGCTAGATCCACATGGAGAGCTAGTCTGCAGGCCCAGTCCAACCTGAGGACTAGCCCAGCATCAGCCCAGCACCACTCATCCAGCCCATGGGGTCTGATGAGTTTGACATCCCTGATTTAGGGCATTAGGTTTCTTTGGGTGGAAGAACAAAATGTTTAACAAGAGTATAAAACCCTACACTTTCTTATAAAATAGACATGGAAAATCTGTACGATTACACATTCAGGGCCTGCTCGCGATGGGTTCAGAATTCTCCCAACTCTTCAACAGGAGCTACTACAACATCTATTTAAGGTGTTTAGAAACAGACATAGGGATTTTAGCTTTAGGCACACAAGTGTATCAGGCTTCACCCTAACTTCAGAAGTAACCTTATGACAAGAAAAAAGGATCTGATTTTGCAAAGTACTAAGCAAACTGAACTCCCATTGAAGCCCCTGGGAACTAGGCACTTTCCAGGTCTGGGCCTTAGAATACTAATGGAGCATTTAGTAAGTGTAAGAAAACAAATGATCACTAGAAGGCATTGATGGAAACTTGTGCAGGCTGACTTGTTTGTTTGTTTGCTCCGTGTTACAGCACTCCCAGTTTACCACACCTTTTGTAAAACAGCATTTAAATTAACACATTGTTATCTGCAGTTGCTTCCGTCTACACACATTTCTGAAATACTTTCATTCCAAATTGTTTTGAGAGGAAACATTATAAAGAATGGAAACCTGGCATTTTATCAGATGGAAACCTCTGTTTCCATTTTACAGAGTAGAAAAAAATTACAAAAAGAATATGCAACATTACTACTAAGCATGGGAATGAAAGATGAGTAAAGACGGGGAGAGTAAAGACGGGGAGAGTTAATACACTACATGCATTTACCTGCACTTGGACAGAGTTCTAAAGGGTGGGTCAGATCTGTACTTGCAGTTTTCTTTCAAGATGATGTAAACACTTTATTAAGAACCAGGTTTTGACAAATGTACTTTTTTTTCAGCCTTTTGAATTGTCCCCCCTGCCCCCCTGAAATAAATACCTTGAGTTTTTCTTTTTTTGTTTCAAACTATGATGAGAGGCTCTTCTGGTCAAGAGACTGAACAACTATTTACAGGTGATGGGGAGACACCACTTCCTCCCTCTAGGTTTAAACCTAGTGTCTGCCACATAATTTTATCCATTCAATGATTTTTTTTCCAGGCATCTGCCAAAAGGAAATAACTTTGCTGTATTGGGAGTCTGGGAATCCTAGAAAACAATCTTAAATCCATAAAATAATTGAAGTGCACTTTTACTGAGCTGTTCAGTTCGATTCTGATTTTTATTACAATGTCAACAAGAGTTTAATTTGTTTTAAAGTTTAGGTTCTTACATCTGAGTGATATACGGTAGTTTACAGCTTGCTGGCAACAGCTACTGTGGAAAAAAAAATGAAAGTGCATATAAAGGCAGTTCTAAGTTTGACATTGTGAAAGCAGGGAGGTGTGCCAAGAGCAGCAAACAGCATGGTTTTCCCAATCCTGGCTGACTTTAGGGACCACTTGCTATTGACATCAGTCACTATGGGATACATTTCTCAGCTCTAACAGATCTCATCTGGAGGCTGTAATTAAAAAAGAAATGTCTTAAAATGTAATTTCTCTCCTTCAAACATTTACAGATGTTAACTAGATTGCTAATGGTGTAAGATGTCTGTGGGCGGACATCTTCCTCTCCTTATCTGCTGTCAAATATGAAGACTCCTTTATTAAAAACAATTTTAAAGGTGACACTGTTTGTACTGTGGGGATGGGAGAGGTTATTAGATTCCCCCTCCCCCCTGAATTTATTGAAATGCAAAGCTTGGGTGGGTGGGGTTTTTTTTTTTTTAAAACCTTTTTCTTTCTGAAGTCAGTCTTTAGAGCTCATCTTCTTTAAAAATGAATGTATTCAAAATGGCTAAAAATTCTTTAGTGAACAGATTAAGTAGTATCCCATCCTAGCTTTAAAATAATAATAATACTAGTGATGTAAGTTTTCTGCTTTAGCGACTTTGCCATGTATTTTCCGTCAGTACCCTTGGCTAGTGTATTTTTCTAAGGGCTGTTAAAAGCATTTATAGAAACACACTGGCAGAACCTGTAAACCGATCTGCTTTATGTGTACGCTGGACACAAGAGGGGATAGCATAAAAATGGATGAGCTTTTAGAAACACTTGTCCCTGGGGATGCAAAAGGGGGTTTTCTCAGCTGGTTAAAGACTGTGCAAGCAGAAGTCTGCTTCCACTGACTGCACACGTGTCAGTTCCACCTCTGCAGTGTAACTGAAGTGGAACTTTTCTCTGAGCCAAGTACTTCGTGATTTACACAGCCATATCAAATAACTCCGGAGTACCCTGCAGAAGGTGATGGCTAAAAACCTCAATTCTGACATACTCAGCCCAGACACAGTTGTCTGCCTTTTTTTTTTTTTTGTAATTGGCTTTGATTGGAGCCAGAGCCTTGGGTAAATCAGAGGAATTTCTAGATTTTTCTGAGTGCTGTGAGCTCTTGCTGTTTTCCGGTACCTACTTCCTGCCATATCTAAAATAACAGCAGCTGCAGGGGCCTGATAGAGAAGAGTTCCAGGGGACAAATTCACACAAATGGGGTGGGAAAGAAAAAAAAGAGACAGTTATTACAGAGTTGATAACATACATACACTGCATCAGATTCATTGTTACAGTTGATAGTACTGTATGCTGTGGGCCTTGTTTTCAGAACAAAACAAACCCTTGTAATATAGGCCTGGGAATGATAATTCTTAGAGCTCACTAGGATAAGAGAGGTAGTTTTAGTGCACTTGTCCTATTGTACTGAATATCAAGCCCTGATTAGCTGTCTCTGAGGGCCAGATAAGCAAGGCCAAATGTTTGGAGCTAGAGACTTCAATGCTCTCTCTTTGTCATGGTCTTGCAATTTCTGTACTTGTATAACTATTGCACATGCATTAAAGAAAGCTTAAAGATCTGAAGTAATCCCATATTCAAAGGTAAAAAGAAAGTATCAGTACAGTATTTTGACTGTTGTATCTGCAGCCATGAAAACTGAAAGAGAGGTAGGAATGCACCTGCCTTATATACCTATTCTAAGCAGTACTGATTCAAACATATGATCACTGCTCCTGGTACCATGCAACTGGCAGTGGGCATAATTTGGATCTCACTTGCACAAGCACATAGCAGGTGATTGCTAACTCCACTTACTACAGTGGAGATACATTTCCATTGGGGTAAGGATCCCTTAATTTCCGTTGGGTTAAGGACCAGATTCATACCCTGAATATCTTTCACTGAAAATAAACTTGCGTGCCATTCACTGAGTACCCTCATCAGCTCCTTAGGAACATTTCTTTGGCTTTTATGGATATTACGGCAATACAAATATTTTTAAAAAGAAATTCTGAAGCACGGAAATGTAAGTGATGGTTCTTCCTTGACTGAAACTGTGTAAATCAGCTCTATTGTATATTCAATAGGGATAAGATTTCAGGCTATTGTACATGCTATTAACTCATATATAAATGGAATAAAGCCAGTTTCTGTTACCCTGGGAACCATAACACTGAATTTCCTAACTTTTGGGTCCTTAAGTGTTCATTTACACATGAAGTCATAATCCACATTCAATATTCTTGCTCTGTTTTCTAACACAAGTTTTTCACAATGAAAGAAGTCCTACTAATTCCATTGAGATCTGGGTTAGGTCCCTAATAAATGGAGATGAACTGCAGTGTGAAACCAGCAGCGTAGGAGCAGAAGGAGCCTCCTTGGTTTAAGACCAATCTCATATTAGTGCAGGCAACCACATCAAGAATACACTATATCAATTACTATAGCAGATCACAACATTTGAAACCTTTTAACCCATATGCACATTTATATATTAGAGTAGAAACAAATAGGATTGGGTCTCCTCTCCGTTTGCACAAGTTCTGAAGCACTGTCATTTCACTGACTTCAGTGACTTCTGTTTCCCATCACTGTAAGTGAGAAGAGAATTAGGCCTATTTTGTTCATTTCAATGTGTGGATCTCCAGGTATATGCAAATTTGTCCAGTTCCTATATCTGGCATCTAGGTACAAGTTTGTTCTTAGGAAAGGGTGGAAACCAATGGACTGCACTTTGACAATGGATTTTTTTTTTCTGAATCCTGAACCAAGGCCCTAATCTTGCAAAATGTTACCCATATGCTTAAACATCAAGAGTAGATCTGTAGTGCTAAAAATAAGATATTGGGTGAATAGCGCCTTCAAAAGAGCACAGCCCAAAGGGCTGCGTCATATGGACTAGATGAACAGTGGACTAAATAATGAAGTCTACAACATTTCACTGAATGCTTTTTAACAAATATTTTTAAAAAATCAAAATTGATTTGAGATTGTAAAAGTAATATGGATTATGCTTTTTCTTTTATATGTTTTTAAAGGCTCAACATGCTGAAACATGGACTTAAGTTCTGGAAGCACCTTCCTTCAGTAGCTCAAGCACTGCTGCTACTGTGCTGAAATGCAGAGATGTGTGTCCACATGCTGGTATGTTTATATTAATCATGTCAATGAATTTTGGGGTAGGATTGATATTCTTTCCTTTCTCCATTAGAGATTAGGGCTAGAGACAGACATTCAAAAAGCCTGAGCCTGAACTGATTCAATCTTTGCATGTTAATCTAACTTGGCTAGGCTGAACCAGTTTGTAATTGCACACACATCCCCTCTGGACTGAAAAAATTCAGGCACATACCTGCAGTGGCTCAGGGTAGAAGATGGGGGGCACTAGAGCAGCCCTCCCTTCCCTTCCACAAAGCTGAGCTGAAGGGTGAGGGGTTGCAAGGCCCCATCAGGATGCTCTGATATTCCCCACCCCCGCCTCCTGAGCAGCCCAGCGGTGAATGTTTATCACCCCTAACTCAGTGTTTATCAACCCATTAAGAAAACAAAGCCTCTTGAGCTCTTCTTAAACAGCTTTTCCAAGGAAGGGTTACCAGCTATCTGCTTATTAGCTCCAAAAAGCCTGCCTTCCTTTGGTGTTTCCCACAGCACAGGTTGTAGCCAGCATGTGGTCTGCTAGCTAATGCTGAGAGGTGTCAGGCAGAGGGGCTGGTGGCATAATCGCTTTTTAGCAGGGAGAAGCCAGGAAGATGCCTGCAGTCTCTGCTGGAGCTCTAGTGAGAGAGCAGAGGGGAGGGGGGAATTCCTGCTTAACAGGGAGGGGTGAGGAGGAGGGGGGAAGCAGCCTGCAGTCTCTGCCAGAGCTGCAGCCAGGGAGCAGAGGGGAGGGCCAGCCCTGTTGTGGAGCAGAGAGCCCTACCCAACTCAGAGAGCATGCTGGGAAAGTCTGGTTTATCTTAAACCAGCAAGGGGTCTGGGACAGACATTGCATAAACTGGTTTTAGCCACATCTGTTAAGTCTGATACTACGTTCAACCAGGTTTATCTCAAACCAGTTTCAGACAATTTCAAATTGGTTTATGTGCATGGAACATTTGTTCTGTTAAAGGTTTAAACCAGTTTCTGATCACTTAAAATGGTTTATGTGTAATGTTATGTCTGTCTCTAGCTCAGGGGTTGAAATTCCTGTTCAATTTTGTGAAGAGAATGAGTTTATCATCATCACTGGTCTTTGTTCAGGAGAAGCCCTGCATAGTGCAGGTCAGGACTGGATAATGGAACAATAGTTTTTAGATATTTATTAACTGGGATGAGTCTATAAGGAGTACCACAAACCTGTATATAACAGAACTTTAATTTGAGAAACATAGGAAAGGGATGGTTTATTTTATGCCATTGAGCATAGCCAATCATTCAGAATTTTTAGAAAGGTCATACTACTTCTCAGTCTATGAACCAGGACTTCATTACTGGTATACTATAAAGTTCCTAAAGTCTGTTCATATCAATTCTATTTCTTTTTTAGTGGAATGCCATGGCAAAGCAAAAGGATCCAAAGAAAAAGTGCTGCTTGTGTTTAAAAGTGAAATAATTTTTGAGGTGTGCTTCCCCCAGAATAACCATCCTTGGATCTAGTGGACCCTATTCTTTTTGAAGCACACAGGACAAAATCTTGAAGGTATGTAAATCAATGTAGACATTCCGAATTAAATAAAGCTATGCTGATTTACATTAGTTGAAAATCCTTCTAATTTTTTCCACTACGAAAGATTAATTTCAAATTGTTTCATTTGCTGTGTTGTTTTTATTTTGGGGATTGAATTCCATGTATGAACACATTCATATATGACTGTGCATGTATTTGAATATGCATATATATGAATACATGGATTATTGAATGCTGTAGATTATATGCATATAAATCAAGTAATTTCTGAGGCTGCTGTGACTGTTGGGGCACCTTAGATGCTGTAACAATCCTCCTAGGTTAGTTGAGTTGCTTTGCATCATAGGTGATTCTTCCAGCAGTGTGACCTGGTGGTGCCCATCTTCTCTCCAGGTATGAATGGCTGTTGCCTGGCAGGCAGCATATCTGCCCTTTGTTTTTAGTCCTGCTAGGTGTCCACACACCCTCCTCACCCAGGCTAGCCCAGGTGGAGTGCTGGTTTAGTTGCTGTAGTTATTTAGTCGCTGACAACCTGACCGGGGAACAGGCTGTACTGGTTTACATGGTACTGACAGCAAACCAAGAGAGGCCTGGCCTGACAGTGATATGCATATATGGAATATAAATATTTAATTTATTTTATGCATACATAGTTTTAATTTTAATTCATAAACATGTCTTAAGAAGCTTAAAAATTCTTGAAAGAATTTTAATTTGTGCATATTCTTCAGTGATGTGTGTGTACTTTAAATTGAGATTTGTCATTTTGCTTTTTCCCATTCTAATTTTGTATTCTGATTATTATCTGAATCTTAATATTTCAGAGAATGGAAGTATCATGGAAGTAGTAAGGATACACTAGAATATCATTCTACAGTCGACTGAAATTCAGCCCTGCTTAGAAGGCTCTCACAAATGTTATGTATCAACAAAGTTCTGTCTCAAAACAGGTCTCAAGTGTGAAGTCAGGACTTTCCTTGATCTTTACAGAAGGGTGAATTCACCCACTGCAAAACATCAAATATTCCATATACTATGTACTGTTGGATGATGTCAAATAAACAGGGCAGAAGATTCTGAGACGGTCACAAGTAACAAGAGAGGAAGTGGGTAGCCTTGCCTGACTGAAACAGTGATAAATTTCTGCTTCTAATTCCAGATGTTGGTTATTTTTATTAAACATTCATTTATTTTATATAAAAGAATAAATACAGAATCCATTTTTAGTGTTATTAATAGGAAAACCCACTCCACCCTATCAAAGGCATTCTCAACATTTAAACTCTCTTTTGTTATTGAATGTTTGAGACCTTAGTCACTTTGTTATTTTAATAAACTCCTCCCTGGTCCGAAGTCAATATGCTCTGTATGTACAAGCTGACCTAAAGGGAATTCAGAGCTCTCTCTACCTGCAGTACTATATTTTTGACTTAATGAATGTTAAAGCTTTCCTGGCCCTTTCAAAGTCTAATTGTTTATCAGTTTCTTTACCATGCAGCTTGTAGGGGTCAGGCCTTAGATAATACTATCTTCATTTTCAGAAAACTGTTACTGTCTTCAGTCAAGAAGGAAACTGTTTCACATCTCACTGGTTCTCTCTTTTGGGTTAAGGTAGACAGCGATACCAGGAGTAGTTAACCTCAACTGTACAGAATTTTCATTTTCATTTATGTAGATGAAAGCTTTTGTAAGTATCAAGGAGATTTTGGTTTGGAAGCATGTCTATGTTTCTAGCAAAACTTCAGTTAGCCTAGGTGCATCCCTTAAATTTATATTAATAGCTTGGGAAACTTCAGCAGATTTTTTTTTCTGGTTTCAATTTTATTTGAATATTAGAGGAAGTAAATCTACCTTATTTAAGTATTCTTCTTAAAAGGATTTTGGCTAGTCATGCGAAAATACTGCATGACAATATTGTAAATATTTTATTAATATATTTGTGTTTCTATTAGTTTTTATCATTCTGAGCCTACAGAAATTGCCAAAACATTTAACTAGGGTTTGAATTGGACCCTAACTGTGTTTTGATTTTTCACCCTTTTAAAGTTGCTAAGGAAAGAGATTTCCTGTTTATTTCTTCAACACTATATTCTTGACTTACTGAATTTTAAAGCTTTCCCTGACCTTTCAAAGTTTAATTGTTTATTAGTCTCTCTATCAATTGGAAGTCACATAGAAACTATGATAATGTGCATTATTCTAAGCAAAACTGGAAAATAATATAGACAATCTCTTTCTCCTGTTTTTTTTCCTCTTTACTTTTATATAAACACCCTTAAAAAGACGGGAATACTTGCCAAAAGTTAGAAGTGACTGTACTGCATTAGCATTTGTATCCTCAAGGAGTAATTCTGTTCCCCTTTTATCAGATTTTTGAGCTCTTCTGGCTAGGTCATTCTCTTTAGCTGAGCAGCTTTGGGTGAGGATTTTACACACGAGATATCTCAGGGAGGATATCCAAAAAAGTGGTAACCTAACATTATCTTGCCAGGTGCAGGGGGCAGGTGGTTGCCCTTTCCTGCCCCACAGAAAACTCATCAATAACTTGGGGATAATCAAGTATTTGTAACAGGAAGAGATGCCCTTCTGTACCCCCAGAGTGGCTCTGGCTATGACTTCCTGGCAGTGCTGCTTTAATGGAGCTGTGCTGTGAGGGACTTCCATCTGAACTATTGCTTCCTCTGGCTTTAATTTTTCCTGTGCAGCTTACATAGGACTAGAGCAGGGATAATGTGTGTCCAGCCTCGACTCAGCCCAGCCAGTAACAATTCTCCTTTCATAAATAATTTAGGACTGTTCTTTTTCACTGTCATTCATTTATTCCTCTTATATTCAATGCATCGATTTTTATTTTGCCATCTCCTGTCATTTTTCCCTAAAATGAAATTAATTTTGGATAAACTGGAATACTCGTTAGATGACATTTTCCACACCAATTAAATCTGGAGTAGCTTGTATATAATCTCAGTTGTGTATCCATTTCCCATACACACATGTGCACATATACATTTTCACTCTTCCTTTTCTCCTCTCCCTCTTCTGGGTTCATCTTATTTGATGAGGATTTTATATTTCCCCTTTCTTTTATTTGTATATTTTTCACTTCTCTTTCCCCTCTATTTATACCAACACACAGTTTCACAACCAAGCCAGCTATCTATTTTAATTCAGACCTTTAAAGTGTTTGTCTATATTACACAGCATTTTGGCAAAACTGCTCTTTTCAACCCTCATGCACCAACAGAGCAAATATGTATAAGTGCAGCTCCCTCCCCACCCCCTTTCCATAATTACCAAAGGGCCTGACCCTGCAAGGACAGCTATGCAAGTCCACTTTTGTTGCTATTCACATGCTATAGAAGCTACTCAAGCTCCATGTGGACATAAGGGTCCCTCCATACAGATACAATCCTGCAAACGCTTACACTTGACTGAATCAATGGATTACTTACTCCTAAGTGTATTTGGTTTGAGCTATTCAGATCACCAACCTACTACTGACTTGGTAACCAACATAATAATGTAGTAGAATAATAATTCCCATCAGCATTTCTCCACTGGTTATACTGGTACACCTAAGCTGATGGTCTCCTTTTCTAGAAATGTCTTCAGCAAAAGCCTCTTTTTAGGCATCAGAGCTATGAGTCTTTATTTCAAGCCTTCAGTTTTTAAAATCAAATATTGCAAACATTTCTAAAATGCTTAAAAGATCTGTTGGCAAAGAAGAGTTGCTGTAAAACCTCTACAAGGAAAATGTCCTTAGTCTTTAAAAAATTTGGGCATAGAAGGGCCTAGTTGGAATCAATCAGAACAGTTCCACTGACACCAATCAAGCTTTGCCTATTCCTGCCAGCTGGGGATCTCCCACAAGGTTTCCAGTCTGAGTCTAATGCTTAAGTAGGCTGCAGTAACTCTTGCCTGGTCTGTAGAAGTCCAGCCTGGATTTCTAGATTCAGGGATGAGTTCCTGGGAAGTCTTTGGGAGCAACCATTCATTTGTTCTGTCCTGTTCTTTCTCATTTCTGATGTGTTTTTAGTCATCCTTCCTGGCTAGGGACAGAAATTGCACATAAGCTGGCACAAATTATCAGAAAGAGGCTCAAAATTGTAACACAACAGAAGTTCATTGCACATAAACTGCTTTCAGAATGGCTGAAACTGGTTTAAGATAAACCTGGATGGATGTAGTATCAAACTTAATTGATTTAGGTTAAATCTGTTCTTCTTCTGTCCCATACCCCACTCCAGATTCAAGCTGTTTGCTCAAGCTGAGTAGGGAGGCATGCTCTAGCGCCCTTGGCTTCTGCCCTGGGCCACTGCAGGCGTGTGGCTGCATTTCCAGAATCACAAGTGAATGCCTGTTCACTCGCTTATTGGTTCAATCTATGCAGTTTAGGCTAACCTTTATCCTTGAGCTTTTTGACTTTCTATACTTAGTCCCTGACGCTTTATGTGCAATAACATAATAATTCTGACAGATTTTTATAGAAATGGAGAAGTTTGGGTGGGTTCTGCTACTCTGCATGTCTCAATAACTTGCAGCCTCTCAGAAGTCCCCTTTCAAGGAAAAACTTTGAATAGTGTTTGAGTGAAAGATGCTATTACCAGAGTCATTAGGCCTTTTTGCAGAAATTAAGGACACCCCAGCATATGACAACACCTACCAAAGTATTTAAATAATTCTGAAACACTTAGGCTTCTTCCGGGCAATCAGAGTGCTAGATTCTGAACATTCTGATATTTCTGCTGCCTAAAGCTACCTGGGCTAACCCTAAACTCTAGTTTGACACTGGTTTCACTCTACTGAGTGAAGTGCACCAGTTTAATCTAATGTGCAATCAACATCAAACCTACAAGATCTTGGGCAGTAGAACATTTGCTGAGCTGACGGAAAAGTTTGCCTCAGTTATTAATGGATAATCCAGACACTCAGAGGTAGAAGCAAATAGTTTAGTCTAAGTTTAAATCTTGGAATGCTGTGGGGCTTAGTGATTATGGTGTAAGGTTGAAAAAAGCTAATTAATATTCGTAAAGTAATAATCTTTACAGTTGCTTATATTTTCCATAAGAATAGCTGGCTAGAAAGTTCTCAGAGATCTAAACCAGATTTCAGAATTGCAATCCCATAGCTCAGTTTGGGAATAATTTACATGTAGAAGAAGATACAGAATACAGGGTTCCCCACTTGACCTCATACTTCCAAAAAGCCCTATTCAGTAGGTGTCAGTTTTCCAGAGAGTCAGTTATGGATAAGAAACACAGACACTGCCACCCAAAACAGTAAGAGAAAAGTTCCTGACAGCAAGTGAATATGACAGAATAATTTTTAGTTTCGTTTTCTAATGCATATTTCACATGCCTCAGAGGGAAACAAATACTAGTGTTTTCCTGCTCTCTCTTTTAGTCTTTTGCATGTGCTATTTTATTTGATAATTATGAAATTCTTTGAAAAAACTGGGGGAAAATTATATCTTTTAATGAGTCAAAAGTGGGTCACATCCTAATATCAATTACATCTGTGTCACCTCCCCAAGGAAATCTGAAGGGTTGCAAAAGGGGACATAATACAGTCAACCAGACCACATTTTGCAAATCTTTACTCAAAGCTTTCACAGAAATCCAGCTTCTAGAGGAGTTTGACCACATAAAACCAGCGCATAAAACCAGCATTAAATCCTGAGGCCTCTGTCATTCAATGAGGACAGCATTCAGTGAAATGATTCTGGTTTTACTGCACAAGAGGAAAGTGAAAGGGACTGTGGAGAGGGACTTTATTGACACTGCTTGCCCAGGGAAGAAAGGAGTCTGAGTTCATCTCCCAGTAAAGACTGCTGGATATGATCCATTAATGATAAGCTTTTGCATCCAACAACCTGTATTTCACAGTATCTGAACATTTGTGACTGTAAACATAGTACTTCTATATCCCTTGCCTCTTGCTATGTCCTTAAACTGAGGAAAATTAAAAACAACAGCAACAAAATACTAAACAGGCCTGCCCTGCTCCAAGAGTCTGTTTCTTTTATCCAAGCAGTGTTGGGTAGACTCTTCAGCCTGAAACGCCATCAGCTAATTTTGTCAAAGAGGAAAAGAAAGACAGCACACTGCTTCCCCAGCACATTGCTCATGAGCAGGTATTTACAATATTAAGCTCAGATTGCCTTTCCCAGCTGAGGAGAAAGAAAGGAATAATTCTCATTAAACTGGAGGTTGCTATTTGTGATAAACCTCCTGACAGCACAAAGTCTGCTCCTCCCTTTCATGGCAACACAATTACAGTCCCTAAGAAAGCTCTGAGCAAAGAAAAAACAAGTCATCCTATCAAGCAGAATATTCAGGACCATTCATACTCAAGCTGCTGCCCAGTCTGGTGCAAAGGAGGAAAGGACCAGTGGACCAGAGCTCTGACCGAAAAAACACAGTTGTCAAGCAGATGTAGATGAAACAATCAACTCTGCTGCACACAATTCTCTCAGAAGAGATTCCAGTCTTTGATTGTCTATCAACAGCTAGATTTCAATGAATGTGGCTATTATGCATGCTAACTAACACTGTGCCTGGTCCTACTCTCAATGAACCCAAAGGGAATTATGCTATTGACTTAAGTGCGAGCAGGAGCAGACTTTTTGCTGCTTAGCAGACTAGTAACATTATAGCTTGCTAGCTCTTTGCAAAATTCACCGTACCTGAAATCAATGAGACTACCCATGAGCATAAAGTTCCTCAGGTGCATAAGGGTTTTCAGGATGGACTTTGTGTTCGCTAAATATAACTCTTGCTGGACACAGCAGGGATTTTTTTGTCAATGCTTGGTTATTCCACTTTGGAAAAACACATCTTTTAAAAACAATGTCTGTGACAGTTTCTGTGGTGAGGGATTCATGGCAGTAGGGTGCTGAGTGTTTAAATGGCCCATGTGATAGTGACCTCTGATCAGCGCACTCTGAACAACTCAACAGTAACCCTCCTCGGAAAAATTTCAAACAAATCTCATTCCAGAAATGAATGCTAACATCTGAACAAAGTGTTCTCAAGAAGGCCTTTGCTTCTGCAAGCCACAGATTTTCTTTGGCGCTATACCAGACTTATAAGCATATGTAAATGTTACTGAAGCTCAAACATAGCCCATCTCCTCAGTTCACCAAGGAAAACTGGAGAAGAACTGTTCCTTTGCTCTCATCCCCACCAAAAAAACCCAAAAAACAAATAACCCTTCCTATTTCAAATAGCATTACCAGTATTTATTATTATGGAGATGAGAGAATGAGTAAGATGTGGAAGTGAGGTGTGATTTTCCCGTTTAATTGCACAGGGAGAACCAGGGCTGCAGAGTGAAAATGGCATTTAGTCTGAAAAGACACAAAATCACACATCTTATATACTTAATGACTACGGATGACATGTTTCATGCATAGGCACACTAAATGCAAATGCTGGCTTTTAAACACTAAATATACTCCAGGATGTCAGAGCATTGCAAGTTATTACTGGGTGACACCTCTTCTGTCAGCTGCTGATCCTCACCCCTCAAAAATGATGTTACGTAGTTAGCATCCATAGTCATCACTGGGCAAGGGGGAGGTCTCAGCACCCTTGACAACTCAGACACTGAAAGACCACATTGCAAGGCTAAGCATTAATGTTCAAGGAAGGAAAACACAGTTTGCCATTATATAACACAGCAGGCAGTAACCAAAAGGTGACCAGCAACAGGTTTTGCTCTGCTGGGCATTTGAACACATAGGCCAGGATGGAGTCAGGAAAGGCTACCAGTTCCTGTCATTTATTGTTTTTGAAGCTCTCTTTTAGTGAGGCTTCAGGGAGATTCCAGACACGAAGACTGCAAGGAGTAGTGAAAAGGCACTCTTGGTACCCTGACTGTGTGTGGTTTGCTTTAATAGCATACCACTCAAACACAGACATTTAAGTCCATTAGAGGTCTGACCCTAATGAATTATTAGTCCTTTATTTTCCCCCTACCCATCACAAATAGCCTACATCCTAAATGTTAACAACTCAGCATGTTTTATCACGGTAGCATGTACACTTTCAATCATCATTAGAAATAAGGAGGGTCTAGACTCAGGCATGGGGCCAGGTTTAGTAAAACTTTCCATGAGGAAAGATTTTTTTTTCTCCCAGCACTGCTAAACCAGGCCAAGAGGGGGAGAGGAAAAGCTCACAGTCCAGACTGAAGTGTAGACAGTATTACTGGACTTTGTAGACTACCTGCATGTTGTTCTAATGACATCTGGACTACTGGAAATCAGAGAGTGCACTCAGAAGTTTTCAAAGACATAATTGTGGCAGGAGCAGACTAAACTTAATGCTTTGAGAGCCAATCATTTTAATCACAAAGCTGAGATGTATGAAAAAGGATACATTTCAGCAAAAGAATAATTCTGTCTGCTATAGTTCCTGTTCAAATAAACTATATCATCAAACCACGTGCACTTCAAAAATATATAGGAGTAAAAAAAAATGAACATATGGTTTAGAGGCAACAGAATTTCATATATACTGTATAGGAGATATATGGACTTGTCAGACATCTAACAGTTCAACAGTGTAAGCAATTCATGGGAATGACATTAGCAATAGCTCATATTACATCCATGAGTTATGACTTTTACTGCAATAGTTATTTTAAAAGAGCCATGTTTAAAATGAAATGGCTGGCAAGGTTGCAGCTTTCAGTAATACTTTACCTGTGGTTTTGCCACTTTTACTTACTTATTGGGAGTTTAATGCTCCCAATTTACCCTTTTAGATTAAAAAAATGTTGAAATCAGTGCATTCATGGGCAGACTACTATAAAATGCACAGCTGTGTGGAGACAATTATAGTGGCAAAAGCCTATTTATTTTGAAAAGATGAAGCATCTGTGGTTGCCTGCATATTGAAAAATGCAGACCTTTCTTCTGTTTGTGATCTATACATTCTTAACTCACTATCCATTGAGTTAAATCAAATCACGTCAAGACCGAGTATAGCCCTTTACTAAAAAGGTAGGAGTAATTAATATTCAATGCTGCTGATATGAATGCTTAAAGATGATGGCTATTCCAAAGCTGACACCTGGAACAGAACCAAAGGAGAAGTAATGGAAGACAATTTTAAAAACCAGTTGTGAAATCCTGACCCAATATATAAGTGGAAATTCTGCCACTGACTTCATTAAATCCAGGAATTATCCAAAGACACTAAATCCAAACACTGCAAACTTGGGCAAGTTGAGATCTTGAACCTAGCAGCTCAAGCACACCTTTGTTAAAAAACAAGATTCTTTCATTTTTTGTTCGAACATGTTTTTATGGGTTATATGCACTAATGAAAAAGAAACTGGGACTGAGTGCATGAATGGTGCCTCAAAGTGTATTGAGAAGATAAATCATGAGCCTTTTCCTGTTGGTACCAATGTGTTTCCCTCTTGCTTGCTGAGATAACTTTAATTTGTAATGATAAGTAATTTCTTTGATGTTTTTAATGGCAGGAAATAATTTTGCAATTGAGTGTCATTCTGCTGCAGGTAAAAAATGTAATAGCTTGTGGGAGTGCCAGTCATAACCCGAATGATGTTTCTTGGCATAAAAATGCCTAACTGATCTTTCTCTGTTATACTGAAATAAAGATGTACACTTCTATTCTCTTTTCCACCTAGGCTGCACATAAGACAGGAACGGGAAAGGGAAGAAGGCAAGGTGATTTTAAACCACCTTTGTCCTGCCCTAATTTGGGGTTGGCTAAAACACTGTCCAGTCCCCCAAAAGGCTGTTTGATCATGTATTTAGCTGCCAGTAGCCACAACAGGCTATTTCTAACATCCAAAAAAAATAAGTTTATAGAGTTTGAAAATGTAGATGAGCCACTTTGGTCAGCAAATGTGAACTGGGCTTTCTTGCAGTATTTTAGCAAAAGTCTTGACAGGGATAAGCAAAAAGGAGTATGTAAAATGTAAAACAAAGGTAGCTTAGCTTTCCTTACTTAGCAAGTGAGATAATATTTTGTTTAAGGAATTAACAAAAGTTCAGTCAGTTCTTAAAACTAGTGGATTCTTTGGCTTGTGTCATGTCAGTTCCACTGGCTCCTGAAAATGAGAACAGTTGAAATCTAATGGCTCGGCTTACTGTTCTGAGACCCAGTTCTCTTCAATGTGGCCATTGTTGTCAACAATCTTTTGCCTGGCTGTCTACTGAACTTGCTACTGCTGATAAATCAGTAAACTGTTAGAATACTTCATAGGCTGTGGAACAGGGTGGACCACCTGGGCCATGGCTCGACCAACTTTTAGCACGTTAATTTGGCTGGCTATGCAGTTAGAAAACCAGCTATGCAGTTTTAACCAGAATGACAGTTGCGCATTTGTGTGTTATATAAATTAATGTGCTAAAAGTTGGTTGGGCCATGGCCCAGGTAGCCCACCCCATTCTGCAGCCTATGGAATACTTAATGGAACAGAAAGCTGTCTATTTTAAGATTCCCCATAGCTCCCATCACTAGTTATCCCTAGATTCAGTCTAAATGGGAATATCACTAGTGGTTTTCATAGCTTCTTCTCCTTTTCTCTTTCACCCAATATAGGAAGATCTTCTTGGGAAATACATCTTCTTGGGAAGGCACTTTTCATATGCAAGCTTTTTATTGACTTAATTAGGTTCTGAATTAGACCCCAAGTTAGATGTTCCTTATACAGTGACTATCTGTAAGCTAATGGAGTACACAAGCACTCAGCAACATCTCACATGCAAAATGCTTTTGATATTGCTACCTGTTTTATTTAGAAACACTGGTCAGCACCTCCTACTTTTTTTCTGTTTCACCAGAGAAGCAGCATCTTGAGTATTAAGCCCAACCCTTACTAATGTCATATAAGCAGCAGGCATCCATAAAAGTCTTCAACTCAAAACACCCAATGCAAGCACTTTGCTAACTGAGACAGAAGCGTGCTGATATTGATAATATATTTGTAACATTTCAGATATTATTTAACAAGGTGAGCTTCAAATGTGTGACAATTTTTGAGCTATATGGTCTCATTCTGAAACAAACTTATCAATGTAATGGGTATCCCAGGTGGCTACTATTGATTTTTGTTTAAAATGAAGCTGCCAAGAGCAATACTTGCTTGCCAAAATAGAAGTCTCTTTGGGTATTTACTTTATATCACTTTAGCTGACTATCATTATTTCATGAACAGTAAAATATCATATACGGTGCATATATCTATATAAAACAAACACACATCTTTTTCCCCTGGGAAGTCTGTAGTGTAGGTAGTCTATGTCTGGACCTACTCCAGACCAAAAGGAATGAAGACTGCTTTGATTCTACAGGCTGAAACTGAAAAACTTCTGTTTATACCAGGTCCAACATTACTTGATATATATATATCAGGCAAAGATTTATTTATGTATTTATTTCTAATATATATTAGAAATAGAGATTTATAAATCAAACCAAGAAAAAGATGAGTTTGCAAAAGTCTGCACCAAATATTACTCTGCCTAAGTAGGGCTGGATTTATAATTTGTTCTGTAATCACATCAGCTTGCTATCTTGCTGTCTGTCTTTGGGTTTTGTATTGCTGCTCATTGCTACAGTATCAAGTGCCACCCATGTAAAATTAATAGCACTAGCAAAGTTCCTAATTGACTTTGTGAAGTCTCTGACACTTTTTTCTTGAATGGGCCTTTTGGCTGTGATTTTTTTTTTCCTTTTAAGATTTTATCATTATGCTATTGGACTGAAGAAGAATTGGTTAATAATTTTTAAGCAGTAGGGAAGGAATATAGTACATGAAATGATCTTATTTCTATGGCTTTATACTGTTTTCTAAGGCTAAGGTTGAAAAAATAGTTTAATTATATTTCATAGAATCGTAGAATCAATAAGTCGGGAAGGACCTAGACAGATCATCTAGTCCAACCCCCTGCCATGGGCAGGAAGGAGCATTGGGGGTGGCAGGGGTCATAAGACCCCAGCCAGGTGCCTATCCAGTCTCCTCTTGAAGATTTCCAGGGAAGGTGAGAGCACCACTTCTCTGGGAAGCCTATTGCAGGCTTTGGCCACCCTTACCGTGAAGTAGTTCTTCCTACTTGACCATTGTTCCTGGTGACTCTAAGGGGGGCCCTGGTGAACAGACTTTCCCCGAGTCCCTGCTGCTGGCCCCTGATAAGGTTGTAGGCAGCCACAAGATCCCCCCTCAGTCTCCTCTTTAACAGTTTTAAGTAGTCAGAATTGAAATTTGAAACTCAACAAATTATAACAAAAGAATTACTGTAATCTATGAAAAACTAAATTGTAAAAGCTTTTTAACCCCTTGGTTTAATTTGACTTCTGCTGTCTAATCATCCAAATACCATATTTACTTAAATACAAGATGACCCTGAATATAAGCTGACCTCCTATAACTAGATTCTATATATAGAAAAATTATAAATTTGTTATTATTTTGGCACTTTCAGCTGAGATCAAGCATTTCTGGCATCCATAGGAGAGTGTCAGTTCTGGCTCGGGCCCTCTCGGTTCCAGCCTGGTATTCCAGTACTCCCCAGGCCCAGTGCCAGTTCCCTGTGGAGGGGAAACCTGCCAATTATATTTAAGGGCCAAAAAAGGGGAAAAAACCCAAAAATGTTCTCATGAGTATGGTTGCCCAATATGGGCCATGTGTTTTATAGTCATGCTCAGTGCTGGCTGCATTTAATCAACTTCATAGTTGGTTTCCATTACTGAGCATATGTTGCTTTTGGCTGCAGTTTAGACAGTTTCTTTAATGAGGTTTTCTTATATGCAAATGTAAGATGAGGGACTTCCCCCTGCCCCCCCATGCTGATTGGGGAAAAACCCTTGTCTTATATTTGAGTAAATATGGTAGTATTACAGGCTACAAAATGGCCTACATTCTTCTCCCAAAAAACAAACTAACTGACAAAAACCCCCACACTTCAGCTGATAAACTACCAAGAACTAATGACAGTGGCTGAATTTAACAGTAATGAAGCAAAAATTAAATAGATAAATAAACAAAGATTCCTCCCCCTTTTTAATCAGAAACACTCTGTACACTCTTCCTTCCACCAACTTAGTGTCTTGCTCCACAAGTATCCCCTATGACTTGAATGAAATATTCATGGTATAAGGCATTATTTATTGGGGTTATTCATTTCTAAGGGTATCACAGTCACCTGCAATGAGTAACATCTAAATGGGAGGCAAATAAGTTAGAGTCTAAGGCAAACACTTCAATGATCAGGATGCTTTTCTGAACTGTGTCAGTAGGTCAAAATCCCATGCTTTAATAACTGGTCTATGGGAATGACAGGCAGGCAGGCTTCTGACTGAGAGATCTCCCCAGAACTTATTTGCTACACTGGGAAGTAATGAAATGGTTAGGCAGCAGGTAGGGAAGAAGTAAGTCCCCTTTGTGTCACCTGATCACTACCTTAATATCCAAGTAGAGGAATGATAGTAAAGCTGGAATCTGTTTTTTAAAAAGAAGGTAAGATACAATTGCACATACCAAAACATTATTATTGGTCCTGGCATGCAGAAGATCATAAAAATAATAACAAAAAATAAAATTGCCAATGTCAGTAAAAGAAGCATAAATTAGCTGGAAAGACAAAAATGGGGAAAGAGGGAGAAACATTAATTATAGGAGAAAGAAAAAAGTTTGTCAGTTTTTTGGGTTACCTTTCTGGGATTCAGATGTTGTCGCAGTTTGGCCAATTGCCTCTGTCTCTTAAATATATGTGGATTATTATGCTACCACTTTAGAGTGTGATCCTAAGTTCTTGAAAGTATGCTATCAGGAGATGAATATAGTTCCTTTTATTATGAATACAAGTCTGAGCTGTTTCTCAGTTTGTAGTTCCGTGGCTGGTCATAGAATGGCTTTATGCAATATGGTAGAGACTGAAATCTGAGTTCAATTGTATTACCACTGTGATGAGTGACTTCAGGTAATTACTAGGCCCAATCTTTTATGCTGTGTAAGAGAAAATGAGCATGGGGTAGGGAAATAAAATACTTTTCCAGAATAAACAGCTACAGCAGAACTCCTCATGACATTACGGTAGGCTAAAACTGTAGCAGACTCTGTGACCTCAGGCTCCTTATTTCAAGGGAGGTTGGCTAGTTACATCTGTGCAGCCTTGTACCTGTGGCTCCTAAGCCTCATTCACTGCCTTCCAGTGGACATCAGCAGAGAACAAACTGAATGCTTTCAGTAGGAATTGCTTCTCCCTGTCGAACTGCACCAATTACACAGCTTACTGTGTTGCCCCTTCAATGAGGGAGTTCTGCTGCTCCCTATTTCTCACTTGTGCAGAGCAGTCCTCATTTTTTATTACTTTTTAAAATGAATACACTGGATCAAACACTAATAGGACAGAACAGTTGATGAATCACAGAGGAGTAATGTGACATGAAGTGCCTGGTTTTTGGTGCACCATGAGCTTTTGCTGCTATCCTGAATGGACAGATGGCAACAGATACAGAATAAATCTCCAACAATTATATGTCAATTTTAGCTGTGAAGCTGTCCCTTGTCCTGCCTTTATCTGTCATCTATCAAGTCCTTAATTTGATCAGGCTTTCCAATTTTTGTTTCATTTTGCGTGTGTGCATTGACTTAAATCTTGTTTCTTGTAGAAGCACGCATGTAGTAGAATTTGACTGTCTTGTCAAATTGAAGAATATTCTGTCCCTGACACAAAAAAAAACCTGCAGGGAAGTTGTGTAATAACCATGTAAAACTCTAACGTACTGACTTCCTAATTAGGAAAATTCCTTAGACCTGTCTGTCGTGTAACTGATCAGGAACTCTATTAAGGAAAGACGTTTTCCCAGAAGAGAAAAGCAAATTGCTGTTATTCAAGACCCAAAATGTTCATGCTCTTTATCCTAATTCAGTAAGTATCATGCTGTTTAAAACAGAATGATTAAATTAAAAGGAAAATAGTCCAATGAATTGTCTTCTGTTGTAATCAAAGACAATCATGTTCAGATGTTCCTTGGCACCAATTCATTTCAGTACAGCCATTCCACTAGC
Source organism: Crocodylus siamensis (assembly GCF_052110815.1). Lineage (NCBI taxonomy): Eukaryota > Metazoa > Chordata > Crocodylia > Crocodylidae > Crocodylus > Crocodylus siamensis. The sequence continues at coordinate 149,948,436 of NC_143397.1, forward strand.
ATTTCTTTTTTAAATAACATACCAAGTTATATAAAAATTAAATGGCTATTGAAAGGGAATTCATATATTGCACTAAGATGAAAATTCAATGTACTACTGGAATACTTAGTAGTGAGGTCATATAATGGATTTCCAGATTACTCCACTATATTATTATAGTCAGCTAATAAATCCTTGGAAACCAAAGTCTGACAAGTTCGTCACAGCATTTTAACATTTCAGTGATGCATTTTGTGTGTGTGCGTGTGCGTGTATGTGCAAACGTGTGTCTATCTTAAAAGCTAGAACAATCAGTCACATATACACAATAGGAACTAAAGAAAAAGTAGCCTTAACTTCAGATACCACAAGGATGAAAAACCACGATGAAGAACATGCTTTAGTTTTCATTTGAACTTTCTCAGCTGAAATAGAGCAGTTTATCATTTAGTTCCAGTTAGCAGATTTGTAGATGTGAAGTTTTACTGCATTATGTATGGGACAAAGTTAAATATGTTTTCACTGCAGTTCCACAGGTCACTGGCATAGGCATAAGCCAAGACCATATGCTTAAGATTATTGCAATGTAGCTATTGGTCATGCAGCTAGCTCCACAGTGACTAACAGCATTTAATGCTTAAATAATACAGCTTCGTTATTGCAAACACAATTACAGAACTCTTCCCCATACAAAAAACATCAGAGCAAAATTCTGCACCATTCCACAGGCCGTTAATTGGCACTTTCTTCCACCAGAATCCCTAAGGGGGGCAGGGGGAGGCAGGTAAAAGAACTCACTGATACAGCAATATGGTTGAATGCAAACCTCTACAGCTGTGGAAGACTTACCATCATCCAGGTACATCTGGTCCAATTCCTCAGGTTCTCTCTTGATGGTTACAGGAATAGGGGCCAAATTATGATTACTGTCCTCATGCAACTCTGGCAATGACAGTGGTTGGTTTGTTGGAGATTCATTTCTTTGAACCTTCGGCAGTTGGTGCTGCTGCTGACCCATTATGGATGAGTGAGTTGGACTGCAGGACTGCAAATAGGTTGGCTCTTGGGTAACAGACGGAACTGGAGAAGAGGGACTGTTGGGATAGAGTGTTTGTTGGTAACCAAGGGAACAGCTACTGCTCAGATGTTGACTCACCTGCGGCTGCAGCATGATGTGAGATGACTGATCTGGAGAGCTTGGGTGCACAACTATAGGCCTTGGCACTTCCTGTATGGTGGGGACACCTCCAGCGGGCTGCTGAAGTCCTAGGTGACCGTGACCTGGAGTGGTGATGCACTTGTAAGCAGAAGATGAAAGGTCATGCAGCTTGGGGCTTGAGTTAGGAGAGGATGACATCACAGTGTTTCTCTGCTGACAGGAAGTGAAGCCAGCCACAAGGCACGAACCAGGATCAGGAGGCATCATGATCTGTTGGCTGTAGTATGGTTTAGAGAGAGGGTTTAATCCTTGGTTCATTGGTCCACAGGTTTGAGCAGGTTCATAGTCATCAGTGGGTTCTGTTTTTATAATTGGAACTGTTAAAAGAAAAAAAGTTTTAAATAAACATGAGTTGCACATTGGTATGATCAAGTTGGCTTGTGGCTAGGATACCCTTTGCAAAACAAACAACGTCTTGAATAAGACTCTGTGTGTCTTTTGCCTAGTTCTCCCACCCTATAAAAAAAAATGAATGAGTCATCAGCACAAGAAAGTCACAGCTGGTTCTAATATTGAAAAGGACTATTTTCTTTGGACTCTCCTCCAGCACTAATGTGCTATAAAAATCTATTTGCAAATAGCTGTGCTTCAGTAGAAGCTTTGGACCCAAGGGCTCCATGGATTTGTAGCAATCAAAGCAAAAATTTTAACTTGGATGTACTACTGCATTTCTACTGCTACTGATGGCCTATTTGATAAATGTCTGTACATTTGGTAAACTTGTGCATGAAAAGGTAGAGATGGGGCCTTTAGAGTTCGGCAAAAATAAAATTGCAAATATAAATGACAACCTACTCTGTACAAGAAGTTTTTAATTATAAGACTTCTCTTGACAGAGCAGGAATATGATTCCTGCCTCACCCCCCCACCCTTTCCACGTCTGTATTTAATCTCTGCTTCTTACTAAGCAGCCAAAGAGCATAAAGTACTCAACAAGTTGATCCAACTTCTGGATCTGAACTGCCAATCCAGGTCCTACAGTACTTTAGTTCAGACTCCATCTACCAAGATAAATCCAATTCATATTGCATACAAATACCTACTCTATCTAATGACCCAAAACAATGCTAAAGAAGCTATACCAATTATGGAGAGAAAGCCCTCCTATCTCTGAGACTGACAGTTCATGAAAAGTGATGTGTCAATTTTCACTTCAGTAGACTTTCAACAACGAAGGTTTAAGTCTCTCTCTAAATACTATCACTATGGCAATGCAAGGGGTGAGGGGCACATTTTGAATCAGGTATACTGTAAATTAGGAAGGCCAGGCTGGCCATTGCATGATTTAGCTGAGTTTGTTTAAACATATTTGCTCTATCCAGACTCAATTTTAATGCAAGTATCTGTGGGTCTGGATGCATATTAGTATTTATCTTCTTTCCCAAGGAAAGATCTGAAGAGACATTCATAGCTCAGAGGCATTGTTAGAAATTTATGGCAATAGCAGACAATACCCAGTAGAGTATAAATATAACTGACTCGCTATGGCACAAAAGATACCCATAAAACACTTTTGGGTAATCTGACCTCACAATTCAGCTCACAGCATGGTGTGTGAGAGTTTTCAACTCCACACAAGCACTCCTAGTCCATTTAATAATTTAACGTGTGTGTGTGTGTGTGTGTGTGTGTGCGTGCGCATACACATGTGCAGAGTACGTAAAACTTTTTAAGAATCTCACAACTTGTCCTTCTGGTGACTGTACTTCACTACCCTCATTTTATAACTCCCTGTTCCCTTGTTAACTTTGCTCCTTTTATGTTCTTTTACATATAGATCCTTGCAACATTTGCTTCAAGATTTCTAGAGCCACTAGTAAAAACATGCTTAAATATGTAACAGATGCACAAGCGCTGCTCAAGATTAATGTATTATGGATAATGGACTGTCATCAGATTCCTCATAATCCTATTTTCACCTGCTCGTGTGCTGCACACTAGTTAAAATGACTAGCAACCTTTTTGGTTGCTGGGAGGATATTCCAGGATTTCAGTGACAGCTTTGTAAAAACTATATTATACCCTTTGTGGAAATGCTAGACTGAAGAAACACACCTAGGCAAACATAGAAGCATAGATTCTGTAAGAAAATACTTTTAACAAGGTTCTGCACCAGCAAACACTTTCACATATTTAACAGTAGATCCACTGTACTAACATTAACCCTGGCACAGCTGGAAATATGATGGTTGTTGAACATTCAATTTCTCCAATATATCACAGCTATAGAAACACCTGTGCTAAATAATTCCAGGCTCATCTACTAACAATTCAGTGTTCAATGGTCCTTGGAGTGTCTCATTCATTAAAACCTATGATGGGGCTGTTGACAAGCTCGCATATGGGGGAGAAGTACTAAGGGACCCTGGGCACGTCTACACGTGCATGAAGGCGCTTTCCCCTATGTGCAGTAAATTTAGTACCTCCAATGTAAGGTACTAAACAAATCCGCATTAGGCTGCCTTAATACACAGTAACAACTGCACACAGTTTTAAAGTGCCGCTTAATGCACAGTGGCCTATTTTACTGTGCATTAGCATAATAGCAGGGTTTTTTTATGTGATGCTTTAATGTGCAGTAAAACAGGCTACTGCACATTAAAGTGCACATTTAGACATGCCCCACTGTTTCAGGATTGCAGGCTGATTTCTCTCATCCCTTTTACAGTTTATACCTTTGTTGCCCTGCTTACCAATATGTATTTCTTTGCTTCTACCTTTAAAACATTTTTAAAAGGATAAACACAATCAGGACCATGTTCAGAAGTAAGGTAATGGTGATGAAAGCTGTGTTTCCGTAAGTCAAACATCCATCCTCAGTGACACCAAGCTGACGCCTGGCAGAGTTGACCATGGTTAACTCCCTTTTGGAGATGCTGGAGGTAAGAGGCAGTGGCCTGAAAGCAACTATCTCAGCTCTGCACAATTCAAGGATTCTCCTGTACTGGGTGATAGCAGTGGAAATATTTGACTGTCCCTTTTCAGTTGTTTTGTATTGTCACATCAGATGGGACAGGAACCAATGGTTCATCCCTTAACAAGGACCCAACTCACTATACAATATTCCAGTTCTACATCAGCCTTAATGCCATTCACCATGATGACACTGACCTGGAGTTGTGGGGCAGGCTGGCTTACTGGTGTACTAGTACTGTGTCTAGTAGAAGAGGTGCAATGGTATAAAACTGGAGTAAGACATTGGTAAATTACAGCCTAGAATGAAGAGGAGCTGTAACTTACAGGATGTGGTGGGGCAGAAGAGTGAGTTTAAAGCAACAAAAGCAATAGAAGAGAAAAATATAAGAAGATGCAAAATAAAGTTGCAGCCTCCTGTTTATTGTTTTTCTTACCATCCCCTTACCTGAGAAAGCAAGCTAGAGCAACTTACATTGATTGGCTGCTGCAATTCCACCGCTATAGTTATCATCAATTCTTGTTCTCTGAATTATCATATGTGATGGGTAACACAATGTCTTCACATACATAATGGCTACCAGAACATTGGCTTGACATGTTTAAACTAGCTCAACTGAATCATGTCTATTGCATTCCCTAAAGCTATTTTCATAGACATTAGGGCTGGAAGGGACCTCAGGAGATCATCGAGTCCAGCCCCCTGCCCAAAGGGCAGGAAGTCAGCTGGGGACATAGGATCCCAGCAAGATAAGCATTCAATTTACTCTTGAAGGTGTTCAATGTAGGTGCTTGAACCACCTCCGCTGGCAGACTGTTCCAGACGTTGGGGGCTCAGACAATAAAGAAATTCTTCCTTATGTCCAGCCTGAAACGGTTTTGCAGGAGTTTGTGACCGTTCAACCTCATCATCCCTTGGGGCGCTTTGGTGAACAGACGTTCCCCCAGATCCTGGTGGTCACCCCCGATAAACTTATAGGTGGCCATCAGATCACCCCTGAGCCTACGCTCTTCCAGGCTAAAGAGTCCCATGGCTCTCAGCTTGTCATCGTAAGATCCGTTTTCCTGACCTCTGATCTTGCGCGTGGCTCTCCTCTGGACTCTCTTAAGCTTCTCCACATCCTTTTTGAATTGTGGAGCCCAAAACTGGACGCAGTACTCCAGCTGTGGCCTCACCAAGGCCGAGTACAAGGGGAGAATGATGTCCCGGGATTTGCTCGAGAAGCATCTATGGATGCAAGCCAGAGTTTTGGTCGCTTTACTAGCCGCAGCATCGCATTGCAGGCTCATGTTCATCTTGTGGTCAATGATGACCCCCAAGTCTTTTTCTTCTGTAGTGCTAACCAACGTAGCACTGCCGAGCCTATAAGGGTGCTGCAGGTTTTTCCTCCCAAGGTGGAGAACCTTGCATTTTTCGGTGTTAAACACCATGAGGTTCTCGTCTGCCCATTTGCTGAGCTTGTCCAGGTCAGCCTGGATCACCCGCCTATCTTCTGGCATGGATGCTTTGCCCCAAAGTTTGGTGTCATCGGCGAACTTGGCCAGTCCACTCCTGACTCCAATGTCCACATCGTTAATGAAGATGTTGAACAGTATGGGTCCCAGGACAGAGCCTTGAGGGACCCCACTGTTTTCTATGAAATCTATGAAATCTATTGCATTCCCTAAAGCTATTTTCCCAGTAAAATAAAAAGGTCCTTTGTATTCAATACTACGTATTTTGTTTATCTGTTGATCTCATTATTAGTGCAGGTATACTGAGGAAGAAGAACAAAAGAAGGCATTAATGGTGAAATTGCTAAGGAATGCACCGCTGATTCTTCAATGCTTTTGCACACAAAATAGTAATTTACACATGTACAATATGATTGTATAAATACCTATAAAATCAGTAGGTTGATTTTTACTCCATATTGCACAAATTTAAATATCTTTACAAATTACAAGTCTGAAGAATTAGACCCAATAAGAGTCTTCTTAAAAAATCAAATTTGCAAAGCTGAATGTATCAACAGAAAGCCTTTGATATTCACATTTTTTTTTGTCTCTCTACTTTACAGGAATGTAGAACTATATTATGACTTGCCTAGGACAGATATGCCACAAATTGCTGCATTAAGCCACATACTGCAGTTTATTTATGCAGTATGTAACTCAGCTTCTCCAACATATGTAACTCTATCAAGTGGAATAAGTGAAGGCTGAAAGCATTCAGCAGCTGATATTTTTCAAATGGAGTTTGAATGAGAATATAGGTTTGACTCTTTGCTGTTTGATAATTCTCAGTACATTTATAGCTGTGCAAAGCTGATTTAAAAGGCTACTGAATCAGAAAGGTGGAGTTTTATGCTTACTTTGCTCATTATTACACAGGACACAAAGAAATAGGCACATCTTATGCACATCTTCCAAATACTAACAGCATTTTTTCTTTGCACACTACATCTTGTTTTATTACTTTAACTCAATATCCTGTTTGTGGCATTAGTTTGTTATCCTAGAAACCACAACAGTACTCAAACAATTTACAAGAATTTGCTTTGTTGCATAACAGAGCTGAAAAGAGTCTAATATGTTGGCTAAAATTTATGCTTTTTTCCTTACAGTTCTTTTCAGACCAGGCTATCAAGTGGTATAAATTGGCAGAGCTCCATTGATTTACTCCAGGTAAGGATTTGCCCTCTTAAATGTCAGCCCGCATTACAAAGCCATTTTCTTTGAGCCTAGAGAACAGTCCAGCAAGTTTTTATAATAGCTATGGCAGGCCACCAGCAGCAGGAGGGCAATGTTACCACTTACCCACAAACTTTTTGTCTTACGTTTGTCTTACCTGAGTCCAGATAAAGGGTTTGCATTCTCAAATCCATCTCTCAGCAAATACAATTTGCCTCAAAGCTAATTTTTGTCCCTATCCATTTTATCTGTCATTCAGTTTTGGGACGCATATGTTTCTTATATTGGTTTGTTTCATATGACCAACACATGAGACTCCCCATACTGTATATGGGGAAAAAGCAATGGGATACCAGAAATATGATTAATATCCTCAGAACTAACATTTAACAGAAAATTGTATTAACGCAAGTTATTTTACACGATCGTGTCAAATATTTTAAATCAATCATCAGCTCAAATGGCTTCTTTAAAAGTCTCCCAGCCGCAAGACACTGGTTCTTGCCACAAACTGGGGCAAAAGTGACAAACAATGGAAAAGCCTGAAGCTGTTTAGAATCTACAAGCATTTTTAGCATGAATTGGACTATTTTTTAATTTCATGCAGCAGTATGAAATGCCAACAAGCAGTCTGTCTCAGGGTTGCTTTGTGGTGGAGAGATAATATTCAGTACTGCAGACTCTCTTAGCTGACTAGGATGAAAAATTAGGACTAAATTTGCCATAGTCGGATGTGCCAATAATAAATTACAGCAATGAGGTCAGAGTTTATACAAAAGCAAATAGCAAAGAGGATGCTTCATCATACAATAATTGGCAATAATTTTACTTACTTGCATAATCCCAAATCTTTGCAAAACTGGGGCTTTACCAGCAAATGAAAGAGAAATATTGGTGTAGTTTGCATTGCTAATTATTTTTAAATATTTGCTATTTTGCAATACACAAGATGGATCTATTGATAATGTTGAAATTTTCTTAATTTAATGTATTAAATTATGACAATGTTCAAAGTTCTAAATTAGTCTGATAAAAAACAATCTTTGCTAATTGTTTTTCAGTGGCTTGACAATGTCACCATAGGCTGCTGGACTTCTTTCATTATGTCATCTAATTTAATTTGAATATCTGAGAACCATGTGTTGGCAGCAATGTGAGCTATAAATCAAAGCTACCTCTGATTCTTACTCAGAGAGACTGGTATTATGACATCATACCAAGTCACTAGGATTAAGACAATGGTCCTCTGTGTGGATCTGAATGTGGGAGAAATACTTCAGTTGCAAGCTTGGGTTTAAATGAAGGCTTTTCTAGCAGGTAAAAAGTTAATATATCATGCTTCGAAGAAAAATAATAAATCATGCACATTTAGAGCAGAGTGCCTGAAAGCTTTTAAAGGTAAATTATATACATTTCTGACAATTCTAAAAAGTCTGTTTGCTTTTACACTTTAGCGATCCAGATGGGGCTTTTTTAAACCTTTGATTTTTGGCACTATCAACATACAAGAACCCAGAAAAGAGCGGCATATAAATTATACAGATGTTTATCCTTATTAACATTAAATACACTAACAAATACACACTTCCACAACAAGTATTATCAGTGCAGACATTTACTGTATAATCTTATTTAGTTTTTTGCCCTTGGTTTGATATCAACATATCAAACAAACTAGGTTGCATAGCTAGGGTGAAGACTATTATGTAGGCATCTGGAACCTATCTACAAATTGTGATTACTGTATTAAAAACACAAAACTACACCATTCTTTTGTCATTTACACACAAACGTTTCTTAAACGTTTGGACTAAATGGGCACATCTACACATTGTCATATGGTGATGCTGCTACAATGCCGTGCTTTAGTCCTTCCTTTTGGAAGTAATAAAGCATGGTACAGCCTGGGCAGTTACAGCTGTGGCATGCGGTGTACAGTTAGATTTCACTGCTACGTCACTGTAGTCGCGTGCTATACTGGGGGAGCAAGCTACTATGGCAACATAGCTGCCGATCACATGTAGACCCAGGTGATCGCTATGTTAGCTTAGGGTGACATGTAGACACGCTCAATGTGTCATAATAATAATTTAGGTTGGAATTTTCAGATGAATGAACTAGAGTTTGGTGCCCAAACCTCTTGAGTGGGTTAGTTTTCCAAATGCTATTTTGTGTCTTTGAAAAAATACCTTGTAAAGCAGACTTGATCTAAACAGAATCTAGCCTCTCTATCAGGAACCAGATATTCCTTCAAAGACACCACCTGTTATTATCTCAATTGCTACTGCTCTGGAAGGCTCCTAATTCTAATTAATTTAGAAATGGTGATGGATTTGCGCCCACTTCTGCTTGCAGTTTAAACAGCTTTTTGGGATATGAAAAGATGATAGTTTGGTCCTCTTGCAGCCAATGGCAAGCTTCCCAGGGCCAGAATTTTTAAATAAATCCAGTGTTAGTGAAAGACAACAGATTGGCAGACCTACAGACTAAACTCCCTGTTTGCAGTAGCTGCTTTCTCACAGCACTCTGTCACTGTGTCTCAAACCTGACCTGATGGAACACCCCTGCATGGCAAGGATGACTGTAATCCACCACTCCAAGCTTCCCTCACCCCCACCAGAGGAGGTAGATCATGCCAGGAGAACAGTAGCTAGGTATTTTTTTAACTCCCCAAATCAGATAAGACTCTCTCCCTCCCTCTGCTCTCAGCATCCTTCCCTTCCCAACTGTGCTCACAGCACCTCCACTCCCCTCCCATTTCCCTCCCTCTCTATTTATGCCTCTGGGTACAGAAGGGAAGACTTGCCCAACACTGTTGCTGCCCTAGCCACTTCTGCCCTGTTCCAACTTAGTGAAATGTGGATATATGCGGAGACAGACTTCACAAGGAACAGCGACAGCAATGGTGGCAGGCAGGTTCCCACTCCCTGCTCCTGAGCTGTCAGGCAACATCCAGGGGGACCAGTCAAGGAGGGAGAATTTGTCTGCCATTGCAAATGCTGTTGTCCCCAGCTGAGTCCATCTCCCCGCAGAGGCTGGTTGGAGCAGGGCAGGACTGCTTCGGAGCTCTCCCAATCCCCAAGGTAGCTGTGTTAGAGGACAGGGGAGGCGAGGGGAAGGGAGGTACCGCTGAGCATGGATGGGAATGGGTTGGGTGGGCGAGGAGACAGACTCTTACCTGATTCAGGGACTTAAAAAAGCTCCAGGCTGCTGCTCCTGAAATGCAGTCCAAAAAGGGGGGTTTGACCACACCACTGCACCCCATCTGGATTCATGCCTGTTGGCCTCCAATACTGTAGTATTTGAGCATCTCACATGTTACAATGTATTTTTCTTCACAGTGCTCCTGTGAGATAGGGAACTATTATATCCCTATTTAACAGAGGCACAGAGCAATTACATGATTTGCAGAAGTTCACCTAGGCTGTTTCTGGTGCAGTAGAAACTTGAATCTGTATTTCTTGAGTCCTAAAATAGTGTCCTCGGACCACCCATCCTCTCCAATATACAGCAATATACTCTTTTAATAATTTTCAGATGTATGAGCTGACAATTAAATTGATATAATTACTCACAGAGAACCACAGTTTTGGATCATAGCCCATAAAAAAAAAATTCTTCCCTTAGCTAACTGAATTCAGCAAGGGAAGGAATCTCCAAAACCCCCTGTAGGACCTTCTTGGGAACTGAGGAAAGGAAGGTGAAATAAGACTTAAAAATATATATATATATATTATAGTTTTGGTCAGCTTTATTTCATTTTTGTCTTTCATAAAGACATATTTCCAAGGGACTGAAGCTGGACTTACAGAAAATGCTAATCTATGCCATTCTCAAGGTACACCACTCATTTGCTGATCTGGGCCATATACCACGTATCCATATTGCTGTCGCCCTCTTTCTTTGTAAAATCCAGGGCCCACATGCCTGCAGTGGGTGGGAATGACAACTATTTGATTTGTTGCCCGAAAAAGTATGTCCTTCATAAGTGCATGTGGCTCAGTTATCCAGGTTGAGCTGTTTTAGTTGCAAGACCAGAGGAGGCAAAAGGAATGGGGGTAAGGCCAGTCTTGTATCATATTCGTTCTCCTTTTGTCCACAGAGGCCAGATTCTGGAAGAAGTTAGAGCATCCAACTTACATCTGACAGCCCATAGCTCAAAGGGATAGTAAGGAGGGCCAGAGAATATGAAAACCTCAGTATGGCTCTCTTTCTTCTGCCACACTGTATGTCCTGCCAAGGACATGTTGGGATAGATAGAAGCTGCTTAAGCAGGCCTACAAGGAAAGGACATGGATTACATCTGCCAGGGTTATAGCTGTTTTGCATCCCTACAGCAACACAAAGCAGCTAGAGCAGGGGCTACAATCTGATCCACTGTGTCTTTTATGGCAGTGGTCTCCAAAGTGGAGAGTGCGTACCCCAGGGGGTGCGCAAGATGATCCATTGGGTTGCGGGAAGAAAATATTATAACTTCTATTTCTATTTATATAAATATACATATATTGGGGGTGCGTGCTCAAAAATTTTTTACTGATAGGGGTGTGCGATCAAAAAAGTGTGGAGACCAATGTTTTATGGAATAATGGGATTTAACATTTCAAACAGTACACAGCTTTGAGATTCAGTTCTGACCTCATGTGTGAAGGTGATTGGCGCTAACAGAAGAACCTGTGAAGATCTCTCTTCCTTATGCCAGTATAAACCAGGACTGACTTTGTGGACCATGTTGCAAGTTATTCTTAATGTGTGTTAAATGCACGTAAAACAGGGGTGTCCATGTGTTCAAGCAGTGAAACACACACTAAGTGCACTCATATTGTAGCAAAGCTACAACTTTGTGTGTGATGAGTTATCTACACATAAAATTAAGTAACAGCTCTAGTCAGACTGCTTCGTGCAGTCCTCACTCAGTGACGGTCAGTCCTTACCAAATCAAGACATCAGCCAGGGACCCCTCTGCTGTACCAGGTGGGATGAGGAAAGTCACACATGTCAGAAAGAAGGATACTGGATCCTTCACTTGTCAGATTCCTTCAGAATCAAATTGAAAGCCAGGTGCCTCCAACCCTACAGGGTTGCAGGACAGGGAACCAACAATCGGCTGATTGTCAGTCCCAGCCTCAGGATAGCTCAAAGTTGGTTCAAAACTCTGATGCAGCACCGAGGCTGGAACTGACAATCAGTGAGCTGTGCATGTTAGAGATCATGATAAACATTATTGTGTGACTGCTTGGGACATGGTCAAACTTTAACACCACACATTTTGAACCCATACTAAGTGTCCCATGTGACAAGGCCCTAGTTTAGTCAATAGCCTTACACTGATATAAAACCAGTGAGATTAGAAACATGTTCCTAACTCCTACTTCTGCCAGATAATTATTGTTTTAGTGGGTTCATACAATTGCTGTCTCTATTTAGAGAAAGAGCCAAGACTTCTTTCAAAGTTGATTAGCTGTTTCTCCTAATCACCATTAAAAAAGCTATAACCTATGACTGCCCTCTTTGCTTTTACATATACATGATTTTATGGGCTCCGATGTACATGCATAAGTGTGTATAAGCATACTATCTAAACAGATTGAAACCTCATACATACATCTTTGTCTATGATCTCGCGCAGTGCCATTATCTGATTAGAAAGTGCTTTTCAGTTAATTCAATTACCATATGCTTTTCAATTGCTGTTAAACTATTAGTTTGTTCAACACATATCCAAATGAAAGCAAGAGACTATGTATTATAGGTTCACATGCACACTTGTTAAAACTGGGGGGTAGCTCTGGGGGATCTGATTTGTGTATATTAGTAATGGAGATAGGGTATGTATTATGTTTCTTTGAATAGGGAATTGGTGGGGGGGGAGTTCCAAGAGATCTGGTTCATTTTTTGTCAGAAGACATCCATCACGCAACTTTGCAAATTATGTTTTTTTCTTCCTTTAAAAAATTACAGGACACCTGAAACAAGTTACAGCTTGCTGTCTTTAAACAAAACTTTACTGTTTTCAGCCTCTCTAAGGCCTCCAAATGCTTTTTCCTTGCTTGTATGAACCAGCTGCAATCAAATATAATGTGGCTTGAGCAGTTGGAATGTTGCTTGAAAGCTATGAAATGGAACTAGATGTCTGACTGAATTGGATTAGTTTTAGATTTGAAATGGGATTTCTTGAGGTCATATCTTGTTATGGCAAACACTCCTTTTGATGCATGAAAGAAAGATGATTTGGCTTAACAAGGAAAGAAAAGTAATACTAGTGGCTTTCATTTAAGATATTCTTCCCAATGTCAACAGCTTATCTGCCAGCTTCACTGGTGTTCTCACTGCATAATATTCTGCTGTATGTGCTATTGTGAGGTGGAAGCTTGAGCAAATATGTGTCATACTGGGCAAGATGAGTTTTGGGGGTCAATTCAATACTTTGTGCATGTTCAAATACAGAGTTGTGTGATTCAGGCTCCTTTCTTCTGCAATACGGTGAAGCCTTGAATCAAGGGATTTAACATTGCTTTTGCCTCCCCCCTCACCACTGTCTGCTTTCCCTTCAAGGAGATCTGAATAGTAAAATGAAAGTTGTGGGCAGAGTGCCCAAAAGGCATTAATGTGGAGGCAGCCATAATTTATGCAGTCTATTGTAAACAGGCAGCAGTGTGGGAAGTAATCTTTAAGGAGGTTGTTGGAATAAAGGAATATTTATTGATGGAAGTTGTACATTCAGATTAGAGTCACAATAAAACAAGTATATTTTTCATCATGTAAACACAGGAATTGTAGTTAACTGGTTCATAAGCTTCACTTTGTACACTATAAATATTTATATGCCCCAGGCTTCTTGTGTGCTCTGCTCTCATCTGGGGTCTCTTTCTCTCCAAAGAACTTGGTGGTTTGAGCTAGCAGACAGTAATGCACAGAGTGCAACTTGCTCTAATGAAGAGTTCATTGGCCAATCAATAGTTACTTTCTAATACACCACAACATTTTCTGCCCTGCTGCCACCATGCAGGCTACATATTGTTACCTAAACAGGAATCTGGCTCTCTTACAGCAAATCATAGTTTAGCCCTCTTGAAAGAATATTTTAATTTTGATTATTCTGGGCCATTTTAGCTCCTACACACTCTTCTCCTTCAGAAACTTACACAGTCCTCCTCCATAACCAAGTGCCTCTCTCATGTATATTTAATCCAGTGCAACCACCAGAACAGCATCCCAGTCTGGATCAATCAAAGGGCTAGATTAATTATGATAATCAGCCACTCGAGGAGAACAAAAATAAACCTCTTATGTAATTCAGTCCCTGTAATTCTAAACCTCATTGCCTTTATGGAAGGGTTTACCTTTTAGCTTTTAAACTAATTGAAAGATCCTCGTCTCAACCTCTCTAACACTCAGATGTGTGAAGCCAGGGGGAATACACAGGAAGTAAGGGTGGCAAATTACTGCCGTTAGAACACTGTTAGTGGGAGGATAAGAACAATAGGCCAGATCCTGCCATGCTAACTCAGGTTGATTAGTACCTTAGAAATCAGTGAGACTATATGTGAAGGAAGCTTTTGCTTAATGTGAGTTAATGTGTGGCACAGCATGGCCTTAACTTCTCCACCATAATCCATCAAAAGAAGTCCCATCAAGTAATATTCCTTCTTGATCCCTCAAGGAGACCATCCGGATGAAGATGTAGCACTGGATGCTGGCACTACTTGGCTAGTTTGCTGCCATTATCTACTTATTTGAAAAGAGGACAACTGCCATCTGCAAATGAGGTGTGGCTCCTGACCAGCAGCAAAGGGGATTCTTATTTAAGTGAAGTATTGATGACTTTGCCAGGGACCTAACCCTACATGCAACCTTCCTCTCCCCCCCACAATGACAGCATAACACTAAGAAAAAAGGATCAAAAGTGAGATTCCCCATCCTCTCCCAATTCTCAGATGAGACAAAAATGGTTGAAGACCCAGTTACAATGAAGTTAGAGATCCTGTTCATTGGAAAAAGGACTCCAACAAAGCCTTGCCTGTTTTTTGTTACCCTGTTAAATGTCAAAAGTAACAATCAGCCATTTCGCAGCCAAAATGAAATGAATTATAACAGCACGTAGAGTAAAAATGAGCAATCATGATTCATATTTTCACCTAAGAGAAAAATCCCCTCCAGGCAAACCTCCTTCCTTCCAGTTCTGCTTTGATTTGAGCAGACTTCACAACACATCCTTCAGGAATCTGTTGCTTCCTGGACTTGTCAATGCTGAAAATATATCTTCATACCTATATGAGAATTTGGGCCTGATTCCCAGATACATCTGGGCCTTTTTACACTGTTGTGGCAGCAGAAAGGTGACTTTTGAATGGTATAAATAGAATTTATACCCATTTTCAGGCACGTTCACCCTGCCAGTCTCTCTGGCTTTCTGAGTAGGTGGTGAACTATCTGTATGAGTTCTATGAGGGTCTTTTGTGTGGCTGGAGTAGCAGCTGTTACTTTCTCTTTCTGCCTTTGGTTTAGCTGCCTGCTTGTCATGAGTACTGTCCGTGTCAGTCAGCAGCTTTCCTAATGGCCTCTGCAAGCCAGGTTCTACAACACCCCTTGCTTGTCAATCATATCACATTGTTCGACGTAAACCCCACTCCATTCTCCCATTCCTAGCACTTTCACCCATCTTGTATTGCAAATTCACAGCAGAATAACTTCTTTTAACAACCTTTACAATGATTATATTACATATCCTGGTATGTTTTATGAGACTTTTATAACCTGGCCACAGGATTTGGCCTGCGTTGCCCCTGCAAGCCTATGATCATTTTGCAGTCGTAGAAAGGTTAAATATGAAAGTTCAACAAAAGTTCCAAGCTGCAGCGTGTCAGAGGACTATCAGTTGAAGCTGTGCTCTGTCTCGCTAACAGCTGAAGCTGTACTCCGTCTCACATGCTTCACATCCTCATTTTATTGCTTTCAGGTAAATGTGACCAATGTAGCATTTAACTTAGAAAGTGAGCTGCGGGTGGAAGAGGTGAGGCGAAACAGAGGCGGGGCTGCTAAATGTAATCACTAGAAAACTGCTGATTGTACTCATCTGGGGCATAGTCAAGAGATAATTTTAGACCATGGGCAGGAAATAAGTAGGATGCTCACAAAAACCAAGCAGTAGGCACTGCTCACCATTTTCAGAAGAACTTTCATCCCTTTCATAGTGCAGTGCCCCAACAGAATAGGGTGCATCTAGTAACTAAGGGCCAGGTTTTCAGGATGGTTTGGCTCCCCATGGCAGAGCAAGAGTTTCAAAAGAATTAATGCCCCTTTTAGGCACCAATTTTGCAAAAGAGCTCCATGCACTGAGTGTTTATTTAGGTAGCTTAAAGAAAGCACAGCTCTTTAGAAAAATTTGGTCCAATTTTGTGAGTGCTAAACACTTGAAAATCTGGCCCTGTTTTCAAAATCAGGCCCCACATATATAGAAGCAAATGTCTCAAAATGCAGCCAGCACATTACATTTTTAAATAAAGATCACTCCACATATCAAAATCCTAGTAATAAAAGTACTAGGGTTAACACTTATATGGATCAGCTCTCTTTCTGAATAATTAATTAGATATAACAGCCTAAGAGGAACAATGTCACTCAAAGATGCAAGAGGCAAGAGGCACACCACCCTTTCTTCTTTTCAGTTAATTTAATCTATAGAACACAAAATTCTTCCTTAAACAAATCTCTGAACACACACCAAATATTTGCATCTTATATCCTAAAATAGTTTAATTGGGGCAAAGAAAACAGAAGATCACAGATCTAGGCAAGAATCTGGCTCACAAAATTTATCTTACAAATTTCTGAAGGTCTCTGTCCTTCCTAAGTAACGACAGTTGTATTCCCTGTGCTAGAAGTGATATGCTCAGATGTTCAAAATGATAATACCCTGTGTAACTGCCAATGTTCCTTATATTTAATATATCAGAAAGCATATATAGTGATTTTAAAACCAACCAGTGATCTCATTTACACTGACATAATTTCACTGAAGTCAACATAGTTTTCTATGCGTGTCTGAGAGTACAATTCAGGTTAATTAAGCTTTGGTGCAATTAACTTTAGTGATCAGATATTAGAATTTCTTGTATTTTATGTTCCAGATCTTATTGTCAGAGGCAGTTTGAAATCTCTAACATTTCCTCACCTCATTAAGCTTTCCTGGACCAATGCATACAGTCATTGATCGTTTGCCTTGGTTTGTTAAGAAATGTTACATATCCAAAATTAAATAAAAAGAGGATACTTGAGCAATATATTTTTCTGTTCACCAGCTTTCAGGGCAACATTCAGCAGATGATACACTGATCACAGACATCACTATGCTGCTTGTAGTAAGAGAGAAAATCCTAGGAAGGCTTCCTTCATTTTCAGTGTATTGTATTTGTTGAAAAGAAATCCGAACAAACTTAGACATAAAACTTCATATTTAATGCATTTCTTAAAATCTTCTCCACTCTTGCTGAAATTACATGAAACTAGACAACTTTAAAACCCTGCCTCTGACAGAGAGAACTAGTCTTTGCTAGACCTTAACTGAAGCATGCACGGCCTGTATAGATTTGTAACTGTAGTATACATTTTAATGGCTTCACATGCTTTATAATCTCTTCCAGATTAGCTAATTCCCCCAAATCTACAGATTATGACTATTAATTTTAGATGACTATTCTTAACAGAAATATTTGTGCTAATGGTACAATTAACTCACATAAACAAAACTATATCCAATCTTACATAAACATGGAAAACAAATATTTAGTGTACTTATTAACAATGTTCCAATGCAAATGCAGGGCTGACTAATGTTTTTACATAAACATCATTCTGTTGCATACTAATAAAGGCTATGGAGCAACTGTGAAAAAACAGCTAGAGTGAAGGTTATTTTTTTAAGATGGAAAATTCAAGGGTATTCCTATCTTGCTTTACATAGGTTTCCTGGTTGCAGTGTTTTGACACTGGACAGGAGTTGTGGTATGCTACTGGAGTGTAGTAATGAAAAATGCAGTAAGTCTTACCACACAAGCTGTGTGTGGACTAATCTACACCAAAAGGTTAAGGAAATTACTTAGATTCCAGGTGACAGATATGTTCAGTGAATAGCCTCAAAAGCCTAAAGCGCACAGACTTAGGATAAAACTGATGTATAATAGCTCAGTGCTGCATATTATTGTAGTAGTACTGAAACAAAATGTCATTAGGAAAAGATCAACATCCCTGTAATTTATGTCTGAGAACAACAAAGTGAAATCTGGAAACAGTTCATATTCAGTAGAGGTAGATCCAAGATGCAAAATACAAGGCCAGAGCTGGATTTTGAATCTTCAGGATTTTAGTCTCTTCTGAACCAGAGTTTCAGTGTAGGCCCATCTCTTTTCAAAAGCAGAACTTTGCCTCCCTGCTGCCTCACCACCTTTTTAAAGCCCTCTTAAAAATCATTTTCCTTGTATCAAGGCAGTTCAATGGCTCATTGGGTAAGCTGTCCTAGAAGTGTTTGAATTTACAAATAAAGGGGAATGTTATGTCATGTCTCCACAGCTAAAGAATCTATCTGACTGCCACAGAAGCAGAAGTTCTGTTGTATAGGTTGGTCTGACTGCATGCTGCAAAGTTATACCATTCATTGGAGATGGGATGAATATATTACTACCTGGATCTGCTAGCTGTTCTCCCCACTGCCTTAAGGAGGTCCTGGAACTACAGTAGGAACTAAAGTGACCCTGTAGTCAGTACGTGTGTGTCATAATTCCTTATCTCAGAATGTACACAACCTAGTAGCTCACTCCACACTGATATTAGACTGGGTTGGGCAAAATTCAGCCCCAAGCAGGTTCTGGCCTGCCAAGTTATTTGTCCGGACCACCGTGGGTCCCTCAGTACTGTCCAGTCTAGGTGCAGAGGACAGCCTGGGCTGTGGCGCATGCAGCCAATCCCACTGCCCCCAGGTGTGCAGCTGGGCTGGGGTGACGCAGCGGCTGGACTTGTTTTGGCTCTTCTCTTTGCTTGGCTGGGATGGGGCCATGGGTGAGGAGCAGTGTTCAGGAGTGGGACAGGTGGGCAGGGCTGGAACTGGGACTGTAGAGTAGTGACAGCATGGGGCTCTGGCCCCATGATCCCAGCCCCACCTGCCTGTGCTTCATCTGGATGCTGTACCCCACCCACAACCCCATCCTGGCTGCACATGGAGCAGAGCTGAGATCTTCTGCCCACACACCCCTGCAATGGGTGCCAGTTGTGTGGGCAAAGGCATGCGAGAAGCAGATGGGGCTCTGCCCCGGGCCCCGGCCACATGCTGTCACCACCCTGCAGTCCTGGGGTCCCCATGCAGACTGGCTGGGACCATGCAGGAAGGGTGTGAACCAGGCAGATGGGATGGAGACACTTAAGGAGCTTTGGTGAGCTGTTGTGCAGGGCTGGGGGGTGAGTCCTGACCCAGCCCGCAACAGTTTACCCACGGGCCCACATAATTGCCCACTCCTGAATTAGACTCTAGTTCATATGGGGTGCCTTGCTCTGGGACAGAGGCATAGGCAGTTTATTGAATGCCTAGGTCAGGGGGGAGGGAGGATGATCCCTACCACTATAGACTATTTGGAGGAAGAGAGGGATGGACACGTGGATGTAGATGATGGAAAGAGAAGGCTTTCCTTTCTGGGGTATTGCTGCGGCTGCCACTGTCATAGGAGCATCAACTCCACTTCAGTGGTAGCAGCCCTGTGCCCAGGCTCCCTGTGAGATGGTGCCTTGTTTGCTCACTCATCACTCTCCACATACATATTGGGCATAAGGCCACAAGGTTACCTGGGGTGGGAGTGGGGAACACCATTCCACTCCCTCCATTCACTCCCCACAGATACACGCTTAGTGAGGTGCGCTGTTCTCCTTAGCCTAGTTATGCTACTGCTCCGGAAATGCTCATTTGCGTAACATATCATGCTGTTCTTTAGGCATCTCTATTGCTCAGAAATTAAGTAAAACTGTGGAAAGCTATGATATGTTACCATTTTGACTTATAAAGCACAAAACCAGAAAGAGCGTATGACACACTATCTGATTTGTGTAAAGCCATGTCTAATACTTGATGATTATTTTGACATTTGCTTGTTAAAAACCTAAAGCCTCTACATTTGGTGGGATTTGTTTGAACAACTCAAGGGGTGTTAAATGGACCGAAATACTGCTGAAAACCTTTAAAACTTTTTACCTAGATCATACAGTGGTTGCTGGCTCATAATGTTTTCTTGATGAGTGCAACTTTGGTTTTCAATATCTTGGCAAGCTATGAGAAGCTTGTGAAAGAAGTTAGATAAACCAGTGAGGCCTAAAAAAGCTTGTTAAAAATGGAGCATTTTAAATGTCTGAATTCAGTTATAAACTGAGAGCCAGATTCTTGAATAACTATGATTATTGTCAGGTGTAAAGGCATAATGGAAACAACCACAGATAACATGAATACAAAACTTCAATTTATGCAATACACACAATCCTTATAATACTTTGAATCATTTCAAATGATTACAAAAATATATTTGTCCTCATCACTTCCATAAACATAAGAGAATACACAAGTAAATCAGTATGCTCGCTTAAAATGATGTAAAATGGGTGCAATGCAATGGAAAACTAGATTAAGGAGACCTGTATTCTATATTATCATCTAGTTCTTTACTATCTTAACCCAGTGCAACCCTTAACTGTAACACCTATTCACTAAGGCTGTATTGAAGTCAATGGAATTACACAGGCACAAAACCAGCATGGCAGAACAGAGAACTAGGCTCTCAGGATGCCTGTACATGTGCTACAGGGCTGCTCCAATGTGGTGTAATTACAGCATGTTGGAGCAAACTCTATTAAATGAGCACGTAGCTATTAATACAGCTCTCCAGCCAGCCTCCACATCTTGTGTATTAGCGTCTCCATGTTTTAAAATGGTGGCGGGGCTGTTTGAATGAAAGCTCATTCAACAAACTTTAGTTCAAGTGCCCCTACTGCCATTTTGAAGTGTGGGGATGCTAATACATGAGACACTGTGGCGCTTTAATAGACTGCTGTCAGAGCCAGTCTAATTAAAGTACCTGCCCCCTCCCCCTCTGAGCATGTGTAAAAGTGCCCTCAATGTTTAAAAAACCAGGACATTATTATATGTGGCAATTTAAAAAAAATAAAGAATGGGTTGATTCTCCATCACCTATAATTTGTGGAGTTATTCATACTAGTGCACAGAGAGTGCAAAGTGAACACAGTGTTATCAAATTATGTTGGTTGTATTCTACACCCACTTTGCACTGGTGCAAGTTATTCACAAAGTGTAGAGCATAAGTAAATCAGGTCTACATAGATGAAGAAGAAAGAGGTACTGTTGCTTGAAGAAAAACACTGTAGTAAAACTAACTGTTAACAACAGACATGAATTTGAAATGTCTGTGTAAGCATAATGGGTGGAGAAACATTATTCTTTGGGTATTATAACAACATTTTATGTTGCTGAAGGTAATAATAATAAAAATGAGAGAATAATTACTGTTCCCTTTTTCATCCTAAAGATCTGCACAATCTTTCAATATACATGGGGTTATATGCTGCAGAGATGATATGCATAATTAGGCTGGTTCACTCAAACCCACTTCACAGGGCCCTTCTTGGAAAGTTTAAAAACCAGGTTGCTGCTATCAAGTTCCCTGTTAATGTATTATGATTTATTTAAGTTAAAAACATGGTAAAAATCTGAACTGCCTTCATCCTAGATTTTTGTGACATTAGGAATTTGTATTTCATAGAATTTCATTTATAATATTTGCAGTTTTTTAAAGCCATTTAACATAATGCAAATTTTACTTAGCTTTTGTTGTACCCTGCTTTGATTCCTGCTTCATGCAAAGTTGAAAAGGCTGCTGGCTTCAGACCGGATTCCTGTCTCTTATTTGAGATTCTCCTGTGGCTCATGGTTCTACCCAGGGTGACTGCATACATCCCAGTCCCTTACATACCTCTGCCTCCTTACCTGCCTGCTCTTGATCCCCGTCACTAGATACCACGATTGCTTCCTTGACCTTGTCTGTTCCAGACTCTCTGGATTGTGACCCTCTAGGGTCAAGCCCTGACTGCCTACATCTCAGTCATACCCCCAACACTGAGACTGGAAAGTGAAACAGAAACATCCTAAGAGGCTTGAGGGGCACTTCATCAATTTAAAAACATATTTGTGTATATGTGCATGTGCACTTGCAGGTGCATTAAATGTTGCTTTTTGCTATAAAGGCTTCACTCTTGCTCATAATACACCAAAAGACCTCTTCTACAGATAGATCAGGTATAAACACTGCACAATCCAGAGTCCCCCTGTAGTCACAGGTTTCACACTCCACATGTAATGTAATGTTTTTCCCAACAATCCAGAGAGCAGAAATCACCAAAAAATATAATTTACGTAGAGGCCTTTTCTGCAAGAAGTGGATTAAAAGGTGGTGCAGTTTACATTTTCATCATGTAGCATCACTTACAGCCCTAAACAGCGTGCTATGGAATTCAGTTACATTCTGTCTTGCATCTTTTTAACAAAGAACATGATCTCTAGTTTTCAACTCCTGAATTTTGAAATATATTTTTACCATTAGCAGGAAGATAGGTGAAAAGCTGGTACTGGCTTCTCTTTCGCTTTCCATTGCAGACATAGAAATTGACCTGAACAGGACTGGTTATCCTCTGATTTCGGAAAGGTGGGATCTCCACAACCAATGAATTCTATCAAAACAGACACATGAGAAAATCAGTACATAGCTATGACAGATTTACTGCACATTTATAAGTGTGCATCAACATTTGCAATTTTCACTTCTGAGCTCCCAAAGAGGAATATTGTCATGGCATACCCACTGATAGGAAAGTCTGTAGCTTAGATTTCCTTTTGTGATCTTTTTGGTTAGAGGTCCCTGCAGCTGTTCTAGATGTGTTTTTCTTCACCCATGAGTTTGTTGCAGTCAGAAGCTTGAACATAGGATAAGCAAAGCTGTACCAAAGCTATGAGGTTTGTAGATATTATTTGCCATGGCCTTAAACTTCAGGGGTTACTTTCAGGGTGATGAGACTCAGGTTGCACACTACTGGGTGATGCTTGTTAGAAGAGGGTGGCTGAGAAAGCACTACATTCTAAATGTCTGTGCTGCTCTAATGTCCTGATACAAGTACCATGGGATGAACAATTTGGCAAGGATGCCTATAACTATCCTCTCAGGAGGACTGGCTTTCAAGGGATGAAATGCAGGGTTGGGATTTTAGCAAGGACTGGTAATGTGTCAGCGTACGAGTATAATTCTGACTGATAGTGCTGTATTGTTCCCAGTGCCAAAAACCTGGTAGATGCCAAGGTACTCTACATTATGGGCAACTTAAACATCTCTCCTTAGCACTCAACTAGTTATTTTCCTTTCCACATCAGTCATCCAGCTTTTTGTTTTCACCATCCTGAGCATGGCATTGCTAGGTCCTTCACTTGCTCCCCAGACAAAATATTTAAACCCATGTACCCAAAGTCAGTGTTTGGTTAGATTCTTGAAAAAAAAAAGCCTGATTTTCAGCAGCATTCAGCATTTCTTTCATTTCCTATTCAGGGATGTCAAGGTGGGTCTTAAGCCAAGATTTGACAGAGGAAAATGTAATAGCCTCATGAGTAAGTTCAAGGGAGGGACTTGCCTATATAAGGGCCAGCCCTGGAAGACAGCCTAGGGACATTTGTGTGAATTTCTAATGAAGGGAAAGACATGGCTCTTTTCATTGATGGAACTGGGAAGGTCACACACAAGAGTGTTCAAGCTGACAGGAGCTGAGAGTCGTGAAAGGCCTCAAATGTGAACACAAAAATGTTAACCTTGGTGCAATGAAATTGCCCCATTCCCTTCAAAAAAGGGCTTCCAACCTTGTCTATTTCAGGGGAAGAAAACTGTGTCTTTGAAAGCCCTCTGCAGAAAAAGAGTGCTAGAGAAATGTAGCATTTTTCTTTACTTTGAAGTTAAAATATTTAGGCATACTTACTGGCTTACACATTTCTTTGTCAGTTTTGGCTTCCATTTCCCACACATGGTGACCATCTAGGAGAAAAAAAAAAATCTAGTTCTCTCCTTTAATTTTCCTTCCTTCAAATCTGTGCCCAGTGTTCGAAAGAAGTTACAAAAGTCTCTTTGGATAGTGGGAGGAAGAAAACATAGAAGATAGGTCTGTGGTTGAGTTGTTCATCCTCTGCCCAAGCAAGAAATCATATAAATAACTTGCTGGAAGCCAGGCAATCTCATTTAATTTGTTTATAAGGAAGGGAACATGGGTCAGTGGAGAAGGTACTGGGAAAACAGTAAACAGATTCTGATTGAAAACAATCCAGTACTAGCTTAGGGATACCATATCACCATTCTGTGCCTTGGTTTTCCAACCATTAAAAGGGAGGTATTGTTATTTACCTACTTGTGTAAAGTGTTTTGAGTTCTTTTAATCTATAATAAATACAATAAGAGCTAAATAGAAATATTAAAAAGGAGCAGTGTTAGTTAGGAAAGGTCTCAAATTATATTTGTCCTGGAATGTAAATGTTCCATCTTGAAATGTGCAGCTTAAATGAGTTGATTATATTTCTGCTGACTGGATCAAAATGGAAAAGCAGTTTTGTGGGTTACGTCATCACAGTGAAGACAGTTATAGCAACTAAGGACCTAGCTCTAGTATGTCTGAGGTCCATACCATAGAACGATGGGGCTGCAACTGTTCCCATTCTCTTAATTCAGCATGTTCAAAATGAAATTAATTTTACACCATGAGTTTCTGGGGTTTTCTTTTGAGAAATACATGGATTGATAAATGCTACTGACAATGAAACAAATGGCCAATGAAGGTTCTTTCTCCCCCAAGGTTTCAAAACTCAGCAGCAGGGAAATGAAAAAAAAAGATAAAATGTAAGGTTTTCATATTGTCAGCCTAGAGAAGCTAAAACATGGATAAGTAGCCACAGGCACATAGCTGTCTGATTTTTGCAGCAGGGACACTTGCGGTTTAAGGAGTCCCACCATACTCAGACATCATTGGAGTGAATGGGAAAATTAAACTTGATGTCATTTCTTTTTTATATTTATTGTAGCATTGGGATATACAAATGCAAATATTAGTTATTTTGAACTTTACCACAGAGATGTTTGCATATTTAAAAAAAAAGCGCCTCTGTGCAAGGTACCAGTGAATGCACTTTTTCTTCTCTCTTCACTTTCATGGCCAGGATGGAGGTGACACTTTTAGAACTGTCTGATTTATTAGAAATGCCTGTAAATAATATTTTTGTGTACAGCAGTCTTGCTGTGAAAGGAATGCTGGTGTGGAACTAGGTTTTGGTGATCATTTTTAAGTCTAAAATCATTTCTTTTTAACCAAGAGAAAGACAAACAATGTGAATATCAAAAATCTTCTACCACAACTAATTTGGCATGCTTCTCTGCAAGAAATAATTAATGTACACACCCTTCATTTCTTTCTATGTTTTAAATCATACGACCGAGTAAAAATAAACAAGAAAAGGAATCTCTGCAATAAGTATTGCAGGAGTAGGGAGGGAGAAGAGTCAGTTGCACCAGTATTCAAAATCTCTCCAACAGTGTCTTTTAGAATTGCCAGAATTAAAGCTGACTGCTCAGGACTCCTGAAGATCACTTCACAATTCATCCACCAGATGCTTTTCCAAAATTGTTCATAAAAAATTCTGACCACAGTCCCACCAGCTGGGACTCTTCTTTTCTCAAAAAAAAGAAAAGAAATAATGTGAAACTAAAGTCCAAGTCCAAGCCCAAGCTTGATCCTGAAGCTATCGCAAATTTCAAAGCACTACACATTTTTCAAAGTTAAGTCTGCTCAGGAACTTCTGCATTAGAGATGGTTTTTACCTAGAGAACTCCAGACCAGTAGTTAGCATGTGTTCAGTTTGCCTTTGTAAATGGATTACCAGAACTTCAGGGGTTTTCTTACGTTTAATTTCCACCTTGCAAGATGAACGACCTGATTCAGAATTACCTGCCAATATTTTTAGAAAATTAAAGTGATTTTATCTATAAACTAATCTTTCAATTACCTTAGGCAGTGCTGCCTTTATGAGCTTTTGAAATTTTTATGATGACAAAGAGTGAGTTTGATCAGAAACTTTTAAAATGTTCTAAACTAAACTATTATGAAAAAAATACTCCAGAGCTGTGTTTAGTCTTTGGGTATCAACTAGAAGCTAATATGAGCAATAGTAAGAAAGCCTCTTGAGAATGTCCAGACCATTGCTGCTTAAATGATGAGGGGGGAGGGAACAGACGACTCATTAACAGTTAGTGACATTTCATTTAACAAAAACATAAGGAGGAGAAGTTGTTATGAAGCAGAGACAAAAAAAAAGTAGACAATTCCTCATATTACGTCTGGTGAACCAAGAGGGAAATCTCAACGCCCACGGACTGGGACCAACTCCAGGAGGGAAACCTTAGACCACTACGTCAACCTCTTACAGTAAACATGTTTTGCAGGTTTATATAGTTCAGCTGAAATTTAAAAAAAAAAACGAAAAAAAAAGGAATGGAACAATTTGTGGGGGCTCAAAGCATTAAGAAAATCTGCCTACGTTGGAGAAAAGTATTTTTCTTCTCGTGCCACATATGCCCAGAATCCTACCAAGTATGCAGGACACCATCCCTTGTCAGAATGTGCCTGAGGAGTGAGGGCCGATAAACCACAAAAGTTTCCATTGTAAGTCTGCCACATCTGCATTAGCCTGGTTGACTCAGAGCCCAAGGCAACTCCCTGCCTGGCAAAGGGCCAACAAAAGTACACCAGAGCAATTTATACCTTTCCAAAATGCAAATAATTCAAATTACAGACATAACACAAAGCTGAAGCAGACACATTTTAGGCATTCCCGTTAAAGTTTACTCTCTGAAATTACCGTACCCAATTGGGCAGTTGTTATATGAGAGAGAGAGAGAAAGAGAGAGAGAGAAAGAAAGAGAGACAGAGAGAGAGAGGGGGAAGGAGAAAGGGAAAGAAAGCATTCCCAAGGGATAGTTGATTTTTTTTTATTTGCTTTTACAAACTAATAATAATAAATCCCCCCTCCAGATCAAGTTCCTAACATCAGCCAGAGTGTTTGCTAACATTTTCTTTTGGTATATTGAAAAAATAGATTTATGTTACATCCCTCTCTGAAGCTGACATTTTGCTTTTCTTTCTAATTAGGGAAGAAGTACATCAGGTTTTTATTTTTTATTTTGTTTTGATTCTGTTTTGCTTCTGTTGCTTCATATAGAACATAAGGGGAGAATCACACTGAAATCACAGTGGTTGAAATCCTTGCTCTATTGAAATCAGTGTGAGGTTTGCCACTGATTCCAGTGGGGCCAGGATTTCACCCTGGGATGTTATAAGGGAGAGGTCTGCCTATACTCAGTATTGTGTTTGTTGTCAGTGACAGGTGGTGTTGTTTTCAACAGAGACACAGGATTTTGTCAGGAAGTCTGACATTTAAAGATTGATAACTGTGATATTCCCTTATTTACAGCATTTTTATTCTGTGTGCAATTTGTCAGGTTCTGCTTTATCATTTTTTCAGTCCAAAATGTTAAACACCTGGAGTTAGTAAGGATGAAAAAAGCACACACCTATTTCATCAGTATGGGTGGATTTTGAACTTTTCAAAATATAAACATGCATTTCTAAAACGGAACAGCTTAACGGTGAATGGGTCTTTGTAGTTCACTCTTATCAAGTGCTCACGGCAGAGTTAAAAGGAAACTGTGCTCAAGTCCAGAAGTAAAAATATTCTAATTCATTAGGGAATTCCCTGCAGTATGAGTCACAGAAACGGCTTCCCCACCACACCCAACTACAGAGATTTCCACATGAAAAAGGCACTGTAGGCCTGTTTTAACACAGAAGCAGCATTGAGAAATACTTGCATAAACGCAACAATATCAGTTATTCGCATACATTGTTGTGGATTGTTAAGCTTGATTTTTTTTCCTTTAAGGATGTAGGAAACAGATTAGAGACAGGTATCCAGGTAAAAGATTTTTCCAACTTTTCTCTGAGACTAATCTGGACAAAATGAACTGTTCCACAAAGGAAGCTTTACCATACCTTTTGCTCTCCTGTGAAATATGAATTTTCATTTCTACCTAGGAGAACTTTTACAATCTCCTTTGCCAATGAAGGGTGCCTGCACCTGAAAGCTTGCAAATAAAGAATTTTTTTGCAAATATCTAGTTGGTCTAATAAAAGATATCACCTCTGCCATGAGTTTTGATTTTTTTTATCTTAGAGACAGAGGATTTTCAAATAAATGTTCCTCTGTCTTCTGACCTAGTGGTGTGTGTCAGGAGTTACTTTTTAGAGGTTTCTAGGATTGCATTTCCACACATCAAAGAAGTATTGCTGAGTAGCCTACAAGTTTATGCAACTCAAACTGGTAGCTTAGCTTGCATTACAGTTTTACAAGTACACAAAAATTAAAAGGAAGAACAAAGTAAAAAAAATGAAAAAAGAACTAAGACCCAGAAAGTCAGCAACTGTTCCTTGCAATCACTTAAATCTCACTTCTGTGAAACAGATGTAATAGGAGAGTTCAATTATTTTGCTTTCTTTAAATAGGTTAAAAATATTCCAGCTTCTTCAACAGGTACATTATAACTCAAAGACACAAAGATGAGCAGGTATTATTTAGGATTTCACTACTAACATATCTTGGACATGTTGCCCTCTTCCAGTTTGGCCTGAGGCAGAATTTGGCTGAATTGGTAAACAGGGCCACATTAATGTTAATGTTTTCAAACAAAAGTGCAGCACACATTTTTCAAACAGAACCCCTTATTTGATTAACTTGTTGGAAGATATTTCCAAATAGTGATGTTTGAACATCATAGTTTATCTTAAAATATAGGGGATTCAGAGCAGCATATGCACAATGAGGGAACAAACTGAGACAGTTTTCAAGCAGAATGTAGAACAAACATATCTTATGATTTTCAGGTGCACTACATGCATAACCAACTGGGTTACTCAGTTAAGTAAGCTAACATATTCAAAGCCTTCAGCGATATAGGATTCACATGTTTTAGATTTATATTCTAATCTTTATTCCTTAAGAAGTATGTTTATGTCACTACTTTGACATAGAGATGACAGATTTGTGATTATGTCCTTAAGGAAAGGATTGGTTTGTGTGCAGGAGGAAGAAATGGATTCAGACCTGCAGTCATTCAGCCTCTTGTTGAGATACCATCAGTTTTCACATTCTAAGCAGGTTGGGCCAGGTCTGCACTTGGGCAGGAAATCTCCCAAGAAAACAAATGATTCAGAAGACAGTACTCTTTGCTCCAACTCAGTACTGAAAAAATGTATAATTGGCCACAGCACTCTTCTCTGATTCCTCAGGTGAACAGAATTATTCTTCCCTTATATGTAAATGAATGCTAATCAGCTCAATAATTTGTAGCTGAAGTTGATCCCTGCATACAGATTGTGTATCAGTGTAAATTTTTAAAGAGCTTTATAAAGGGATGTGCTCTAGCGAATGTGAAAGAATAGTATCAACAACATTGGCTAAGTAATTTTTCTCTAGATGAGTCAAAGGGAGAGGGGTGAGTTATTTAGAACTGCACAGGAGCTCAGAACAAATATTTGCAGCCTATATAGTCAGGACCTTTTTTGTCAACATATTCAATAGCACCTGATCTAATTTAGGTTAATGGTCTGGATCTCCACTAGGAGGGGCTGAATGGCAAGGTTAGCAAATGGAACTCCTGGCATCTAGGTAAATCAAATAACGTAGGATTTGCTTGGAGACAGATGAGCATGGCTCCACCCTCACCTTGCAAACTATTTCTCTCCTGACCCTAGCAGCACCTCCCACTCTGGTCTACCTCAAACTACTTGTCTCCTTTGTTTTTTTGGTAGTTCCTGTTCCTGCAACAGTCTTGCACCCTGCTCTAACACTTCATTGGATGACTTTGCCTCCCTTCGATAGCTAACTTACCCACTCAGCTGTTCAAGCTGAGTTTGCATTACCTGCTTAATGTCTGGCCTTCCTTGTAACCATTCTGATTCCCTTTTCTGATCATTTTGTCTGCCCATATGCTCTTCTCACTCCTTTTCTCAAAGGACACTCAGGCATATGATTCCCACTCTTCTGTTTTCCCTCCTTTCTTCCACAGAAAACACCAGGAAGCTATTCTGTCCTATTGCCTTTTTTAAAAATCTCCCAAAAGGATTGCTACAATCATTTAGCTTCTCAGGCTAAATAGTCCATTGCTCCTTTTCAACTGAAACTCTCCCAACCTGTTGTCACCTTCCAGAAGAATGGCTTTGTTCAGGGCAAAGAAAGAACGGGTTTTTTTTTAATAAGTATCTGCACTTTTGGATGCTAAATTCAACTCTAGCCCTAGAAGTTGGTACATACTTGGCTTATAATTATTTTTATAATGCTGAAACTAGGTTTCAGGGGTGGGAGTGGTCTTATTCAAAGTTTTGTAATGCAGATGCAGAGTATGTGTATGTTCTTCCTTCTACATATTTTCACAGCTTTGAACTGAGTTCTATACAACCCTGTCTTTATGTCTATCTGTAACATAAATGCTGGTATACGTTTTGCTTTCAAAACGGTGTTAAAATTTAATCGAAAACCATAAGAAACAGTGTCAAAACCTTGTAATAAAAATCAGTTAAGAATCTACACTTTATATGTGCTGTGGAGTATCCAGGTACCCACCTGTAAATTCAGGCTCCATTAAGATTTCTTAAGCTAACTAAGCAAAAATTGAGGTGCCCCTGGATCACAACCTGTGGTAGAAAGTATTGAGTGCAAAGCATTTTGCACTGCCTAGAGGACAAATCTAATTTTATTACATGAGTTCTAGCAAACTATTTGATTATTTTGATTTGAGTAAACTTTTTCAAGGCTTGTGTATTTTATGGCTCTGATAATTAAAATGAAGTTCTGAAATCTGATGGTAAATATGGAATTTTAGATTTATTATCTCTCAGTGGCTTGGAGACTGTTTTTCAGGAGTATGTGGCACACTACTCAAGGGAATGTGAGAGGAAGGAATGAGAAAGCAGAAGAAAGGAAAAAAGGGGAAATATAAATAGAGGAAAAGGAAGAAAAAGAAAAAAAAAACTACTCTAAATATTTTGTAGGTCAGAAGTTGACAATGTTTTCTAGTGTCAAGCTAAAATGACCCAATTTAGGTTTAATGTAAGCTCCCAGCTGCCGCTTCTCCCTACCACTCATCCATGGTGCAGTGTGGGTGAAGCTCCTGAAACCAAGACCCCTTCCATTGAACACTGCCAAACTCCATGGGCCATATGTTGCCAACCCCTTCTCTTAGATTACTGGAGAGGTTACAGTGTAGTTGTGGTAACATATATTCTTACTTTTAAAAAAATCCATAACAAAGGGGTACACAGCAATATTGAGAGCTACTACTCTAGGAAGAACAACTTATGTATAAGACTGTACCTTTTTTCCTGAACTATAACTCTTGCAGGCTGTTTCTGGGATATGAACTTCAAGCTGGTACATTCCTTCCTACATAGCATCAACAGTAATAATGACTCTTCATACTAATTGCGTCTTCATTCATATTTGTGCAACTCCTCTGTCTTTAACTTTGCCCTCCCCTGTAATCTCTAAGGAGTTGTCCAGGTATAACCAACTGAAGCCACGTGAAACAGTTTTGACCCATTTCCCTTGGTTAATCTAGAATCTCATCTTGTCTCTCAAACTCCTCTAATGCAGGTGTTGTAGTTATTTTTAACTTACCGCCATCAAAATTGACTCCCAAACTTTCCTTCCAAGAATGATTTCTTTCCTTCACTCCAACATGCCTGACAGCATCACCATGAGCTTCTGAACACTCAGGCTCCCACTTGGGAGTTGTCTGTGGGTGCATCCACACATGCAGGCACATGCACTCATGCCAGCTCAAATAGGAGAGGCACAAATTAGTGCTGGAGATTTTTGCCTCAGCACACGCACCTGGACATGCACTTTGGTGTGGGGCAAGTTGTGCCACTTGGGGCAAAATAACCCTGCCCAGCTCCTCCTGGATCTGCAGCCAGGGGGAGCTAGACCCTGGGGCAGTGCTGGCCTCTGCAGTATAAAAACCTGGCCCCAGCAATATAAAAACCTGTCCTGTTGAGTAGCTCGGGCTACTTGTCCTCAGGAGTTTCTGAGGTCCAGCCAGTTGGTATCTGGGAACACTACCTCTTATGCCAACTGGACTGCTGAAACAGCCTTAACCTGGAGTGGCTCCTGTACCCTCTACCTACTGCAGTAGTTTGATAGTGGGGGCTGCTGCCTGGCTGTGACCTGCTGCCACCTGCAACAGCATCTGCCCACTTGGACCTGTGTCCCCATGCCTGTGTCCTTGCCAGACCTGGACGGGGCACCCCCGCTCTGCCATCTGGGCAGCTATCACCCAGAAGATGTGCTCCTTGCAGTAGCCTGCTTTGTACTGTCAAAGCATGTCCTCTGGGCCCCAAATGGCCAAGAGTTCAGCCACCTCATATGTCTTCCAATTGGGTCCCCAGTGCTGGCCCTGGACAGGCTCCTCTGCCCGGGTCTCGCCACTTGTCTTACCAGCAGATCCTGGTGTTCCCTGTTTAAAAATTGCCTGGCATGACATGTGGTCCTGGCAAGTGGTGCTGGACCCTGGGTGGCAGCCCAACTGGCCTAGAACTGCCTGAAGGAGGACTTGCCCACGCTGAGCCAGACCGTGCGATGTGGCACAGGCAGTGCCGGGTGCCAGGCGGCCAGGGCTGAGCTGCACTTCCCCATCCTGCAGGGAGCAGGGGCTGTGCCAGGAGGGCCCCAAGCGCCCTGATGGCCGCTGCTGCTGTAGGGAGTGGGGGGACTGTGGACCATGAAGGCAGCAGGTGCGGGACCCACCCCTCCCAAGCAGCCCCCTGCACCCACAGTCCCCTGCACCCACACAGCCCCAGTGCTCCAGTCCCTCCCACCCCCAGTCCCTTATTTACCCAGGACAGAGCCTGGTTCTATCACGCTGCAGCCTGCACCAGTCCAAGTTGCTCCACATGTGGAGGCAGCATGCTTCAGCACCAGGGAAAGGGACAGTCATAGATACGCTTTGTCTAGCTATCAGAGTGTCTCTTTGAAGGACCCCAGCCTCCGGTTGCCTCAGAACATGGTCCTGGACTGTGCGGTGCCCGGCTTTTTTTCTGGGTGGGTTGTTTTTGGGGGGTTTTTTGATACCTGGATTTCCAAATATGCAGCACAGGGAACTTTTTTTTTGTTCCCAGTGTGTCTCTTGCCACATCTCACACTGCTTTGAGACATGGCAAGCGATACCTGTGGGCTCGTCTGGACTTGCCCTATGACTCCTCTTTTGGTCTGCACAGCCAAGATGGATCAAAACCATGCCAGTTCTTCCTTCATATTATTTTTATTGTAACTAACATGGCCAAATCTCAAACTAAGGCTCATATTGTCTCCTATCTTAACCATGCATTTTCCTCTCTGGTCTTGCTGACACCCTCCATCATCACTTTCTGATCTAGTATAAATAGTAAGTGCATCTCCTTTCCATGGTCAGTGTAAATTTTTTTCTGACTTCCTAGTGCTCCAATTCTTTTATCTCCATAGAATGGCTTGCTCCCTTTATTCTCACAACATCAAACTCAAACCCTTCATCTCCTATTCCTATCTACCCTTGTGTCTTCTGTTGCCCCACAAATAACACATTTTGGCAAACAGTATGTTCTTCTACACTGCTCTTTATATCTGGAATGACCTTCTTGAACTGATGAAGCCACTATTCCTCTTATTCAAGACTCTCTTCTTCTACCATGATACTCACAACAAATTAACCAAGCAAAAACAGTCAGATGGTAGGAAACCACTGATATCTATTTATAAAAAAGATGTGCCTAATCTCTACAAAAATACCTTATTTTCTCACATGCCATGCACTGCCAGATAAGACACGCACCTTGTTTTGATGAACACAGGACGAAGAAAAAAGATTTTTCCAGAGTTATGCCCACATACAGTGGGGACACAGCCTAATTTTAGCTGACTCTTCCCTCCCTTTTCCTGCTCAGGCAAAAGCTACATTTTAAGCCTTTCACAGCTTAATTGTCAGCAACTCTTGGCTGTTCAGGCAAAAGCTACAACTATAGCTAATGATGATGAAGATGGGACACAGCAGGCGGAGCTAAGATTTTCAAAAGTGTTAAAAATAGTCTGAAGGGGTGTAAAATAGAAGAAGAGAGACCAGAAATAGCTAACAGACAGCAAAATTGGGGGAAAAAAGAGAGCTTGAGTAATAACTAGCAGGAATCAAGAAGATTCTAATAAGTCATGAAGTCAATTGACGTCCACGGCCTGCTTGAGTAGAAATACCACTGCTACTATTCCAGGCATAATGGTTCTTGGCTCTTTAAGACATGCACCTCAATTTTGGAAGGCTAACATTTGAGGTAAAGGTGCCTGTAGTATGCAAGCTAATACAATATTTTCCCTTTCCATCCTTATTAGGCCATAAACTCTTTGAGCAGAGATTGTGAATTCTTAGGCGTTTGAATAGTGTCTGGGGTCTGCTGTGGGCCATATTGGAATACAAATGAATAGTACTAGTAGCAGAGTAATGAAGTCATGTTTTCATTTAGACTACAAATGCACCACAGATAGCAGATTCATGCAAAAAGTGCATTTTTGATATAGCTTTTTTTCAGAGCCATAACACCAGATGTAACCTAAAATTTACAAGAATGCTCAAGCAATTGTTTGATATTTGGACACTTGTGGTGTCTGGGCTCCCTTAAAAATAGTCCTTGTCCATAGTAAATACCTGTACTTGATCAAAGATATGTAACGACTAGCATTCTTAAATGTGACAGAAACACCCTCAATGAGGCTTAGTGATGAAACTCTTGTGTGTATGGCTGCTGTC
Source organism: Crocodylus siamensis (assembly GCF_052110815.1). Taxonomy (NCBI): domain Eukaryota; kingdom Metazoa; phylum Chordata; order Crocodylia; family Crocodylidae; genus Crocodylus; species Crocodylus siamensis. The sequence goes on from NC_143397.1 coordinate 149,983,218, forward strand.
CTATAGTACCTTTTCCATTTCCAAAGCTAAACAGCCAGGAAAATCTGAAACGTGCTGACATTTCCTACGAACTACGTCATTGCTACTGCATGTCTGTGAAAGGATTCTACTATCTAATGACCCCACCATTTCACGATGCTACTCACCCAAGGATATCTGTTTCTGGTCAATGGCCAAAAACCCCTTAGGCTACCAAAGCATTTCTAAGAATGAGGTGTAAATGACCTTCACATGAACTTTGTTCCCAACTGACGCCTTTCTAGTCCATCTAGTTTGCAGAAACTTTTAATCTCACTGAACTAATCAGTCTATAAACTCTTCATACTAAACAGAATGTGTGTCCTAAACTTTGATAAACAAACAGATATAGACAAAATTATAATGTATTTACCCATCTGGGGGGGAAGTCTGTCCCTTGCTTATTTATTACGTGAGCTATAGTTTGATTACCAGAGTGAAACATGACTCTCTTTGGCTAGCTGCCCCCAAACTGTGACTGCTACTGGCAATGGAAAGAGCAATGGAAAGATCCTTGAGAATGTAATATCTTTTACCAAATGGATCTCTGCCAAGACTCAGGTCACCAGTCTCCCCCATCACATCACATCTCATCAAAACAGATTCTAAAGCTAGAGTTTTCCAATGCACCAGAGTAAAACCAAAAGCCTACATATTTTCCCCAAATGGTCACATTCAAAGGCTACTGAAGTGTTTCAGGAACATGCCACTTTTCACATCTTTTCTAAAATAGGAGACCTTACATAACAATATTGCATTTGAAAGCCTGCTGTAAAAATTCTTTGAGCAATATGCAGAAAGCAGAGCTGAGATTTCCCTACAATGTTATATGCCTTTAGAAAGAAGTTCTGCTTTGCAGCAGCAATCTAATTTGAGGAGGAGATAATGAAAATAGGAAAACTTAATTGCAGAATGTTTGTTTAGATGTTTAAATAAACTCACCTTGGCTCTCTGTCCTCCTATTTTGCATTTGCTTTCTGTGAACATTTAGTTGATCACGCTTTACTACAGCGAATGATCACAGAAGCTTATGTTTAAGTTTGCCTATTGCAATACATGCTGACAGCTAATTTAAAATGTTCTTCTAAGTATGCAGACGAGGGACCTGGTTCTTCTTTCCTAGCCTTCTTAAGTTTGCTGTATGGCATCTCAGTGATTAGATTCTAAGAGCTACTCTCCATTCAGGAAAAGAATCAATAGGAACAAGTATTTCAAACAGCAACTTACATAATAAAATTGTCCAAAACCTAAATAGTTTAATTGAATGACTACTAAATCTGATTTGTTAAAGACATTCCACAAGTAAAAGAGAGAAATTAATTGAATTATTTGTCACACATTCACTTTTCTGCATTCTTTGACAGCTTTGCTGTGAATTGGAAGTCTGTGTAATTATCAACAATTTCAAGACCAATGAAGCCCATGAGATTGAAGTAATCCAGATATACTGTACATGGTATTACCATCTTGTGAAAATTAGGTCTCCTCTATATATTACAGATACTGAGCAATTAATTGAACAATTACCTGGACACCAGCTACATGTGCAAATTACCTATCACACCATAAAAAACTCCGAACAGGTATAAAGTTAAACCCTGAAATTCTGTATTAACTTTACAGCTGGTTTCTACTGAGCTTTAACTTGCATGTAGAGTAGGGTCTCCACTGCAGCTGGGCTCCTTATCAGCTGATGGGGAACCCAGCTGCAGGGCTGCACCATGTCTAGCATAAAATCCCTAAGCCCTAGGGATTTCAGCAGCTGTAATGCCTACAGTCCAGGTTTTTCATATACCCCTGAGCCCTAAGGATCATGGCAACTGTGATCCCCAGGGTCTGGGGTGGTTTAATGTATCCTTGAGCTCTAGGGAGCACAGATATTGCAATCTCTAGGGATGATGGCAGCATGAAACCCCCAGATCATGGTTGCTGTGATCCCTAGGGCTCAGGGGTGCAGGAAACCACCAGGGCTGAAGGATTGTTACAGGGCAATCCCCTCACCCAAAAACCCCTGGGGCTGGAGGATCACTGCAGGGGTGATCCTCCGGTTTTGGGAGTGCATGGGGCACACTCAGGTCACCAGTCTCCCCCATCACATCAAATCTCATCAAAACAGACTCTAAAGCTAGAGCTTTCAAATACAACAGAGTAAAACTGGGAGTGCATGGAGCTCTTAGCTGGGGGTCTTGCTTCTTGCTGGTGCAGGGGGAAACCTGGGGTCAGGGGTTCCCATACTTGGCAGAAGTCACAATTATGTGAATCATGTATTAGATCCCATCATGCCTTTCCCTGCACATGTACAAGAGGCCTTAGTAATATCCATGAAAAAGTGTCATAAATGCTGGGAGAGTGACATTTTTCATGGACAAGCTTAAAGTCATGTCTTTGTCCATGAAGACATGCCCCTCAAACTCAAAGAGAAACCAGAATTTCAGATAGACCTTGTTTATTTGAGAAATTCACTGCAACTAATCTGCGGTATTTGGGGCACAACATTAATTTTTCCAGCCTTATAAAAAAAGAACAAAAACCCCCCAAATTAAATACCTCTGTATTCCCACAAACAGCAGTCTGGCATTACAACTTAACAGTCTGGAGAAATACTTGTCAGTAATTAACATTTCAGTCAATTTTATGGTCTATCCTTTGGGCTCTGTCTATACTGTACAATGCAGTGCAGCACTGATGCCTGAGGTAGCTGTAACCAGCTAGCTTTGATAGAAGAATCTATCTAACAGTACAGTAGTAACACAAAGCATGAGCTAACTGAAAGACTAAAGGGAGTTCTGTGTTATCATGACTATAGACTGCTTCCAGTACTCAAGGTCCATGAGCTAGCTGCTAACTCAAGTTTCTCAACACTGCATTGCACTTTTCAGGGTAGATGTACCCTTAGTCTAGACTATGTTTCTGAGTGGAGTATTTATTAATTGATTATCCTATGAAAATATGAGAATCATTCTAAAGAGAAGCTGTTATTTTTCTGCCATACCTAACTGTATGGATCATTATGCATAAAGATTAGGCCTGTGCAAAGCCACTAGTATTTGCTTTGGATTCGGCCGATTTGGGGGACAGTGATTTGATTTGGTGATTCGAATCACTGTCCTGAATCGATTTGACTGAATCTGGTTCAGAGATTCAGACACCACTGAATTGGCCAAAACTCCAAATCAAAGAGGCCCCATCCCCTGCCCGCTCTCCCAGCCCAATCAATGGATGCCCCACCTGGTCCCATCATCCTGGCACCCAAAAAAAAAAAAAGCCCTGAACTCACCAGCTCCTGTCATGTGGTGGGGGGCAATCCCTGCTGCCCCCACTGCCCCAGGCTGCATGAAGGCCTCTGCCACAAGCCCCCAGAGCCCCCAACAGCTGCTGCAGCATCTGGTGAGTGCAAGGCTTAATTTTTTTTTTAAAGAACTGGGAGCTAGGGCCAGGCAGGGCAACTACTGATGGGGCAGGGAGAGTGGGCAGGGGATGGAGACTTGTGGTAGAGCCCCCCACACAGGGTGGGGCAGTGGGGGGCAGCAGGGATTGCCTCCCCTCCAGGCAGCAGCTGGTGAGTGTGGGGCTTTTATGTTTTAAACAACCAGGATGCTAGGGCCAGGTGAGGCAGCTATTGATGGGGCTGGGAAAGCGGGCGGGCAGGCACTCAGGAGGGCTGGGGGAGCAGGCAGGGGATGGGGCCTGTTGAGGGTCCCCCCATGATCCCTTCCACCCTCCTCCAGCCCCCGCCCACCCCCTACTTACTGGCACGGAGGTCCGGGTCCAGATCCCTGCGGTGGTGAGTGGGGACTGCCCAAATCTCCAAAGCTCTCTAAATCTTTTCCAAATCGATTCAGAGAGCTTCAAATCGATTTGGACCTTTTTATTGGTCTCCCAATTTGATTTGGATTCAGAGATTCGGTCTCTGAATCGGGCTGAATCTCCTCTGAATTGAATCAGTACCCGAAGCTTTGCACAGCCCTAATAAAGATAATCTTGCATTATCTGATATATTGTGATCAACAGCATGGTCTTTAACATGGTGATTTTTGTACTGCCTTTGTGTTGCTTTGCCATCCACAGCTCGTGCTGCTGCTTGCAGTCATGAAGGGTGTTCAACTAGATGACCTTTGAGGTCTCTTCCAGCCCTGTGATACTCCCTTAAACCTAGCTTTAAAAAGCAAATTACCTGGTGTCATCCATTGTGATTATAAATCAGAATTAATATTAGTTGTATTCAATATATTAGGAAATATTTTGTCATTTCCAAACCTAACACACTTCATCTATTTATGTATATAAAACATGCACCTTTTCCATGGCAAATGCTTGTATACTTGTTTACAAGGATTATTTGTATTAATGTGCTACAAACTTGCAGCCAAATATTTTAGAAGTTGCTAAAACTTATGAAGGAAAACAGGCTCTTATAAGAAGGCTAACATTAAACACAAAAATGGAGACATGGGAAATTGTAAAATACTCTTAGGAATCTTGGTCCTACTGTTTAATGTAGGAAGAAAATCCCCCCAGATTAAATGGAGAGAGAAACTGAAAAAAAACAGAAAATATGTAATAATATGTAATAGACAAAAGATTGTGGGACCCACTGATATAAGAGGATTCTGATTTTAAAAGGTCGAAACTCTTAAGTATTGGTATTCACATTTCTACTACTACTGTGGCTAAGTTTCTTGGATACACATTTTATGTTGACTTTTATCACTGGAAAATACAGTGTGATGTATAAGCAATAATGAAACATTGACCAAAATCCCATGAAATAAGGACTCATTTCAACACTTGGAACTTTTTATGATACTATAAAAGATCCAAGCAAATTGTAGTACACTTCTGAAAAGACCTATTATTTATCTAAAGAGCTGCATTCTGCCTTCAAGCTGTGCTGTTTTACAAATGAATTCTACTTTTAAACAAGCCTTCTGCGGCACTCCTTTTACAATCCTTGTAATACAGCAAATCTCCTTAGCTAACCACTTTCTTTTCCGTAAGAGATGCAATGTCTTGCAAGCAATGCCAGTATTTTATATTTTTTCATGCACTTCTTGGCTGAAAGGTAGTATGTAAGGGGTTAAGATGGAAACACAACTCTGCTGCCTTCCCAGTTCAAGAACTGATTTGATCATTCTTCAGGGATTCCCTCTCTTATGAGTCATTGTTAAGATAGACAGACTCCCCCACGCAAGGAGGCCCGGGTAATGCCATTCCTCAAGAGATTACAACAGCTGAGGGCCAGCCTTAAAAGAGAGTTCAGGACTTGTGCTTGGAAAAACATTCAGTTGACTACACTGTACTCAGCAGACTCAGACATTCTCCCTTCCCCCATTTTGCAATAACCAATTAACCATGCACCAACTATCAAGCTCTTAACTATATTAGATCTATATTCAAGCATGGGGGTTTTGTACAAGTAAGGTTTACAGATACTGTTTAAATTAATAATGGATACAGTCTTTTTATTATTACAATTTTTCACCTGGCCTATGTCATTTGTAACAGCTGGAATCCTGTAGGGAGCTGCTACCCACTTAGAAACATGATTAACATACATTTTAAAAGCAAAAGTAACACCAGCAAAAGTGACTAATTTCTCTAGTAATCATTACAAATGTTAATAAGCTAGTTTTCTGGGGAATAGAGAGAGGGTGACTGCACATGTGCTCCATTTATGGCCCTGGTTCAGTTTATAAGTCGAGGCTGAATGACAAAGCACAGCTCACTGGTGGTAATGGTAGAAGGGATGGTAATTGGAATTACCATTTGGTTATTAATTGGAAATGAAATACTATATAGCAGAAGAACAATTAGAAAACTTATCATGGAGACCATGATGTATTAAACATTGTTTTAGATGTGCTGTGCTATATTAGGTAATGCTGTAAGTGAGGAACTAAGCTTAGGAAATCAAAACTAAAGGGAGAATAAATTAAGCAAGCAAACAATTTAATTTCCCTTCCCACACACCTCCACTATTTGGTTTAAGGGATTAATCATTTTACTGTGGAAAGCATATGCTCCTCTTGCTGCCTCTTGGGGTACCTCCAATCTCAGGCAGATTGTCTCACTTGAAAAGGCCTGTGACAAGGCTACTTTATAGAGATTCTAGCTAATGTGAGCTCAGTTTTGCAGACGTACAACCCCAGAGGTGCTGAGCACCTTTGACTCCTGTTAACTTTAAGAGCTGTTCAGCTTCTGCAGGAACTATTCAGCACCTTGAAAGATTGAGCCACCTGAGAGTACATAAATGAGAACATTTTGTTATTCAATCATGACAAACCTACCAACATACTATTTAAGTTGGACAGTGAATTTCAACATCAGAATGGACTCTTTTACTATAAACTTGTGAAATATTTCCCATGGATAACAGGATAGCTACTGATTGATAAGATGCTTTCTGGGGAAGGAAGGGATTGTTTCAATGTGACCCATATGTAGAGATGACTTTCCTTACCTGTGCTACCCACTTCTTACCATCCCATGCACCCAGAGAGTCCCACTTGCAGAACACCTGCTGTGAAGGGGTTTACTCTCCCAGCAGCAAATACATTGCTTGAGTTGTTATTTGTACTGGGATGTACTGAACATTATTTGATTCCTTATTACAAATTTTTAAAAAATCCTAAAAAAGAAATTTAATTTGGTTCTGAACCTAAGTTTGTTGTGCCCCAGGCTTCCTTGTCTTCAAGAGGATTTGCAGCTGAGTAAGAAGTTCAGGATCAGGCCCTTTTTTTGAAGAGAAGGCTGCATATTGTTCATCCTGCTTTCAGTGCATGCTGCTGAAGACTTTTATAAGCCCAGGCTATGCTACCTGAAGATGAGAGGGTAGCTTCATCTTCCAAAATACACTTTGGGAACGACCTTTCAAAACTTTCCAGTGCAGTGAGAAAACAAGTAGAGAAAACAAGCATCAAAGAGGGCAACTATTAAGGCAGTTTCCTTCCTGTAATGAGTCAAAGCCAGGATTTCACTCTTGAAATGTCATTGTAAATCATTCGCATACACAGAAAACTATATGTAAATTAGACCTTCTCTTTTTCCCCCTCTCACCAAACAACTCAAGGCTTCAAAATGTATATGGATTGCAGTCTGGCCAGGTGAGAGTCACCTGGACTCTGCCAAAGAGCATAGCTCTGGGAAATCACTGGAGCCATGCTGAATTACACTAGCTGTGGCCTGTGACCCATGAACTTCAAATGAGGTACTCTTGCACCCATTTTCTTGTTAAGTTAAAATAAGTCAAGCCAGTTGTAAAATGTCAGAGAGGCTCACTGTTGCATTTCTTTGATTCAGTTAAGCTCTGCAGAGGCCAGAGGGAAGTAAATTCATATCTACTCTGATTGGTTAATGGAGGAAGACTCCCTTACTCAGCATGAACACACATCCCCCTCTGACATACTGTACAGTTAGCAATAGTCACATGGAGGTTAATGGCAATCTCCCTGGAACTTCATGAATGTCGAGGGTTAAACAGACGTCACGTGCAAGCCTGCACTGGAGTGGCTGTGAGACGCCGAGTGCTTGAGGAGTTCAGAAGACAGTTTAAAGTTCAGGGGGTTTTGACAGGCAGCTGTGGAATCCTTGGTTTGTGCCAGCGCCACGGAAACCCTTTCCAAAACAAGTCTGAAAACTATGCTTAACTCTCTCCTTTCAGAGTCTGACTTTTGCTCTGAGCTCTGTTCTAACCCCCTTCTCCTCAGGAACGCAAGACTATAGTTTGCATTATCATTATGTGAGCTACAATACCTATGGCAGGCAGGGATCCTTGGGTAAATCTGATATCTTTTAAGAGACCAGCTCAAACAGTTGGAAAAATTCTTCTTGGCAAGTTTTTGGGTGTAAATACCCTTCGTGGAGCTGAGAAAGCATCCCAGGTAGCTCTCCACTATTTACCAGCTACTTTCATTCTCCTTCCCCCTCCGCAGCCTGTCTGTCACCCACTGACTCCTCAATTTACATCTTCACTGACTGGTTTTCTTGCACGCATACCAGCCTCTGGCTTCTTTACTATTCATTCCATCCAGGAAGAGCACACACACCAACTGCAAAAGCTTCCTAAGCCTTATGAAGGGTATTTATACCCAAAAGCTTGCTAAGAAGAATTTTCCCAACTATTTGAGTTGGTCTAATAAAAGATATCAGATTTACCCAAAGAACTGTGTCTGCCTATGTCCTTAGACCAACGCGACTACAACCTACACCCACAATACCTATGGATGTTTTATGCCAGAGTGTGGGAGAAGGTACTAGAGGTGCCATCAAGTCCCACTGATTTTAAATGTGTATTGGGGGCACCTGGCATCTCAGAAAATCACTCCCAGAAAATATCACCTTGATGGGTAAAAGGTGGGGAAAAGACAAATCCTGGTTTCATAGTTTCATAGTAGTTAGGGGTCAGAAGGGACCTGAATAGATCATCTAGTCTAACCCCCCACCACCGGCCAGAGCACACGCTAGGATCCCATGACCCCAGACAGGTGTTCGTCCAAACTCTTTTTGAATTTACCCAAGGTAGGAGTGAGGACCACTTCCATAGGAAGTTGGTTCCAGATCCTAGCCACCCTAACAGTGAAATAGTGCCTCCTAATCTCTAACCTGAACCTGTTCTCCAGCAGCTTCTGGCCACTGTTGCTTGTCACCCCAAGTGCTGCTGGGGGGAATAGGGCCCTTCCTATTTGCTGCTGATCTCCCCTAACGAATTTGTAGGCAGCCACCAAATCCCCCCTCAGCCTCCGCTAGCTGAGGCTGAACAGGTACAGGTCCCTCAGCCTCTACTCATAGGGCCTGTGCTGCTGCCCTCAAACTAAGCAGGTGGCCCTCCTCTGAACCCTCTCAAGGCAGGCCACATCCTCCTTAAAGTGCGGTGCCCAGAACTGGACGTGGTACTCCAATTGCAGCCTGACCAATGTCGCGTAGAGGGGGAGTATCATCTCTCTGGACCGGCTTGAGGTGCATCTTTGGATGCACAACAAGATGTGGTTGGCTTTGCTGGCTGCGGTCTGGCATTGGCAGCTCATATTCATCTTGGAGTCAATAATGACTCCAAGATCCCTTTCCACTTCTGTGCTCACAAGAGGGGAGCTCCCCAGTGTGTATGTATGCTGTGGATTCCTTCTCCCCAGGTGCAGCACCCTGCATTTGTCTACATTGAACCCCATCCTGTTACCATCCGCCCACTTCTGTAGTCTGTCTAAATCCAATTGCAGCCTCTCTTTCCCTTCCAGCATGCCTACCTCTCCCCACATCTTGGTGTCATCAGCAAACTTGGACAATGTGTTTTCCACCCCCTTGTCCAAGTCGCTGATGAAGATGTTGAACAGTGTAGGCCCCAGGATGGAGCCCTGGGGGACCCCACTGTTCATACCCTGCCAGGTCGAGTACAACCTGTCCACCACCACTCTCTGGATGTGCCCCATCAGCCAATTTTTAACCCATCCAACTGTGTATGCATCAATGCCACAGTTGCTCAATTTATTAATGAGAATGGGGTGAGAGACCGTGTCAAAGGCCTTTTTAAAGTCCAGAAAGACTACGTCCATGATGACACTATCATCCAGGGATTTAGTTACCTGGTCATAAAAGGCTGTTAGGTTGGTCTGGCAGGACCTGCCTTTGATGAACCCATGTTGATTTCCCCTAGGCATTATCTTCCCTGCTGGCCTCTCACAGATGTGATCCTGATAATTTTTTCAAGGATTTTCCCCAAGACTGATGTGAAGCTTATGGGCCTATAGTTTCCTGGGTCCTCATTTCTCCCTTTCTTATAAATGGGGATCACATTAGCTAGTTTCCAATCTCCGGACACCTGGCCTGTGGACCATGATCACTTGTATAGCCAGGCAAGGGCACAGCAATGACCCCCACCAGCTCTCTCAACACCCGTGGGTGGAGGGCATCAGGTCCCGCAGATTTAAAAACATCCAACCCTTCCAGAAGATCCCTAACTACATCTGTGCAGACCCAAGGCCTGGCAGTGCTATCCCCAAGACTGCCACTACCTGTGGTGGGAGAGCTGTCCTGGTCCCTGTCCAAGAAAACAGAGGCAAAGAACTTGTTAAAAATTTCGGCTTTCTCGTCTGGCATAGCCACAAGATTAGCATTTGAGTTTAACAGGGACCCTACATTATCTGGTGCCCTCTTCTTACTCCCAATGTATTTGAAGAAGGACTTTTTGTTGTCCTTAATCCTGGTTGCTAGCCTGAGCTCCACCCCTGCCTTGACCTTCCTAATGGCCCTCCTACACCCATGGGCCAAGGAAGAGTATTCCTCCTTGGTGATAGCCCCTCTCTTACACTGGGTGTGTGCCTCCCTTTTGGCCCTCAGGCATTCTCGAATGCTTTTGCTGAGCCATGGGGGTTTCAGAGCACTCTTACCCCCCTTCTTTCTCTTGGGGGTTGTCACACTCTGAGCCTGGAAGATTGTCCCCTTAAGGTACGACCGTCCCTCTCGTGGATTCCCAGATCCTCTACCTTTTGGGTTGTTAAAGGTCAAATGAAATTGTTCTTTTGAAATGAATGAGCCTGCATCAGGCAAGTTTTTGACATTGCTAATCCTCTTAAATGAACAGCTAATAAATTATCAAAGCCCTTCAAGGCTTACAGTCTCTATAAACTTAGCTTTGACGTTTAAAGGCCTCTATTGTTATTAAAAACATCACCACAAAAAGAAAAACAGCACACACACAACACCATGTTGTCAATAATGCGTTTCTCACCCCCCACTATAAAAAGGTTCAACAGGAAAAAGCTTCTTGCAAATTTTCACACTAAAATGTCATGTAAAGCTTAGAATGCCTTTGGCTAAAACAATAAAATATCCTGCCAGGCAAAAGTGTGGTTTGCTACAAAAATAAACTCCAAACTCTCACTTTCAATGCCACAATTGTCTACTTAATACTAAAACTTCTGGTAGGCAAAACCAAAGCATTAGGTAGAGCTGAGATCACCTGCACAGATCCACCCAGTAACGTGAAAAACTTTATGTGCAGAAAGAAACGTGATAACACATCACAACTTAGTAAAGAAAAATCAATTGGATTTTAAAATCAGGCTTAATATAATTTCAAAGACAATACCTGGTGCTTTCTCCACAAAGATGACTTTGGAGTCTTGCAGAAAGTTATGGCCAGAAAGTATCATTTTTTTCCCTCCAATCACAGGAAAGCTGTCAGTACTTTGCTTTTCCACCAGAGGCAGTTCTTGGGCAGATCTTTGGGCTAGCAAGTTATAGAGGGTGGGGAAGAAATAACCACAAACACATACAGAAAAATAAATAGCATTTCTTAGTAAGTGACCCAACATTTAGTCTCATTAGACAAACTGAATTTGTTATAGAAATCAAAGAAAGGTCAGGAGATCTTCAGGAACTCAGTACTCAGTTGGTTTTAAGTGCCTTAATTATACACCTTGCTATTATATATAATACTTTGAATTCAAAAGTATCATAACCTGCTGTTTAAATAGCTAGTTTGTTCTGTAATACTTAAAAATGTGTGTTTAGTTTAAAAAGAATTTCCCCATCCAAAATGTAAAGCAATATTTGATTGTGTATCTGCCAAAAGTATATATATGATAATTTGTATATGTACAAGTCTCTGAATATAGGGATTGAAATTCTGCAGAATGTCTCACTGTAGTCATGGGCTCAGTAACCCAGTAACAGTCACAGCCCAGAGAGCTGTGTTTTCATGTTTAATGCTTTCGTTAAGTTCTGAGTGCCAAGCTGCATGAGGACCATGCAAACAGTATCTTACATCCTTGTGGCACATGTTTTATCATTCTTGACAGAGGTATTCATCTAGCATGTTGTATTCATCTAGCATGTCTGTACTTCAAGGGATAATGTGATATTTTATCTGGCGTACATGGGTCCTTCTGGTGTCACATGTACAAAGAGATGTATGGAGTTTTGACACCTACTCTTAGTCCAGATTCTGTACTTGAAATAACATTTAAACTTTTCTCAGCTGCTGGTCAAAATTAAAGATCTTTTTCTGGAGGGTGATAGGAGCAGATAATACAGTATACTTTTACTCAGTCCACAGTCCCTCCAAGTGCATCCTCTGACTCACGTGACACATAGATCTACCCAGCTTCATTTTTATTGGTATATTAATCTGGCATGCTTTCACATCGGAGTGGTTCAGGGTATGCACCTCCTCAACTTGCATTACCACATGATCTTACTACCATTGATGCCAACTGCAGAATTCTCAATGACTAACTGGAGCAGAAGCAGATTGTAACTGCTCATGTTTTACAATGTGCACTTTATTCTAGAATTTGTCCCTTCACAAATTTAATCTTAAACAATTCCAAAATGAGGACAGAGTTTAAAAATGTTTGTGTTGTTGATAGACTGCATGGACTATGCCAATTTGTGCCAAGCTAGCTCTTAGTAGTAAAACGACTGCTACTCTTCATAGACAGGACAGCCTATCCTTTGCCTAGGAAAAAAGTCACACTTTCTTAAATGAGATCAGCTGGGGGAGGAAAGAGTCTGTACTGTAGGAAAAAGGGGATCTGACCTTAGGGTCTGATAGAGCACACTTGTTCCTTGTAGTAGAGATGCCCTTTACTGAGGTTTTTCTTGTAGGGGCATCGAGGGTGCAGACAGAAGTGCAGCTCTCAGCTGTAACTCAGAACAAGTTTTTACAAAGTGTTCTGAGTTACAGCATTGCCCCAGACCAAACACAAGTTCACTAGGTAGAGGGGAATCTAGTTGGGGCTGGGAACCTGTAGCTAGGTTCCCATAGCAATGGCCAGGCTCTTTGCCGGTGCTAAATGTTTTCAGAATGGGAGGGGGGAAAGGCAGCAGAGGGAGCTCATTCTCAGGGCTCCCTGGCTGGTGCTGAAGGGTGAGGGTGGTGAATTGGAGCTCCCCCCACCTTGCAGGGGGGGAGCTGCAGTATACCTGCCCCAGCCTCTAGGAAGGGCTGAAACCCCCCCAGACTGAACTCCCTCTGCTCCCTTTTCCCCCTCCCATTCGGAAAACAGTGACAGGCTGGGAGCTCAGCAGACACAAGTTACAAAAGGCACTACATTTTGTGACCTCTTTATCTGATACCTCATGCAAAAAGGGGTCAGATTTTCACTCAGTTGGACATTTTTGAAGCTGTTTGCTGCTGTGCACTTGTGTTTGGTAACAGCTATCAACTGCTTTTTGTGGCCAGATCAGGAGAAAATTTTCACTTCTGTCTGCACCTCCAAAGGGTAGGTTGTGTGCTCTCAAAAGCTCCAGCATCTTTCCTGGAGGTGGCACAGAGTAGTGGCAGGTTCTGACACCACCAAGAGTTGACGCTGTGGCAGACAGATGGTGGAAATCACAGAGCCTTGTTGTAAAGGAGGCTGTGGGTGAGACCCTGAGATGATTTGGAAAGGAGGGTGAGACCCAAAGATGACCTGATTTTGAATTGTTTTGCTGTTTCTAAGGAGACAACAGGACAAAGGGCCATGGGAACAGATCTTGTGCAAGTTTAGTTTGTTAGAATAAGTGTCTAAACTTTTGGCTGAGAGGTTGAATCCAATGCAACCTCCAAAAGCTTTGCAAGTTCTACCCAGAAGTAGAAACAACGGGAGTTAGAATGAAACTTGACTTTGAGGAGCTACATGAGAACTGTCAAGCCAAACAAAGCAAAAGGCTGTTCCTGTGTTTTAAAGATTCAGAGAACAAGAATGAAATGGGAGTCTTAATGGATGGAAAATGCATCCATTAGTAAATCTGAGAGGCTTATAAAGTGTAGCTTATTCTATCTAAAAGAGCCCAAGGCTGAACCCCAGTTCATAGAACTGCAACAAGCTTTCACTAATGCAGCCATTTTAAATATCTAGCTAGCTTCTCATCAAATCATCAAATGGGCTTTTTTTTTCTTTGGTGAGGGGGGGAGTTGTGGGAGAAGCGAGGGATGGAGATGTGGCCAGATAGGAGCTCTCCAAAACTTTTTTATAGCAGTTACCATTAGAAAGGGCCTTAGCATAAAGGAACTTGCCTAGGTCACTTGTGGATCAAATACCAGCTTAACACCGCAGACCAAATATTGTTTTGCCAAGGAAACACACATATTTTTGACGAGTTCCATAAGAACCAGACAACGGACAAATGCAATAAAACAAAATTTAACATGCAGACAGTAAAAGCTCCATGTCAGGCAACTGGCTGTGCAATACCTGGCAAGAGTAATAGGTCTGTTACTACTTACAACACTCAATAGGATTGGACGCTACTTGCAGAGAAAGAGTTCTCCCATTGGCTTGTGGGATATGAACTCGGAAGACCAGCCGCACTCGTGTATTCTTCCTTCCGATGTCTGTTTCTCCTTTTCGTAGTTCAATGTCTGAATTTCTAAGTTTTAATATTCCCGCACAATCAATGCTGTTCAAAATAAAACACAGAGCGGTTCAACTAAATCTTTTCAGAGTTCAGATGCAAGTGCAAATTTTCTATCCTCTTTCCCCTGCTTATTTTTTTAAAACTAAGCCTCCTCCCAGAGACCTCAAGGGAACTTTGGGACAAATATTAGCACTACACAGGAGTTTTCAAATAGTGCCAATTAATAAGATTAGACTTGCAAACATCCCTTGGCTTAAGTCTTACCATGAGTGGCTCCACTGGGGCTACTCACAAGAATAAGTGCTACATGCAGTAGGATTTGCAAAGTTCTCTGCAGGCATCTCTTTGAGAAGGCAAAAATATACAGTAGATGTAGAAGCTTTGCACTACTGACCCAATGCACAAAGAAATACTAATTATTTTTTGGTTGACACATTTAAAGACTATTACAGTGGTGAGCAATGTAACATAAAAAGGAACAAACAGGAGTTCATCATCATTGTATTTAAACATTTCTAATCATTTCCATTACTAGCATTTTAGTTAAGAATCATTCTTAGTTTCCATTGCATGGTTTTAAAGGTTGATTCTGCAAATACTTCCTATAGAGCTATGTGCTTCTTGAAGAATTTATGGACGATCAGAATCTCAAAGCACTTTTTAAAAACCTTTTAAAAAAGGGTTAACAGAGAAATTCTAAAAACAGAACTTTGAATTGAAATTTGGTGCAGTTTAAATCCAGTGTAAGTTCTTGAAGATGAAGAAAATATTTTGTTTTAATCAGGCAAATCAGATATTGTGATTTCTGGCTTTTTTTGTTTTATAGATAAGTCTACTGGCTGGACTTTCTGCCAAAACAAAATTAAACATCACAGAACATTAGTTCATAGTACTAATAAGAAAAACACTAAAAATACATTAAAAATGCAGAACTACTTAAATTTTGGACCTTATTATTGTATTATTGCATGGCAATTCCTTTTTAAATATTAATGTCTAACGTGCCTTTTATTATACTGGATATGCACAGTATAATTTTATACATGTGAAAAATAAGATAAGTCAGTAAGCATGTAAATACATTAAACTGTTTCATTTTCTCCTTCCAGACTTCTTGTATCACTTCTGAAGCAAACAAAACTAAAACAGTCCTCTTCAATAGTATGCTTTGCAAATGAGGACTGTGGAAGATTCCCCAATATTGTGCTTTTACTACTTATTAGATTAATAGGTTTCATAGGAAGAAAGGCCATCACTGACAAGCTTAAAAGATGCTGTGTCACTAATGAATAAATTAAAAGCTCTTAACAATATATATTTACATAAGAAGTCCTAAGAGATATATGATATTCAAGGGAACATCAAAATCCAATATAATAATTGATATAATACAAAGAAATACACATTTTACTGTAAAGCATGTTATCTTTTTATTATTATTAAAAAGCAGACAAAGGACTTTACCCACAGTTACTCAAGCTTCCAATTTAAGATCCTAATACAGCCAAGCACTTAAACTCATGCCTAAGTTTAAGCGTCTGAATATGCATTTGAAGTCAAGGGGACTATTCATATACCCAAAAGTTAAGCAACTGCTCAAGTGCTTTGGAAAAGGCAAATAGGATGATTCAAGCAAATGTTTTGCAGAATTGAGGCCTACTTGAACAAATGAAAGTGAGAAAAGCTTTGTGCTCACCCTTACACACCTTGTTAATATTCCACAAAGGAAGTCTGGGACTCTGAGCTATAACAATATAGAGCTTTGGGGTGCCAAGTGGTGGAGTTCTACTATAGCCTTGCTAACGTGCTGGAGAAATGTTTTAGTTCTGACACCAGATATGTTCAGCCACCTTTATGATAATGATGACAGCAAGAGAAAAATTAATAATGCTCCAGATGGCCAAAAAATGACTTGAACTGGGCAAACCAAGGGCCAAATTAATACTCTGCTCACATAAATTCATGCAGCATCATTAAGCTCAATGGAGATGCACCAATTTACAACAGTAGAGAATCTGACCAAGCATTTTGCAAGGCAATTGTGCTATAAAATAAAATGAAAGGCAAGAACCCTGAACCTTTAGTGTAATCACCCTGGTCTCGACTAACCCATTCATAAACCTCACTCTGGCTGCTGTATGTATGTGGTGCATTTCAGAATATTGTCCAATCCAATGCAAAGTGATTTCTAACAACGGCGCTTCTAATAACTGCAACAGAAAGAGGTAAACATGGAGATACAGATTTAGTCTGCATCTTCTTAGCTTCAAAACAGGGTTACTTCATACTTCTTAGTTAGGTTACTTAGGTTAATTAGTTATTTTCTTAAGTATATGAATGTTGTGGGTGAAATTTGGGTTCTGCTTGAAGTCACTGTGTGCGCTCAGTTTCAGTGTGGCCAAAATTACACTGTATACATTTACACAGACATTCACTTAGTTGGGTTCTCTGCACCACTTAAGACTAGTGTGGTGGTTTAAATGATATGGCAGGCCTCAGATAAGCCATGTGCATTAGGATGAAAGTTACTTTCTGCATATTGTGTGAGCATGAAGTTTGCTTGTGTGCAGAGGGCCAGTGCACAATTAAAATCTCACTTGAACTCTAATTTGGTAATTATATGATGGATAGGTCTTGATGCCTCCACTCTGCAGAGGGCTGAACTTTACCCTTAGCAACTTCCATCATCAGAATACCTTGTATTTGTCTCTCAATATCATCCTTGCCACTTTTATTTCTAATTGTTTGGTTTCTAATCTGACCTGTTATTGTCTCCACTCCAACAGTGTAATTGCAAGACAATAACAGTTCTCTCTAATGAATACGAGATGTTCTGCTTTTTTCACTGACAGCTGGATTATTTGGGGGAAAAACTTTTTGCAAGATCTCTCTTCTCCTAAACCAGAGATGAGTTTTAACAAGCTCTGTTCCTTGTAGTTCTGCATACAGAAGTAAATAGGTGTCATGTTTAGGAACTAAATGCAGGATCTGAGGTAGGAGATATTTACAGCTTGGTAACTGAGCTACTTATTTTAAATGGCAAATAAGCACATTGGCTGAAACTCTAGAATGAAACTAATCAGTTGTCATAAATATTTGCAAAGTTTATTTAGGCATTAAACTGATTAGGGGCAGTTTGTTCTACCAAACCTTTAGAAACCTGCTAGGAAGATGGATTATTTCTAGGATTGAGCATAAAAAAGAGAAAAATGCAGCATAAAGTCAAAAAAAAGAAAAGAAATAAAGAATGAAAAGAAAAATCGTAATGGGCAGCCTGGAAAGAAACTGCTAGACAGTCGGGTTCACTGTTTGGTTCTTACATTGCTCTCATGTTGTTTTCTTGCATGAGTGGAATTTCCAAGACTTTGGTGTTGGAAAGAATTGTTTCTTGGCTGGTGGTAGAAACGGTCTTCCCTGTGATTCGATGAACCTGGTAGAAGGCATGGGGTCGCAGCAGGCGGTCGTCTGCAGTCCCAATGAACAGCTGTAGCGTGAGCGGCTCACTTTCTAAGTAACCATGTAGCTGGCAAGAGAACAGAAAACTCCTACTAAGCACCATACACATAAACTGCTAGGAATCAATTAATTTTTTATAACCAAGAGAGTCTAATTCAAGGAGAAAACTTGTGACAGGTGCTACGTGTTAAGCCCCCCTTTTTCCTGTAATGTAATATTGGTACAATAAAAAGGTACACTTAGAAAACGTCTCATTATTCTAAATGACTTTAGGCACTTTAGTTTGAGCTAGCCTTTGAACAGTTTTGCTGCAGGCATTCAGAAACTTTGTATTAATTCTGTAACAGCATTCTGTGAAATACAATGGAGTCAATGTTCCTCCAGCAAACTGAAGGCAACAAAACCAATGGACTTGAAATTAGAATAGACCACAGCTCATCCCTGAATTCCCTGTATTGCCCTGGTAGTGCTAGCAAGCTGCTGGTTAGGTCATTTTTTCTTGATCAATTCTATGCTGCCAAATCCTGACCAGGATAGATTGGGAATATATTTTATATACACACTCATTCATAAAGTTTGTAAAATTCTTGGAAAACTGCACACAAATCCCACTAAGGTCACTGGGCTGAAGTAAAGTTTTATCCATCAATCTTGTCCACAGACTCATTTCTGGTATCGGTTGGTGAGACACAAGAATTGGCCCAGTATATCTAGCCTCGCTTACTCTGCTGCAACTAGATTAGCAATGTTACTGCACTGATAGAATCACTCTGGATTTATACTAGTGTAAGACACATCAACATTTGATCTACCAGCATGGATGTATAACCCTAAATTAGCCACATAAAACTTTGTATTAATTCTGTAACAGCATTACATTAAGCTATTGGCTATTAGGCTACCACTAGCACTACTAGGCTATCAGCTCCAATAGTCTGACATCTCTAACATCAGTTCTATGCTTGATACCTGGATAAATGTCTTTATTTAAATGCAATCTAAATGAGAATATTGTAGATTCTGACTTGCAAAGAGTGACTTTAATGGGATACAAACTTAGTTTGACAACTGCTGTGTTGGCTCACCTAGTGGATCCGTCACCTTCAGATTATGAGGGTCTGAGGTCAGAATTTTGGCTGCAGTAATATGCAGCATTCATGAGCCTTGAAAATTCAGGCAACTAATGGAGGTGTTATTAGGAGGGCACGTAATAGGAGGAAGTTTCCTAATTGGTTAAGTCTGCTCTAGTGTCTGGCTACAATTGGCAGACAGGAGGAATGAGGAACTGGTGATGACTCATATCACTAATGCTGTGCCAAACTAAGTCCAGTGTTGCATGCAAAATGTGAGCAAGTCAGGCACAAAGGGCTTCACTGGTTTTCTCTTCTTGGTGTTGTAGGCTATATAGTCAAAGGTATGACTATAGCATGTGCAGACATACCAGAGACAGCTTTCACCTTTAGTACTGACAGCAGTCACTGGATGTTAGTGCAGGCTAGCCTTGCCATTAGTGTTTGTACCTAGGACTTTAAAGCCTATTGTCACTGCTTTTTCTCTACTATCATGACCCGAGCTAGTGACATTGAACCTGGCTTCATTATACCTGCCTGTGCTACAGTTCCACTATTGAGTGCAGCTTAGACCCAACCTTTGTCTCAAAGCCAAGATGCATCCCAATTAGCTCATTACTGTCAGACACAAAGAAATTATAAAAAAAACCCCACTTTACTCTTTGGCTGCTGAACTCATCCCTATACCAGAGAGACTCTAACAGATATGCAGGAGCCTATAAGGAGAGTTTCCCACTATTTCATAAGCTACACAACTGTGCACCAGACATATTTGTTTAGTTTCCTCTAATAACAGTGGAGTTGCCCAGGTACCAGAAGTTCTTATTTAATGAATGAGAATAAATTTAGTGAATATACCTGCAGATGCAAGATGTGCCCAGATAACTTTGAAAACAGATCACCAACTATTTTGCCCCAGAAATCTGATTCTTGAGACATCACAAAATCCAGGACAACACAGATACAAACACCAGATTCCTAAATGATGATGGGGCAGGTACCATTCCAGGAGTGATACTTTAATTCTTTTAAAGAGGAAGATTAAGATGTAGTGTGGTGTAATCACTGCTTTGCTACTACAGAATCAATCTAACAATAACACTTTTATATTGGGAGGTTTTATGAGGTATAGCAGCCTGGTTCTTTAATTTTCACTGATACACATTGGGACATCTCCAGTTTCACCCTAGCTAGAATGGCTGCACATCAGTCTGTTAACTCCTCTTGTAGGAACACAAGATATTCCATGCAGACCTCCAGTGGACATACGTATTTATATAATGATGATATTATAATAACAATTATATTATTAGTTCAAAGGGTTGGGTATTTGACCAGTCAAATAAAATCCAGTCAATTGACCAGTTACAAATTAGTAAAAAATTGCCAATAGGTCCAATTAATATACCAAGAAGTACAATTTTTCCATTCATAAATTTGTCAAAAAACAATAAAAATCGTATTTCTGTCATGAAAACTACAAAGAATGTAGTTTTTAGTAAAATTGCTATACTCTTTGACCAGTCAAAAATATGCAGTCAATTGACTGGTCAATAGACAATATTTGACTGGCTAACTGACTGGCTCTATTAGTTCATGCTTCAGGTCCTAAGATGGTTACAACATTAGTCAGGAAGAAAATGCGCATGCATAAGTTGGATCCAGACGTGCAGGCAGCTGCCTTTTTTTGGCACCACAAATGTCTTTGCAGCACCATAAACCACACATCCAGCATGTTAAAACATGCCCTGAGCTACAAATATGCAGCCTGGGACAAAATTTGCTACCGGGAAATCCATATAGCAAAAAAACACTGCAAAAAAGTAGCTCAGCTCATGCCACAGAAGCATGCACTGGCAGACATGGAGGCTTGCTCCTCCAGGGAGACGCTCTGGCTCCTGGCCAGAGCATCTCCCCTCCTCTAGTTGTCCCCTGACTCCCCCAGGTATGACAGGAGCTGGGAGAAGCAGGGAAATGGCAGTTTGCTCCACACCAATTGCATGTGCAGGGGTGTGCACAGCAGCAAAAATAGTAAGAGCACAAATTTGTGCTGCTACTATTTTTGCTGCTGCAAGTACATGCTCCTGCATGTGAGGATGTGCCCATAAGGAGTATTGCATAAGTTGCTTGCTATACTGTGGTTTTGTTCACCTTCCTTTGAATCCTCAGATACCGTTCACTGCAGACAACAGGAAATTGGCTAAATGGATTAAAACAATTTTTGTTTGCCTAATTAAAGCATGCACTTTGAGGGAGAAGACTAAAAGAGATTCAGCTACATCCTATAGAAGTCCCCCGCCACACATACGCGCACACAAAATCTGTAATGTTGGGATATTGTATACATAGATTTCATCTGGAATTTATGTTCAGTTTTAATGTTAGAGACATCGTTGGTGGTTTTGCCTCCTCTACTCTTTAGCTGTGGTCCACTGAAGAATTTCTCCTCTGGGCCTATGTTGTGTAAGAGAGGTCAGAGCAGACCCTCCTGTGGATTCTTTGAACAAATGGTTACACGGGAACACACGGGAGTAGGTTGGGGACGGGCAATTATTTTCGGCAGAGGGCTGCTTAATGAGTTTTGGCAAGCCATCAAGGGCTCTGTGGGCTGGATAGAATGGTCTGGCGGGCCACATCCGGCCCCTGGGCCACATTTTGCCCACCCCTGGAGTAGATTCAATTGTCCAGATAGCACCTTAAAGTCCTATGTTTCCTTATGCCCTGATTTCCTTACATTAATGTTGCCCATTATAAAATGGTACTACTTGTAAAATTTTCATTCTGCTTTCAGGTTTTCATGGACTTGCTAGATTGGTTCATTTTATAATCTTACATGGAAAGACAGACAGCCCATGACCATTTGGTTTCATGCAAGCAAATGTGGCTCATTATAGAGGAAGTTGAGAGTACTACAATAATTTTCATTAATTTTTGGAAGCCCCTCTTCCCCCCAGGATATGACACCAAGCTGATGTTAATACTCATATAAGATAAAAGAAGACCTAAGTCTGCATGTTCACTTTAAACATGTACCATGGCCTGTATCCTTAAATTCAATTAATGACTTCAAGTCTTCAACAGCCACAAGCTGCAGGGAAAAGACTTATTTCCTACTGAATCTGAAACTTTCATAGAGTCTTCTGAATTTGCTTTCTGAGTACATGTAAGAAGCTATATTTTCAAGATTTCAGTGAGAGGTTTTAACAAAAGATGATTTTTGCCGGTAGGTATTGGTACCACCATTTAAAGAAAATCTGCAGTAAAAATGCATTTTGTTATATTATAGCAATTCTAAGCCCCCTGTCTGCTTGACTGCATATTTTTCATGTTTCTTTATCGCTTTTGATAACTTGCTCATCAAAATGTGGATGCCCTTAGAATATGTTTTTATCACAAGTATCTTTTCAGGTTTATAAGGGACATCGTTATGTTTTTCTGCATTTATAGCTCCTGCTGCTGATCTTGCATGTAGCTACTAACATTTTCTTTATTACACACAGTCCATTTTAAATGCCTAGTAAAAGTATCATACTTGGCTCTTACTAAACAGCAATGAAATGACATGGTCTTGTTGCAGGTACATACATTTGCACTGCATATGAAAATGTGCTTCTTAATGTCTGAAAAGCAAAATAAATTAGCTGCAGTCTAAGCAGCTAACAGGCAATTACAGTACAAATTGTGACCATGTGGAAAAGGTATGTTTCTACTCAATGTAGATCTACCCCAGTGCACCTTAGAGTCATAGCTGTTTACTACTGTTACCACTGCAGACTCAGTAATGCTGCCGCCGAGTAACTTGGATTCTATTTTGCCTCGTGTCTCATCAGCATTTCCAATCGTGGAACCTGAGTGATGATGTAAGAGCTGGACCTGGTGACGATGCACCAGGCAGAAAGAACTCAGCTAGATTTTCAGCTCTTAGGAAAATAGGCAGTGTAGCCAGAAACATTACTGGGGTTTAAATTGACTAAAACTTATCTGGAAGTTCTTGAGAGAAAAAAAAAGATGATATCACTCTGTGACATCACTTTTAAAGAGTCACTTTTCCAACTCAGTTTCACTATTACTGGACAAGGAAAAACTAAAATAAACATATTGAATTCAGAGACCTGTTAAGTTTTCAGATTAATATAGACTGAGTGAAGAAATAAGCATGTACTGTACTTAATGACCTATATGTTTTGCTGAATCATGCCACAAGGACTGAAGAAATGTTAGACTCATATCATATTCTTCTATTATAAGATTTTATTTTTAAATCTAGACTCTGGTTTTGCCAACTCCTTTAAGTTCCTCCTAAGTCTTGTCTTTTAATATTTTTTCTTCCTTAATAGCTCTAGCTCCAAGATACACATGGATACTTCAGAAACTCAGCTTTCTACTGCTAATAAAACTGAGTTCCTAGCTATCCTGTTTATGGAAAAAAACTAGAAAATGTTAATTCCTGAAAGGTTAAAAAAACAGTATATCCATAGAAAGATGCACAATGCATTATTTGTTAAATACTCATGATTTTTAAGCCAAACCCATGATTGTTAGGATCCGGGTCATGAGTGTTGAATGCTTCATTCCTGCAAGACCAGAATGCTCTTATCTAACAACTGCTTCCATCTGACGTCTAAGCTCTATTCACTATTTGGTTCTGAATTTGTAATAGATATTATTTAGGCTATTCAGTAAGCACTGTGGCATTCAACTGCTCACTGAAACGCCGGACAAAATAAATAAATAATTCAGCTAGGTTGCTCACTAATCAATATAGACATACCCTGCAATCCCTACACAGACAAAATTCCCAGTGATATAATGTGTTAACTTTAATGGGAGTTTTTTGTTTGGGTAACTCCTGCAGGATCTAGCTTTTAGCAGGAGGCATCTCATCTGAAATATGTGATTCTCTTGAAGTTTATTCCATTGCATCATATTATTTACTTTTATATTATGTCACACAATCTCCTATGCCAACAGAAGCAATAAAATATGATGCAAGGATTAACATTTAAAGGGACACATACTGTGCGTGTCTAATTTTAGATCAGGCACCCACTATGGATAGCTGAGACAGATGGATCTGGACTTGATGAATATCTGGCACATACCAGATGTCTTAAGAATGGACTAGATTTTTCTCATTGTTAGGCAGTCCTAGAAAGAATATTCTGCTGCTCTCTCCAGCTACTCAAGTATTGTGTTACTGTCATATCATGCAGCAAGACAAGGAGAAGAGTGGGTGAGTAGTGAAAGCAGAGGTGGAACAGAGTCTTTCAGCTTTTACATTCGTAAGCAGGTAAGAAAATATTGAGTAAGATGGATGTAAAATGGCAAGTGGGGAAAAGTGGAATGAGCATTCCAATTGGTTAGGAAAATTTTTTACACATACACACACACATACACACACACATACATGCATATTTTCCATGCATGTTCTGGAATACTGTATTTGGTTATAAAGATTCTGTTTCCTGGCTTGCAGCATGGGATGCATGCGTCAGACACCCTATTTTTATCTTTTTCTCTCTGTAACACAGTCCCAAAGCTGAAGCTCCTCTCTTAATACATCCAAGCTGAGCACTGGTAACAAGGGCTGCTCTCAACTACATTCTTCATAAGAAAAGTTCTGCTTTCCTATAGATCACACTTTATTTGGCAATGCCTAGAATAAAAGCTATTAAAGGGCCTGGCCACAGCAGTGGAAAGGGGATTTGCTGCAAATAACACTTGGGGACACACTATTTTTGGAGAGGGTTTTGGGTTTTTTTTTTACCTTCTCCAAAAAAACCTGAGCATTCTGTGCACTCTGGTCTCTCGGACCTTGTTTTAACACACTCTAAAAGATACATTCAAGACTTAGTTAGATCACAGATACAGATCTTTGTGGTCAGTTTTTGGTTTTCAAGTGAAAGTAGGTTATATTTGGCTGTTGTCTTGACATCTAATTTGCACTGTACATTTTTAGTGCTATTTTATTATAATACATATTAAATAGTCTTGGAAGTTAA
Source organism: Crocodylus siamensis (assembly GCF_052110815.1). NCBI lineage: Eukaryota > Metazoa > Chordata > Crocodylia > Crocodylidae > Crocodylus > Crocodylus siamensis. The sequence goes on from NC_143397.1 coordinate 150,008,098, forward strand.
AAATAGAGAAACTGAATCTGGTTCTGATCCCATCTACCACAGCTTTCCACTAATGTAACTCAGCTGAGATCAGTGGACTTGCACCTAATTTACACCAGTATGAATCTGATCAGACTTAAACCCCTTAAGCTTTATGTAATTTTGAACAAGAGAGAGAAACAGAAAGCTCTGGCTGGCAATTTACTTTGCTAGGATTATCATTGTAATTTTGTCTGAAGTAGGGTTTCTCTGGAATTCCTGATCCTTGCAATGATCTCTTTCACTTTTTCTCCCACTAAGACATCTTGATTTTCACCAAGAAACTGCTATTCATCTTGACAGATAGGCTGCCAAAGTAAATCCCAGCTTGTCCACTGTTGGTGTCCTACATACAAAGGAATAGTGCTAATACCCTAGCACATTCAGTCACCAGAGTTTTCTAAACACAAATAAACATTACTGTAGCAGCTAGGGAAGCATGAGGAGAATCACAGAGAGTGATCATCAGGCAGTATTTATAATGGCAATAGAGCCAAATCAAATTGCTGGAAGTTAGTGTACAGTAACTTGGGGCATTCCTATCTGGGTCCAACCTTTGAGTCCTATCTGGAACCACCTCAAATTTATAAAATACAATTAGCAAAGTGAAGAAGAGAGAGAACAATGATATTAGGACTATTACGGGCAGCATTAGCGCACAGGTTATTTTAATGTGAACATTTAACAAATGCTCACTAAAATTCTGTGATTCACATGCAATGAATTGTGGACTTCAGTGTCCCATCTTAATGCATCAAGCACAATTTCAGCACAAGCAACC